>NC_091070.1:198058484-198361515 GCF_032405125.1 Capricornis sumatraensis
TCAACCCTTGCTGCTAAGTCACTTGAGTCGTGTCTGACTTTGTGTGACCCCATAGATGGCAGCCCACCAGGCTCCCCCATCCCTGGGATTCTCTAGGCAAGAATACTGGAGTGGGTTGCCATTTCCTTCTCCAATGCATGAAAGTGAAAGTCAAAGTGAAGTCGCTCAGTCGTGTCTGACTCTTAGCGACCCCATGGACTGCAGCCTACCAGGCTCCTCCGTCCATGGGATTTTCCAGGCAAGAGTACTTGAGTGGGGTGCCAGTGCCTTCTCCTTAAGCCCCCTTTTTTTCCCCAGTTCCCTAGCCTGAGCTTTGGCTTCAAGAAAAACCTTCCTAGAGGGCCCCCATCAAAGTCAGAGGGAAAGGAATAAAGAAATCCACACAAAAAGTGTAGTAAGTAACTCCAGTGATAGGACACAGCTCACCCAGTTTGGCTCCATGACCGGTTATTCCTGGCCACCAATGTTGAGTTTCAAGCCATCTTTTGATGAATGAATACACTTAAAAACTATGAATTTATCCAGGCCAGTGTAGTGTTTTCCAGGAAGGCAGGGGAAAAGAGGAATATCCGATCCAGAGTACTTGTTGAAAATTAAGGTGAACCTCCTAACCTACTTCCTTGTTCTGTTCTTCATGACCCATAGCAACCAAAATTGCTGTTTGCTCTAAAATTGTACCCAACCTTTCCCGCATAGTACCACGTGCATTCCCATTCCTGACTCCAGCTTTGTAGCTTCCTCTGGACAACTCTCAGTCTTGGAAATGCCCTCCTTGGGAATGTCTGTTCATTTTGATGCTCCAAAGGCAGTTCCTCCCCTATCAGATGCCAGCCACATAAGAGGCCGTACATTATCGATCTCAGCTTTAGACGGTGGCCTCCCCTCACTTTCCTTGATCATGCTGCCCTGGCTTCCAGACAGACCTCCCTGAGGTTACCATTCTGTGTGAGCTTCCAAGTATAACATCTTGCTGACAGGCTCCTCATATTTTATCCCAGATCCTTTTGACACTGCTTTCAAGTTGTAGTCAGACACAGCCATATGCCCTGGACACTGCTGGGTCAACCTTCTAGTCAAAGGCAATAGCATTAGATTCCACTCACTCCCCAACTGCCTCATCAGACAGAAAATAATCTGCACTTTCTAGATAAGCTCCCAATTGGCATTCTTATGGAGAAGGTTGAACCTCAACCAGAAACCAGAATAGTCAGGACAGGACAGAACCAAGAAGACACACTTAAGTAACAACCAGGGATCCCAGAACAGACATTAAAGAAGAAGGGGATTTAAACAAAAATAAAGGAGAACTTGAATCAAAATTTCAAGAGCAGGAAGTACCAGTCCGTGTTGTCTGTTGAGTTTGAAATAAGGTTAGAAAGGTAGAGTGTGGACCAGATCTTCTAGACACTGGATGCCAGACCAGAACATTTGAATTTGATATGCTAAAATAGGAAACCATTGTAGATGCTCAAATAAATCTGCCCATGAACATGGAGAAGGCACAGACTGGGATTCAGAAGACTTGAGTCTGAGGTCTTAGCTATATCACTAGAGAGGTGTATGACTATGGACACCTCTCTTCTCTAACCTGCCCAAGAAAAATTACATGGAATGTTGAATGGTCTCAGAAGTTGCTCTCAGCCCTTGGACTCCATGACGTGGATGGATTTGGCATATAAAACCTGAGTTTCCCTCCATCTAGCATCCACCACATCCTAATACCACCCATCTCCAATCTGCTGATCATCAGGGCCCTGGAGGGCTACCTATGGTGTCCCATCTGTTGGGATACAGCCAGAGAGAGGAATGCTCCTGCCACATGTGCCCGTGTTTATTTTATTCTTGATGCTTTCCAGAGAGCTAGGGGGTGGGAGGAGGGAGAGGGAGGGAAAGGGCCTTCTTGCAGGATCAGTTACAGGTATTATTGTCCCACTCCATATGTAGGGACTGGGCCCAAGCACAGCAGACAATCAGGATGTGGGAAAGCCTGGGCCTTTTACCAACTAGCATCCTCCAAAGGTCAAAATAGGGACTTGAAATTTTAAAGAGAAACAAATAAAATGAACTGAGCAAACTGCTCTGAACTTGTTGCCTCAGATGGGTGACCACAAGAAGGCCACCCCTTTGTATTCGTCACTATAGGCCAGGCTAGGCTATTGAGAGAGACCAACTCCAAAATCTCAGCAGTTCATCACAGTAAAGTCATTAAAGAATCCACCTGCCAGTGTAGGAGAAACAAGAGACACAGGTTTGATCTCTGGCTTGGGAAGATCCCCTGGAGTAGGAAATGGCAACCCACTCCAGTGTTCTTGCCTGGGAAATTCCATGGTCAGAGGAGCCTGGTGGGCTATAATCCACAAAGTTGCAAAGAGTTGGACACAAATGAGCATGCATCCCATCCCAACAAATTTTTCAAACCTGAAATTTGGGATAAATTGAAAATGACTTCCATTTACAAAGTGTCTATTATGTGTCCAGGACTACTCTATATATTTTATATTAATTATTCCCTTTTTACACATTAACAAATAGGAACTCCAAGAGGTGAAGTGACTAAAGTCTGACAACTAAGAAATGGCAGAACTGATATTGAAACCCAGGACTGTCTAGGTGCAAGGCCTGTGCTCTTTCCTAACTCCACACCGTCTCCCCATGGGGGCAGCGAAAAGTGGACCCTTGCCCTCTCCCACGTCATTAAGGCACATCTCCCAGGGAAGTGAAAGTGAAAGTCGCTCAGTCGTGTCTGACTCTTTGTGACCCCATGAACTATACAGTCCATGGAATTCTCCAGGCCAGAATACTGGAGTGGGCAGCCTTTCCCTTCTCCAGGGGATCTTCCTGACCCAGGAATTGAACCAGTGTCTCCTGCATTGCAGGTGGATTCTTTACCAAATGAGCTAAGGGAAGAGGACGAGGGAAAGCAATCATCTGGCAAATGACTGGGGGAATGTCTCCTCACAGAAATGATCTGCACTGATCTTTCAGCTTGGTCATTGTCAACAGTGCTGCAGTGTGCGGCCCTCTGCTGTGTACTTGACTCCCTAGGCCCTAAGCATCTCAAGCACAGGGGGGCCACGGGTCCCCAGGAACCAGCATCAAGACTGACAGAGTGCTCAGAGACCATCTGTTCGTTGGTTGAATAAATGAGCGAGTGAGTGAATTCATCCATTCTTTGACAGTTTTGAGGAGTCCTCAGATGAATGGTTGAAATCAGATCATAAATCTTCAAGGAGAAATTCTGTGCTCTATCCCTTCCTACATTTCCTGCATTTATAATAATAATGGGTATAGATAAGCCCTTGCTATCACCCTCAATCCCTGAAAAATGAACCCTATTCCTCACACACCCAGAAAAAAACTAGAAAAGTAGGAAGTGAATTTGGCAAATTTTTGTGAGGATGAAACAGGAGGGCTTACTAACCAAGGTGTCAGAGGTTAGAGAGAAAATATATAGAAGAGTTATACGCATACCTAACTTCAGAAATGGCCTCAGATCTCTGGGAGCCATTTAATCAAAGCAGAGAGTATTTAACTGATGTTTCCCCAGATGGCACCAGCCTGAGGGCACAAATGGGGTCCCATTTACAGTAATCAAGCTTCATGGGTGGCTCAGACAGTAAAGAATCTGTCTGCAGTACAAGAGACCTGGGTTTGATCCCTGGGTTGGGAAGATCCCCTGGAGAAAGGAATGGCTACCCATGCCAGTGTTTTCCCCTGGAGAATGTCATGGACAGAGGAGCCTGGAGGGTACAGTCCATAGAGTGGCAAAGACTCAGACCCGACTGAGGGACTAACACACACACTTAGAGTAATCACCTGGGATTTGCCAGCTCATGCCCCTACCTGCTAATGAAGGATTCGAACCTCCCTCAAGATCTTGCTCAGTTATTTCCAGAAGTCTCCAACTGCCGTCACACGTGAGCTCACAGAGAATGCTACCTGCTTCCATCTGCTGTCTGCCATGTTGCTTCCCTCCTGCTCAGCCCGTCCCATTAGGTCCCGTGCCGTCACATGTGAGCTCACAGAGAATGCTACCTGCTTCCATCTGCTGTCTGCCATGTTGCTTCTCTCCTGCTCAGCCCGTTCCATTAGGTCCCGTGCCGTCACACGTGAGCTCACAGAGAATGCTACCTGCTTCCATCTGCTGTCTGCCATGTTGCTTCCCTCCTGCTCAGCCCGTCCCATTAGGTCCCGTGCCGTCACATGTGAGCTCACAGAGAATGCTACCTGCTTCCATCTGCTGTCTGCCATGTTGCTTCCCTCCTGCTTAGCCCATCCCGTTAGGTCCCGTGCCGTCACATGTGAGCTCACAGAGAATGCTACCTGCTTCCATCTGCTGTCTGCCATGTTGCTTCTCTCCTGCTCAGCCCGTTCCATTAGGTCCCGTGCCGTCACACGTGAGCTCACAGAGAATGCTACCTGCTTCCATCTGCTGTCTGCCATGTTGCTTCTCTCCTGCTCAGCCCGTTCCATTAGGTCCCGTGCCGTCACACGTGAGCTCACAGAGAATGCTACCTGCTTCCATCTGCTGTCTGCCATGTTGCTTCTCTCCTGCTCAGCCCGTCCCATTAGGTCCCCTGCTTCCTTCCTCTGAGAGTGTTGTACCCTCATCAGGGCTCCCAGTGCTCACCAAGAGAAACCTGATGACCCCACTAAAGGTATTTCCAGGCTTATGATATCAGACCGCTGGGACAAGAATGATTACAGCAGCCAAAGTCACAATCTTTTCAATCTAGAAATGGGGGAAATGTTTATTTCCTCCACTCTGCATTCATAGCTCTGTCTGTGGACCTTGTAGAAACAGCTTCTTGCCTGCAGCCCCTCTCTCCCTGGGGTTCAAATAAGGATCCATGGGAAACTAATCCCAGAATGTAATATTCCACTGTCATCTTCATCTTGCCGTACAGTAGGGCTAATGCCAGTTGTGCCAGTTTGGGCATGCAGAAGTCTTCATGGATTGAACCCCTGCACGCAGTCTGCCCCAGCCATCCTTCATAGTCTAGGCTATAGTGGGACCTGCACGTCTGATGAGTGAAGATAATGACCTCTGTTACTCGTTCAGAAATCGTGTCATCCAAACATTAGTCTGGATATTTTCTCTCAGTGCATTTGTTGAGCATTTGCCATGTTCCAAACATTGTGAAAAGAGCTCTGTGCAGCCCTTTATGTAGTCATCATCTCAGCTCTGTGATCTAGGTATTTTTACCCACTTCTCCAGATCCAGAGAGGGACAGTGCCTAACCAAGGCCAGCCAGCTCTGACAAACTTACCCTGGTCTTAGTCTTCATCCCAGGGACTGACCACGGCCTCTGCCTTTGTATCTCACCTTTCCTGATTGCCAGCCCTACCTCTCTCCATCCCTTTTGCTTTCATGCTTCACCCATGAAATCTGATACCCAGCGTATCCTTCCAGCTGTGATCTCAGTCACTCTGGACAAGAGTTTGACTCCCTCTTCACCCCTGGTCCACATTCAGGCTTAAGCCTCCTTTCCCTTGGAACTTTCCAGCTCTGGTCCTGACAGTGACATTTGACATCTGGCTTTTCACAGCCCCAAAAGTTAAACTTCACTGCCCCCATGCGATGCTGTGTGGCCTTCAAATATATCTTAACTTCTCTGGGCCTCAATTTAGTTGACTACAGCTAAGAGGTAATAATACTTATCTTGAATGTTTATTGTGGGGAATAAATATGACAAAATAGTTAAGGTGCCCAGAAAAATGATGCCTGACACATAGTAAATGTACAGTAAGCAAGTGCTCAAAAGGAACTGGTATTTACTAAATGTTTACCACATGCTCTGCTTTATTGGATTGGGGAAGGAAATGGCACCCGCTCCAGTGTTCTTGCTTGGAGAATCCCAGGGATGGGGGAGCCTGGTGGGCTGCCGTCTATGGGGTCGCACAGAGTCAGACACAACTGAAGCGACTTAGCAGCAGCAGCAGCTGCTGCTTTATTGGGCTTATCTCATGTAACCCTCCCCTCAACCTTATGAACCAGGTACAATTATCACACCATTTTACAGATGTGAAAACTGACCCCAAAATATATTGAAGGACTTACCCAAGGTCTCAGACCTTAAAAGTGGCAGATCTCAGACGGAAAGCAGGTCCTCATATTTAATGACTCGCTTTTACTGCTCAGCACAAAGCAGACCTCTACCATCGGGGGCATTGGACTGCTTCTAGCAAGTGTGGAAGTTAATGAATTTATTTTCTTTCTTTTCTCTTTGTGCCACTGCCTGAGACACCAGTCCCCCACCCCAAGAACTGCCCACCAATTTTCTTAGCTTGCTCAAAGGAGGCTAATAAGATGTTGCAGTTTCATCTACCCCCTGAAATGCACCATATTTCAACCTTCCCTGGGTATGACAAAGCCCAGCCTTGACCAGTCCCATCCCTGGCTGAGCTCCTTGGCCAAGAACAGTGCAGAGAGAGCCTCTCACAATCGAGGCTTGCCAACGGAGCACTCCCGCTGAGCCAGGGCCTCTTGCCAAGCAAGTTTCCCTACCCTTCTGATATGCAGATGTGCACGAGAATTCTTCACATCTGCATGGGGAGCATCCAAAAGCTGTGACTTGGCTGGAAAGAAGGAAAATGTGAGTGTCAGCTCGAGGAATGGCTTCTCCGAGGGGCCAGGCAGGGGAAGACAGCAGATCACAGCTGGGAACAGTCAGCACAAAGCAGATGGAGGATGGAGAAGCAGTACCATCTACCCTCAACATGCGCCTCTCACAGGAAGACAGCTTGCGCTGTCTCTGATCTGTGGGTACCACTGGAGCCAGGCGATCCCCCGACAACTGTCCCCATGTTGAGAGAGCTGCGCACAACTTAATCTGCATCACCTTAGCTTCTTATAAGTAAGGAATGAGGAACACGGCAGTAGAGGCAGTGGTCAGACCCCTGAAATGGAACTCACATACCTTTCCACAAATACATTCATGTGACTGATACATAGGAAGCACCTATGCTGTGCCAGGCCAAGAGTACAGGGATGAATCAGACACTGTCAGGACCCTAAAGAAGCTGCCACCTGTCTAAAGGGGACGACCAGGGAGGGACTGGACAATATAAAGGAAAGCACAAAAAGCTTCCTGGGGATGCAGATTGGTTAAGGGAAAGAGGGCATATCAGGGAGAAATGCCTCCTAGAGAAGGTGACATCTGAGTGACTCTTTAAGACAAGTGATGCTTGGCCAAGTGAGGAACTTAACACCAGCCAGGCCCTGCTGAGTATGTGAGGGTAGATGCTCATTCATAATCACTCATACTTACATTGCTGCTGCTAGGTCATGTCAGTCGTGTCCGACTCTGTGCGACCCCATAGATGGGAGCCCACCAGGCTCCACAATCCCCAGGATTCTCCAGGCAAGAACACTGGAGTGGGTTGCCATTTCCTCTAGTGCATGAAAGTGAAAAGTAAACGTGAAGTTGCTCAGTGTGTCCAACTCTTGGCGACCCCATGGACTGCAGCCTCTCAGGCTCCTCCGTCCAATGGGATTTTCCAGGCAAGAGTACTGGCGTGGGGTGCCATCCACACTGTCATATGCACGCACACACACACATGTATACACACACGTGCGGTGGGGCAGCGCTGGTTGGGAACCGTTCGTAGGCTGATGCTGTGCTTCTCCTGCTGTAATCCAAAGGTCTTCCTTCCCCAATGTTGTTTCCTGTTTCCTGAAAAGCCTTGGCAAGCTTCCTCAGAACCAACGACTCTGCCCCTGTTACTTTAAAAACATCATTTTCTCGTACTGAATGGCATAGGAAGCCAGAGAAAAAGGATTTCTCCCCAGCACCTTGAGCTCACCTTTGCTCTTGGCATCCCCAGAATGATCCCTCCAGAGCGGACTTCTGGTTGCAGGGAGTAGGGCATTCAGCTCAGGGAGCAGGCTGGCAAGGTGGGAAGGGAGGGGTCACTGCCTTCAATCCCTGTAGCAGTATCTGAGGACCAGAAAACAGAGTTCAGAACCAGGATCAAGGCAGGAACACTAGGAGTAGGGAGACTACTCAGCATGAGAGGCTAGTTGCCCAAGTCAAAGCTGCCCTCAAGTGGGATGGGCTCCTTGGAGGAGTGGGCTCTCTGTCTCCACTTGAGTGTGAGGGGACCAGGCCACAGCCTAGTGGATGTTGTACAAGAGCCTCAAATACCAGCCGAGAGGTCACATCTTTTTGTTCTGTTCTACCATCTTCACACAGGAATTGATTTAGCACAGAAGGTGTGCGCAGGCCTCCTCTAAGTGTGCAGAGATTTGCATTTCCAAGATTATGAAGAGAAACATGTAGTAAGTGTGTGTTATAGGCATCTGAGATGTGAAAGATGTGATTATTTGCAGAACCTAATCTCATACCTTCCTATCCTTGTTGAACTGAACATTGCAAAAATATTCTCATTCGTATTTGGAATGGTATGTTTCTAAGCAATCATTATTCTGAATACTCATTCCAGCCAGGAGACGACCTGAATATTGAATAGAATAAAAATGTATATATTAGATTACTTATTCAAATGCTTCTCTGGCAGTTTGGATAGAATTAAGCAACAGTCCAATCTGGCTGTTGTTTTATGCATGGGATGTCAAAGCTAAACAGCCCCTTGAGAATATTCTCTGAATCTTTCTCTGCACAGAGCCTCACCATCCTGTCTTGTTCACAGATGGGGAAATGGGCTGGGAAAGGGGGGCATGGAAATGGGAGACCTGGGAATAGGAGCTATCATCCAGTGGCTAGGCAAGGTGATATTGTCCCCACTGGACAAAGGGGGCACCCGAGGCGCAGCGTGGTTAATTAATTTGTGCAGAGTCACTGCTAGTCAGTGGTAGAGTTGTTGTATACCAGGTTGCTGTCCTGCATTACCTCACTGGGCCCCAGTGAGAGTATGGGGGCGGGCAGAGTATGTTTCTCCTTTCATGTGACCTGCAGACTCTCTGCCACATGCTTCAGCTATGAAATCTCGGGAAGTGATGATGTTATCCCTGGTCTATAATTGAGGGAATTGCAATGAGTGTATGGAGGAGCTTCACCACACCATTCTACCCTGTGTGCCCTAAGAGCTCCCCACGACACCAAGCAATGACATACTGTTTTCCAGTTACAGTCACACAAAGACATAACCCGAGTTTGCCTTTGGAAATGAATCCAAGGAATCCTTTGGAAGGAAAAATGTCCACTGAGAAGCTTGCTTAGATGTCATGTGTGAGAAGCCTTCTTCAAGCTCTCCCTAGCTGGACCCCAGGAACCTTTTCATATAGTATGGCCATTGTGTATGGCATATTCTCTCCAGTAAATCAGAAGTACTTTGGGGTCAAGAGATACCTCTGGTTGTATCTGCATTTCCAGCCTGGGGTCAGGTGCCCACAGGTGTCTGGAAGGTTTGCTGCATGAACTAATAGATATTTGGGTAGAATCACTGCCAGGATGGACCTCAAGAGGGAAGGATTCTTCTCCTACCCCAACCAACCTAGAGTTCATTAATTTCTGGAGAACAAAGAGGACCCTGTAAGCCCTAAAACCAGCCCCCTAACAGTCACTGAAACCAAGAATAAAACCTCAGAGCTTCCTGGAATGCTGCCAGGATTGAGGAAGAAGCATCTGACACGCATGTTTCCACTCAGACTGGAATCTCACTTCATCTCACCAAACAATCCTGAAATCGGCTTCAGCGTTTTCTCCAGTATCATCCTCACTCCCCTGGCCCCCAGAGCCCCAGCCCCTCCAGGATGCTCCCAAGCCAGGTAGCCACCGTGACGTCTCCACACCAGCTCCTCCTTCTCTCCTGCATGCGCTTTCTTTCCTGCATATCTGGCACTGCCTCGTGCTGTCAGTCCCTGGATGAGCCATGTGGAGAGAGGCATTGTGGGCTGATGCACAGAACATGGGCTCTGGGCTCAGGTGCCTTGGGTATAAATCCCAGATGGACCAGTGACAGTTGTAGGACTTTGGGACATACACTTAACCACTCTGAAGTAGCAACTCAGGATCATAGGGGAGGTATTCAGGGACTCTGATAATCGAGAGCCTTATCTCCAAAGCTAGGGAACTCAGGTCTTTTCTACAGACAAGGGGGCACTATTACAGAGTTTCTCATCTGAAAATCCCACGATCAAATCTGTCTTTTAGAGAGAATACTCTGGCAAAGGCACAAAGACTAGACTGAGGAAGAGGTAGCAGAAGAGAAAAAGCAGCCAGGAAACTTTGCAGGGATGGTCATGGGGTGGCACTGGGGGGATGTGGGGGTGCAGCAAGGCAAAGTGTGGAGCTGCAGATGATGGTGGCCTTAACAAAGGAGGTAAAAAGAAATAAGAAGAATAACTAATGTTTATGAGCTCCTTCTCTGGGCCAGGATTTATGCTAGCACTTACAGAATCATTTCATTGATTCTTGTGAATAACCCAAGATTTTTCATCCCCACTTTACAGATGAGGAAACTGAGTCACTGAGAGGTTAAATAAATCACCCATGATGGCATAGTAAATAAGAAAACTGGGATTCAAGTCCAGACAGTCTCACTCCAGAGCCTAAGTGCTTAATCAGCTAACTAGATCACGATCAAAGCAGAGACTGGAGAAAAACCATTTAGAAGTTGAAACAGGCAAGACTAATTGAAAGATTGATTGTCTGAAGTGAATAAGAGAGTAGAGCACAGAGTGACTCGGAGGTTTTCTCCCAAGGTCCATATCCCCTAGGAGGCAAAGTCAAAGTTTTAACCCAATTTTATCTAACTCAAAAACAGTTTCTCTTTTCACAGCCTCAGAACATTTCACCCGAGAGGTTGGTATTCTCAAGGCAGAAGGGATAATGCAGATATTGTTACTTTCCCCAGAATTGCACAAGTTCTTTATTTAAACTAAACCTAGCTTTCCTTATGTGGAGAAGGAAGTGGCACCCTACTCAAGAACTCTTGCCTGGAAAATCCCATGGACGGAGGAGCCTGGTAGGCTGCAGTCCATGGGGTCGCTAAGAGTCGGGCACAACTGAGCGACTTCACTTTCGCTTTTCACTTTTATGCATTGGAGAAGGAAATGGCAACCCACTCCAGTATTCTTGCCTGGAATATCCCAGAGACAGAGGAGCCTAGTAGGCTGCCGTCTATGGGATCACACAAAGTCAGACACGGCTAAAGCGACTTAGCAGCAGCAGCTTTCCTTATGATGTTGAGGGTGTGAGTTACTAAGAAGAACTTAGTATCAAGTACAATAAAAACTGCCTAGAAGATGAATTTAATAGCTTTGTTTACTGGGCACCAAACCAAATGCAAATGAAGGTTCCAAGTACTTTTGGGAGCAGAAGTAGAGGAAGGGCAGAGCATACACTGTAACCAGAGGGAGACTGGTGGGTGCTTGAGCTTGATACTCATTCATCCCTTCACCGTGCCTTCCCCAAGGTGCTTTTCCATGCCATGCAGGACAGTGGGGGTTGGTGCTAGGTTCAGCTCCTGCCTGGTTATCTCATAACCCAGGTGCAAAATAGGTGAGTAGCTCAGCCTTCAAAGAGCTCTAGGAGGGAGTTGTTTTAAAGGAGGAGTATGTCCTGCAAACAGGAGAAGATGCTATGTCTGGGTCTAGGCATTGGGCAGAAGCCAGGCCATGTGACCTTGGGTACATTATGTAACTTGACTGAACATCCTCGTTGTCATTATGACAGTGATGTGATCAATCCCACTTTGATCTACTCTTTCCTCTCATATAATCAAGGACTTGGAATGCTGGGTTGGGATTGAGGGTCTGGAGCCTTAGCTATCTCCTGGGCTATAACAGGTTAAGTATAAGAACTGCAGAGCTTGAGCCTGAGGGTGAGAGCCAGTGTCTGAGGTGGAAGTGAAACAGAAAGACAAAGAGTTTGACCCTGGATCCCACCCAAGGGGCCATGTAGAGAGGCAAGCTTGAGTGTGAGGCGAGGGGTGGACGTAAGTCCAGAGGCCATAGGTTGGGATAGAGGATTTGTCCAGGGATAAGGCCAAAAGACGGTCTCTGGGCATTACCAGAGCCTCTACAGGACACTCGCAGTCACCGCTCTGAGTGCAGAGGGCTTTGTTAAGCGTGCTGAGTGGTCCCAGTGCTATTTGAAGAATGAATTGATATAAACGTGTGAAGCACTTAGCTGCCTGGCACACCGTTAAAGTCTCAGTGAATATTCATCATGGAACTGCTTTACTTTTCCACTAATATTCACCAAGAGCGTCCATGGCCTGGTCCTGCAGTGGGCACTGAAAGGAGGGGAATGGTAAAGATGCTGCTCCTGTCCTTCAGAAGCCTAGACTGCCAGAGATGCAGACTCATAAATAAGAGGTCCCCATCAAAGGTTCTAAGTGACATGATGGGGGAGGCATAGCGATGGGACCAGGTGAGGGACAGTGACCCAACCTAAGAGTTCTGGGAAGGCTCCCTGGAAGAGATCATGGCTAAGGTAGATCTCAAAGGTTAAGAAAGAGTTAAGCAGGCAAAGACTGGTAAGAAATCCATTCTGGGAACAGGCACAGCTTCAGCATAAGCATAAGACAGCATGGTGTGCTCAGTAAAGTGGGATGTGAGGAGAGGCAAGAGATAAGGCTGGAGAGGAGGCAGGGCCTTGCTGAACCTGGAGAGTAAGGAACCTGGACTCCATCCTGAAGGTGCTGGGAAGATATTGAAGAGTTTTAGGCAGGAGAGTAACCTGGACAGCTTTGAGCTTTAAATGGATCACTCTGACTGGTGGGTGAGAGCATATTAGAAAGGGCTAGCTAGAGGCCTAGAGGCCTGGGGAAGCCTTTAGTATACTGTTTCTGAGTCAAAGGTCAATTATGCTTTGGTAAGATTAGTTAGGGAAGATTCAGAAATGGGAATAAGGGCTTTTACCTCTAAAGCTAGGTATGAAATGCTAACATTTATACTCCTAGAAACAATGAGCTGAATTCCCATTTTCTGTGCTATGAAAGGTGATGTAAGGGGGCATAATGCCTTTAAAGATCCCTCCAGGTTTAACTCTTCAAGACTGGGTAATTCTAGTTCTCTTCTTAGGGTATGAAATGGATGTTTATGTCATTAACCTCCCAGCAGGATACATACTTTGAGTTCTGCCTTCCTTCTGTCAGAGTATGTTGCCTGAAGGTTTGCTATTACCTTAATTGTTCTTGTGAAAGATGCTATATTTATCACAAGGTTGGATAGTGTCAGGATCTATGCCAGGATCAGGGCTCATCCTGTGAGTAATATCAGGACCTAGTCTTGATCAAGACTGCTGCTCTGTCTGTGGTGATGAAGCTGAGAAAATTGTTGAGCTAAAGTCTTTGACATCAGGCCATTGGTCTCATCACTACAGTGTCTGCTGTTATGTAGCTGCTCTGGAAAACTGTGCCAAAGGAGTCTGGGTGCATGTACCCAAGGACTCATCTGGTCCTGGCTATGCCCGACTCTGTATATCTGGAAGCTGCAAGGAAAAACGATGCCCCAGATCTCCGCATCCTCCAGTGCTTTCCTCCAAGACAGTGCTAATCAACATATTAGAGTCTCCTCCTTCATGGCTGGGAACTCCTTAAGGGCAGGAGCTCATCTGAGCCATCAGTTTTCGTGAATTCATTGTCCCTAAAGCAGAGTTCCAAAGAACAGCAAGGAGAGATAAGAAAGCCTTCCTCAGCAATCAATGCAAAGAATTAGAGGAAAACAACAGAATAGGAAAGACTAGAGATCTCTTCAAGAAAATCCAAGAGACCAAATTGCCAACATCTGCTGGATCATGGAAAAAGCAAGAAAGTTCCAGAAAAACATCTATTTCTGCTTTATTGTCTACACCAAAGCCTTTGACTGTGTGGATCACAATAAACTGTGGAAAATTCTTCAAGAGATGGGAATACCAGACCACCTGACCTGCCTCTTGAGAAACCTATATGCAGGTCAGGAAGCAACAGTTAGAACTGGACATCACGGAACAACAGACTGGTTCCAAATAGGAAAAGGAGTACGTCAAAGCTGTATATTGTCACCCTGCTTATTTAACTTCTATGCAGAGTACATCATGAGAAATGCTGGGCTGGAAGAAACACAAGCTGGAATCAAGATTGCCGGAAGAAATATCAATAACCTCAGATATGCAGATGACACCACCCTTATGGCAGAAAGTGAAGAGGAACTAAAAAGCCTCTTGATGAAAGTGGAAGAGGAGAGTGAAAAGTTTCCTCTAAGCTCAACATTCAGAAAACTAAGATCATGGCATCTGGTCCCATCACTTCATGGCAAATAGATGAGGAAACATTGGAAACAGTGTCAGACTTTATTTTTCTGGGCTCCAGAATCACTGCAGATGGTAACTGCAGCCATGAAATTAAAAGACGCTTACTCCTTGGAAGAAAAGTTATGACCAACCTAGACAGCATATTCAAAACCAGAGATGTTACTTTGCCAACACAGGTCCATCTAGTCAAAGCTATGGTTTTTCCAGTGGTCATGTATGGATGTGAGAGTTGGACTGTGAAGAACGCTGAGCGCCAAAAATTGATGCTTTTGAACTGTGGTGCTGGAGAATACTCTAGAGAGTCCCTTGGACTGCAAGGAGATCCAACCAGTCCTTCCTAAAGAAGACCAGTCCTGGGTGTTCATTGGAAGGACTGATGCTGAGGCTGAAACTCCAATACTTTGGTCACCTCATGCGAAGAGTTGACTCATTGGAAAAGACTCTGATGCTGGGAGGGATTGGGGGCAGGAGGAAGAGGGGACAGCAGAGGATGAGGTGGCTGGATGGCATCACGGACTCGATGGACGTGAGTTTGGGTGAACTCCAGGAGTTGGTGATGGACAGGGAGCCCTGGTGTGCTGCGATTCATGGGGTTGCAAACAGTCAGACACGACTGAGTGACTGAACTGAACTGAACTGAACCATGTTGATTAAGGACACATGCAATGTCCTTGTTGCAGGTACCATGCTAGGAATTAGAGTTATACAAGTGAACAAGCCACACACAATTTCAACCTTCATGCAGGCTACTGTCTCTCAAGGGACTAGAAAATGAATGTTGTTATGCAGAGAAGGAATATAAGTTGCCAGTGGAACAGAGAGCAAGGGTCCTAACCAAGAGAAGGGTCAAAGAAAGTATTTTGAGGTGGAATTTATGTTTAAGTTGAGACTTGAAAGATAAACAGCATTCAGCCAAATGAAAGGAATTTGTTACAAATAAGGAGAATGGCTTGTATGATGACCTGGAAGTCAAAGAGTTGGCCCATGAAGGAATCCCTGAAGGCCAGATTGATCCTTCTGAGGGAACTGTTCTTTAACAGTAGTGCTGGACACATGAACCTACACAGGTGATAAAATTGCATAGAGCTAAACACACATACACACAAATGTGTACATGTAAAACTGGTGAAATATGAATAAGGTCAGTGGATATAGCAATGTTGATTTTTCTGGGCACGGTACTGCAATGCAACATGTAAGATATCGCCATGGAGGAGACTGGATGAGGAGCACGTGAGATCTCTCTGGATTATATCTGACAATTGTATATGAATCTACAGTTATCACAAGCTGGGATCAAGACAGCCCGAAGAAATGTAAACAGTCTCCGATATACAGATGATACCGTTCTAATGGCAGGAAGTGAAGCGAAACTAAAGAGCCTCTTAATGGGGGTAAAAGAGGAGAGTGAGAATGCTAGCATAAAACTCGACATGAAAAAGAAGAAACTAAGATCATGGCATCCAGTCCCATCACTTCATGACAAAGAGAAGGGGGGAAAGTACAAACAGAGGCAGATTTTACTTCCTTGAGCTTCAAAATCAGTGCAGATGGGATCTACAGCCACAGAATTAAAAGACACTTGTTCCTTGGAAGAAAAGCTATGACAAACCTAGAAAACATATTGAAAAGCAGAGACATCACTTTGCTGACAGAGGTCCATGTAGTCAAAGCTATGGGTTTTTCAGTAGTCATGTACAGATGTGAGAGTTGGACCATAAAGGAGGCTGAGCACCAAAGAATTGATGCTTTTGAATTGTGATGTTGAGAGTCTCTTGGACAGCAAGGAGGTCAAACAAGTCAATCCTAAAGGAAATCAACCCTGAATATTCACTGAAAGACTGATACTGAAGCTGAAGTTCCAGTACTTTGGCTACCTGATGAGAAGAGCTGACTCATTGGAAAAGACTCTGATGCTGGCAAAGACTGAGGGCAGGAAGAAAAGGGGACAACAGAAGATAAGATGGTTGGATAGCATCACTGACTCAATGGACATGAATTTGAGCACACTAAAGGAGATAGTGAAGGACAAGGGAGCCTGGTGTGCTGTGGTCCGTGGGGCTGCAAAGACTCGGACACGACTTAGCAAATAAACAACAACAACTACCATTATCTCAAAGTAAAAAGTTAAAAGGAGAAGGGGGAAAAGGAGAACCAAGCAGCAGCCAGTTTGACTGAAGTTGAGGAGGAAGAAATATATAGCATAAGTTGAACCCAGAGAGCTGATAGAGGATTGACCATAGAGGATTTAAATCACGTGAGGCTTTATTTGAAGATAGATGCTTAGCCTTTGGAAAGTTATTCGTGGGTAACATGATCAGATTTGCATTTGAGGAAGATCAGTCTGGTTCAGAGGATACACTTGGGAAGAGAAAGCTAAAAAGCAGAGAAACAAAAAGTAAAGTAGAATGTAACAAATCAGAGATACAGGTAGGTTTGAGACATTTTTATAGAACTGATAGCACTTAATGACTGAGAGCTAAGAAGACAAGGGGAGTCAAGCAGAGCTCACAGGTTTCTGACCTGATCACTAGTGGATGAAGGAGTTATTTAAAAATAGGGAACATTTGAGAAGACACAGGCTTGGGGAGAAAGGTTTGAAGAGATGGGTTTGGAATAGTTGAGATGCCATTTAGACCTCAAAGTCCAGATGTCTAATAAGTAACTCTATACATACGACAGGAGCTCTGGGGAGAAGTCTGTTCTAAATGTGTGAGCACACAAAATAAGAAGACCAGAATTCTAGGCCAAAATTCTGAGCAATACTGACATGTAAAATGTGGGTCAGAGAAAAGGATTCTTTGTGGAAATTGGGGGTTATTGAAGAAGAGGTAGGAATAAATCCAGACAACGAAAGTCAAGAGGAGAAAACATTGCTGGAAGAAGACAAGGTCAACAGTGTGACTGCTGCTGAGACCAAATGAAGGAATTCAGTGACTTGAATTCAGTAGGTCATTGGTAACCTGGGAGGTCCAGGCAAAGGTCAGACTGCAGAGCGGGGGCTGAAGAGTGAATGGGAGGTAAGTAGACACCGATAATACATGTAGGCTGCGCTCGTTTCCAAAAGTTGTGCTCATGAGGAGATAAGGAAGAAATGAAAGCTGAGGCAAGGATGAGCAAGAGTTTGGAGGTGGTTCAGGGTGGACCACCTGAGCCAGCCTGAGGGAAGGACTTGAGCACGTGCAAGTACAGACAGGAAGAGGCCCTCCAAGAGGGAGAAGCTGAGAGAACCCAGCACAGAGCACTGCGCCTGCCCTGTGAACACTCTTTTCTGAAACAAATGAGCACAGGCAAGGTTTCTGTGGGCACAGTCTTTGGGTTCTGTCACACGCCACTAACTATTCTAAAAACACTGTGCTTCCTCTTTTTGCAACAGCTGGGCCGTTATGAACTGCACAAAAACTACCTTTTCAAACTCCCTAGAGGACATTCGATTTCAGATCCAAGCCAAGCTTTCCTCTCTGAAGGGCCCATGTGGCTGGATGCACCCCTCTCATGGCAGAACATAACACTGATTCCCAGCACGAGGGCAGAGCCCCAGGCAGCAGCAAGCAGAAACATTTCCACTGTAGCCTCTTGCCCACCCACTAGGAAAGTCGGCATGAGGCAGAAGGCATACTTTTTGACTGAGGACTTCATATCCACTTTGGGAAGGCAATATGGCTGGCTTTATCAGATGGCCCAAACAGCTTGAAAGGGTGTGCTTAGAAACAAGAATCTCATTACAGTTAATTCAGGCACCCCTTCTATATTAGTCGTCTCCCCTACAAGCTGCCACTAGCTTGGGTAAGGTGCTGAACTTTCTTGTTTATACAATGGTAGCAGTTCATGGGATTATCGTGAAGAGAGAACATACAAGAGCTTATATATTAGGTCCTTAAAAAATCCACACGTCCTTCCTTTTCTTGCCAGGATTCAGAATTTCCTTTCTCCCCAGCAAGTACCCATGTCTTGCGTTTAAGGGCCAAAGGGACTGGACTTAGAAAGAAGAGCATCTTAGGAAGCACCTGACATGGCTGCATCTCAGGATGGTACCCTCTTTCCTTGGGGGTTTTTTTGTTTGTTTCAGGGACCCTGCTCTGGGATGACCTTTAGATTTAATGTGTAAAATGAGGCTTCCCTGGTGGCTCAGATGGTAAAGAATCTGCCTGCAATGCAGGAGCCCCGGGTTCAATCCCTGGGTTGGGAAGATCCTCTGGAGAAGGAAACGGCAACCCACTCCAGTATTTTTGCCTGGAGAATTCCATGGACAGAGGAGCCTGATGGACTACAGTCCATGGGGTCACAGAGAGTCAGACACGACAGAGTAACTAACTAACCAACTAACAAAAAACCAGATGAAATGATAAATTAAGGGGGATTGTGAGAGAAATGTTCTTCATGTCATAAAAAGGATCCTTTGCTTTATCACAAAGTTTCTTTAAATACGTGCTCCCCTGGTGCAATTAAGAACTTGTTTACAGATCATTCATTATCTGGCAGAGAGGCTTGAGTGGAAGGAATATGGCTGAGAGACACAGCTGGAGAGTTGGGAGCTTGTGCCAAGTGAGAATCCATCAGAACCAGAGATAGTAAAGCTCAGAAAGGATGGTGTAAATCAGAAGCAAAAAAGAAGTCACTTTCCAAGAGTTGAGCCTGCAGGCACTCTCAGACTTCTAGCCAGGCTGGAGGGGTGGGTAAGTGGACCATTCACCAAATCAGGGAAGGCAGGAGGGAGAGCAAGGAAGGAGAGGTATGCATGGAGGTAGAAACAGGGCCTAGTTCATTTTAGGACATTTTGAATAAGAGGGTTCTGTGGGGTATCAAAGTGGAGAAGACAGTTTAAAAGAAAGATAGCACTATGCTCCAAGCAATGCTTAAATATTTGTAGTTTCCTGAGAGTTACAAAACTAGTTCATCCTTCTCTGCTTCCTCATGCACTGGGTTCTCAGCCCAGATGGTGTCTGCTCTCTCTACCCTCTCCTACCTGCAGAGCTTCTAGCCATCCTTCAGGCGTCAACCCCAACTATAGGGAATAGTCAGGCGGCCACAGGCTGCCCGTTTTCTTGGACGAACTACCTCCACCTACACATACTTCCATTAGCCTCGAGCCTCACAAAAGAAACCTTTCTTACTGGCTTAACCAAGATCACATAATTGAATAAATGTAACAGGCTCAGCACAAGGAACTCAATAAATGTTATACCACTTCTTCTGTTACAGTTATTGAATTGGCTCCCTTGCGTGTCTCCTCAATTGTATTAGTTTCCTAAGGCTGCCGAAACTAAGTACCACAAACTGGATAGCTTAAAACAACAGAAATTTATTCTCTCCCTCTTCTGGGGGCTAGAAGTCCAACATCAAGATGTCGGCAGAGCCATGCTCACTCTCAGGCTGTTCTGCTTCTTCCAGTTTTCTGTCATCCCTTGAACTTCATTAGTTTACAGTTGCATCTCTCCATCTTGGCTCTGTAATCACCCACCCCACATTATCCCTACATGTCTCTGTCTTCACATATTGTTTTTCTCCTTTTATAAGGACATCAGTCGTTTTGGACTGGACCCACCTTAATGAGCTTGTTTTAATTTAATTACATCCAATTTCCAAATAAAGTCACATTCCCAGATATGAGGAGTTAGGACGTTGACATAGATTTGGAAGGGAGGACACAATTCAACCCATAACAGTGAGGGGAAAAAAATGACTTCTCCCCGGGTAAGGCCCATTTCTTTTTTGTCTCTGTCATAATATTTAGCACAGGGTCTGGCTCAAAGAAAGTGGTCCAGGAAATATTTTTTGAGTTTGGGCTATACACATATGCTTTCTCAATCAGATTTTTTTTTTTTAATGCTTTTGTTTACACCTGTGTCCACTGTGTACAAAGATCTGGACTGGAGGCTTTCTGCATGCTCTCTTATTTAATTGTATCAAGTACCCTGCGAGGTAAGCCTCCCTGTACCACAGATAAGGAGACCAAGCTTCAGCGAAGTCAAGTGACTTCCTCAGCTCTGCCCAGCTGATGGGCTGTGGAGCTGGGATTGGAGCTCAGATTTATCAAAGCTTGGATCACTTCACTGCATTCTGGTGCCTTTGCTTTCATATTTCAGTCAAGCCTCTTTGGGAGTCCAGATTGCATCAGCTATGCTTAGGTCAACCCTCCAAAATGGGTTGGGTTCATGCTTTGGCCCGAGTGTTAGAGAATCTCACTGATGGGGGTTGATTGGGAAGTAGAGGAGATGGCAGAGAAGGCAGATGGAAATGGCAGCCGGACACCCTCTCCCCAAGTAGGAAAGGCTTCCTGACACTAAACCTTGCAAATGATGAGTTATATGGTTCTCTAGGAGTAGATAAGCTAATGCCAGAGGCACGGATAAGATCACCTTTTTCTGGAGGCTTTCTCCCATGATCAGTAGTGAGCATGGCAATATATGATAGAGGAAAGGCTCACCAGAAGCTGGATGCCAGGACTGATTTGGTCAAAGACAAACTTTTTGACTTTGGGTAAATCATTGTCCTTCTGTCTGCAGTTTAATCATTTCTAGAATGAGAGGTTTGGGCTGTAAGTTCTCTGATATCACTATTCTTGGTTTCCCGCTTCTATAGAATCTGTTTCCGTCTTATAACACTATTTTAAGGTGTTTATTACACTGCCAAGAAAAGAAGAGAAAAAGAACCTTCAGGATGAAATTTCTTTATGCCAAGGAAAAGATTTTTTTCTTTTCCCTTTCTTTGCTTGCAGAGTTCTTCTTTTCTTCCTGCCTGTCTGCCTCTTCATTCTGGTAACCCTCCCAACTTTGCTCAGTGGCAACAAGCACCCTCTGGCATAGCCCTACCTTTTTTTAATACCAAAGATAAGCATTTTCTCAAAAATTAAAACCATGTTGACAGTACTTATCTGGCTTCTATGTTGGTAAGTCTGTTTTGTGCTCTTGCTGTGGTCTGTCCAAACAGAAAGGGGGAAGAAAAACTGGTGCACAGGTCCAGCTTGTTTAGCTTGGGGCAATTCTGCAGCCCCCTCGCCAAGAGTAAGCAGGGTGATTTCATTTCCTATGCTTCTCTCAGCCTCTTGAAAGTGTGCAGGCCCTAAGTGAACGTTTCCTGGAAGATGCTTTCTTCCTTGGACACTGGACATCTCAAGTGGAAAAATGTACCTCGTTGTTTCTGCAGATGAGATCTGCCTCCACTTGGGGAGTGGTAAGAGTCAGAGGGATAGTGTTTTGATCATTTCATCTTTAAAGGTCAAAGCAGCAGAGATGTGTTGACTTGGGAAAAGAAATGTTTTTCTTGCCAAGAGTCTGCTTGCTGGATTTCCCCTAAGCTGATGATTCTGGATGCCTGAAGACCACAGAGTCCTTCCCTTGATGACTTGAAGTTACTAATAACTGTTTGCATGTTCCAACGGCGAATTTAAATTTGTAAGCTTCATGCATATGTCCCCCTACGCCCCTGCCTTTCGTAAGCTTTCTTTGCATCTTGCCCCCTAGGGAACCAGGGGATAGGATTTGGCCCTTTCATTCGAGTACCTCTTACTCTACCCAGATCACAGTTGGTGCTGTCAGATGTCAGGAAGCTAGCAGGAAGAGGAGTACAGCCTCCCAGATTCTACATGGAGCTTGTAATGGGAATTAACACACCTAGCAAATGACAAGCAATGTGCCAGGTACCATGAGAAGCAACAGAGCAGAGGGGAGTTTGAATCCAAGATGTAACTTAGGCCCTAACTTTTCCTCTCTGATCCTCAGTTGATGGGTCTGTAAGGTTATTATGAGCGTTGCATGTGAAGCATCTAAGACTTGCAGGGACAAAGATCTCAATAAACTTCAGTACTTTTCTCTGCCTTTTCTTCTCTTTTACCTATACTATCTCATTTGCTTTTCTCAATCCTAAAAGCTTAGTTTCCCATTTTATGGAAGAAAACAGTCTGTCCGGCTTTCCACTGTTTCCCAAATATTAAGTAAAGCTTTTGGCATATAATGAGCCCTCAACAAATAGTCATTAGTAGATGAATGAATGCATAACGCAGTCTCACAGGAGTTAAGAACAGTGTCCAGAATTTCACAGCCAGTATCCCAGATAAGTTAGGACATAAGTCAGCACACTGCAGAAAAATTCATATAAGGAGACAAAAAGAGAACCCAGAGCTGGGAACAGAAAAAAACATAACATAACTCATCCTACTTTATGATTGAGAACACTGTGTTGCACAATTTTGAAGGCATATTTTAAATATACAAAAGCTGAACATAATTTTAAAAGCAGACAATAAAACCCCAAACTCAGCTTAAGTCCTAAAATTTTTTAAGATAAAAGTGCAGATCTTGCTAAGGTTCCAGCTTTCTCAAACCAAGCACACTGCCCCAGGGGTGGCCAGGAGAGAATGGTGAGCGGTATCTCTGCAGTAATGCTGGCCAGTCTTTGGAGAGAGGGGGGAAGATACTGCACTCCCAAATACCTGGCTTCTGGTGATCCATCCTGTCATTACCCAGTGACCTCCTGGTGTGTGCATGCTGTTGTTTCAGCTGTGTCTGACTGTTTGCCATCCTATGGGCTGTAGCCCGCCAGGCTCCTCTGTCCATGGGATTCTCCAGGCAAGAATGCTGGAGTGGGCTACCATGGCCTTCCTTCTCCAGGTGATCTTCCTGACCCAGGGATTAAACCTTGCATCTCCTTTGTCTCCTGGATTGATGGGATAGTTCTTTACCACTAGCGCTACCTGGGAAGTCCAAGTGACCTCCTGGGAGAAAAAAGTAATAGAGACTCTCTCAGAAAATGAGAATGAAGAAGACAACTGGTTTTCATGGGACCTACTATGCATGAGGCATTGATCCTGCCAGTCTCTTTCCACACATAGTCTTCTGGACCCTGTGACAGCTTTATAGGATTCTATTTGATAGTTGAGAAACCTGAAAGAGATTTGCTCAAGGTAATGGAACAATAATTGAACACAACTCTGGGTCTAAAGCCTGTGCATGTTTCACTTTTCCTGTTGCCTCGTAACCCCTTCTGTGCCGGCCGCCTCTTTGCTCTGGGTCCTGGAGCCAAAAAGCAGAGTTCAGTGATCAGAGACTATCTGATGGCCCAGCAAAGGAAGTATGAATTAGCAGGGTTGGGTGGGGCCTGCCCAGGTACTTTTTCTTTCTGCCAATTGAGTTAAACTCTCTGGCCACCTCATCCAGAGTCTTATATACCCTTGCCTATTGACTCATTGGAAAAGACTCTGATGCCGGGAGGGATTGGGGGCAGGAGGAAAAGGGGACGACAGAGGATGAGATGGCTGGATGGCATCACCGACTAGATGGACGTGAGTTTGAGTGAACTCCGGGAGATGGTGATGGACAGAGAGGCCTGGCGTGCTGCGATTCATGGGGTCGCAAGGAGTTGGACACGACTGAGCGACTGAACTGAACTGAACTGATCCTATATTTTAGAACAAGCAAATAGGCATCACCCTTAACTGAGTAATCTCTTCTTCCTCTATTCTAGCCATTTATTTTCCATAATAATAATGATGTACCTGATAGTAAAGAAGGGGAAGTGGGGTTCTGATATTCTGCACACGGTTCACCCACCACCAATTCACCCACCAAATGACTGATTGATTGAGTTAGAGAGAAAAAAACAAAACAAAACAAAGTCTCTTGTTCCAGGTGAGCAAAGATATAAATATCTATAAAGAGAAGTTTCAATACAGTGTAAGAATCCTATGGGGTAGGTGAACTCCTGCCTCAAAGAAGGTGGAGGGAGGCTCCAGACTCTATGAGTGGATGAAGGAGGGTTCTAAGTTCTGTTAGGGTAGGTGTCATAGAGTAGACTAAAGGAATACATGAAAAAGACTATCAACAACAACAAAACTGTGTTGTATGTTGTATAGAAGGGTCATTTTCCATTACAATAGAAAAGCTTAGAGGTCACGAACTTTTTTTTTTTTGGTTGGCATAATAGGTGGCCCTATTGTGGTACTAAATAAATTGATTTTGAGTAAGTAAAAGAAAGCCGTCTTTATACTGCTGACTGAATCTAGTACATTCCCGTCCACCATAACATGGGATGAAAATGTTAATAAACTCCAGGATGTTTTTTGAGATAGTGCTTGATAGGGTCTCACCTGGACCAATCAGAGTGGTCTGGACATCCGTTGCAAACCAGTAGATGACCCTCTGAGGATGGATGATTTATCACCTCCCCAGAGGTGACTGTGGTCACCCTCACCGGGTCAAGAGTCTGACCCAGATGGAGCCAGAGTTGGAGTACAAATCCGTGGTTGGGCCTCTAGAGTCAGATAGCCTGAGTTTGGGCCCTTGGCTCCACCATATACTCCCATGTGACCTTGGGAAAGTTAGCTAGCATCCCTATACCTAGGTTTCTTCAACCCTCAAATGTGGCTGATACTGTTAATAATAGTACCTGCCACCCTGGATTGCTTTGAGGATTAAATGAGAAATATATGTAAAGCCTGGCAGGAGGCAAACATTCCACAAAAGTTCATGGCTGTTATTTCTCTTCTTGTTTTTATTCCTCCAAGTAACAGAGGGTGAGAATGGGGTGGGGTGACATTTCTCCCAGAGATTTCTCTAACTGGAGCTCTCCAGTCTTCTGTTCCAGCTCAGTGGAGGCTCCTTCCAGACTTTGTGGTAACAGGTAATCCCCAATAGTTTTTCCCTGACTATCAGCAGAGGCTATAATAATATAGAAATCTGCTTGAGCTAGAAACCTCAGAGTTTTTTAAAAAGAATTCAGGGTCTCTGGAGTAAGTAACCATGGTTTCAGAAACCCTAGATAATGTAGTTATGGTAGTCATGTCATCAATATTCTCAGAATCATTAGCTACTCAAGCTAGGGATGCGTGGATTAACAGATATTAGACTTGGCCCTAAGATTTAGTTCTCAGATTTCTAGTCAAGATTCAAGCCTCTAAAATAGGGAGTGGGCATGAAACTCTACAATCAATTCAGTTCCTTGTTGCCCAGGAAACTCTGAGGTAAGGCCTATATCAAAACAGTCCTTGAAACCAGATTTTGGGTCAAGAAACTAAGGTTCAGGGCTTCTCCACACGACTATAAGCAACTGCTGTTACCTCTATAAGTCTTAGTTTCCTCCTTAGAAAAAAAAAAATGTAAATATCAAATCTTGTGAGTGCTCTGAAAATATTAAAGGTGATATGTATAAAGCAGCCTGAATAGATCCTATTATGGAAATCAATAGTTGTTAGTTCTGTTTTCATACCATTCTTCAGATTTTGTATTGAATTTATGGTGTGGTTAGGATATATTCTTAAAAAAATCAAAATTAAAAAAAAAAAACAAAAAAAAATAAAAAATAAAAAAATAAAAAATAAAAAAAAAAAAAAAGAAAGAAAATCAGAGTTATTCATGATTTTCTGAGAAGATTCCGTTCCGTGAATGAATGTTCCCTTGTGTGCCTGTGACCCAGAGTGGCAGTCCGGAGTTATCAAACAAAAGTCTAAGAGCGGATGACAATGTGGGGTGCACTCTGGCCCTCTGTGGACCTGTGAAGGGCAGATATTCTGAGCCACAGGTGCTTGAAATGAGCAGAGACGATAACCAGAGAACTAGCATGTGGCCACTGGAGCAAAGTTGCCCTGTTACCTCCCAAATAATGTTGGAATCATCAAAAAACTAGAACGAGCCAGCATTCACCATGAGTAGGACTTTGAGAGTCAGTGACACCTAGCTAACAGCAGGGTAAAAAGGAAGTTGACCCTTGTAGGATGAGGCAAAAATCACTACCTTGTGTCCAGGAGGCCCGTGGACTGTGTCAGGGAGGTTCTTGATACTATTACATTTATTGTTGGTTCCAGTGTGTGATAACTGTGTGTAATTGTCAGTGTGATAATTTTTCTATAATTATTTCCAATTTTTTCTCTCTTTACCTTTAGAAAAACATTTTGAAAATTTCAGTCTGTCCAGTGGTTCTAAAGGAAAATTGAGGGCTTTTATTGTTTTGAGGGGCCAGTTTATGGGGACCAGACATGGTGGGGGCCCAGAAACACACAGACACTCTCAAGAAGAAGATAAGACTCAGAGGGACAGAATAAGGCCCTTGGGACACCTCTCCCACCTCACCTTTTCGGGCTTCTCTGCTCCAGGGTCTGTTTCAGATATGCATTCATTTAACAAGTGTTGTTTAGAGTCTGCCTTATGCCAGGCTGGGTGCTAGGATACACTAAGTGAAGTCGCTCAGTCGTGTCTGACTCTTTGCTACCTCATGGACTATAGCCTACCGGCTCCTCCGTCCATGGGATTTTCCAGGCAAAGGTACTGGAGTGGGTTGCCATTTCCTTCTCCAGAGGATCTTCCTGACCCAGGGATTGAACCCAGGTCCACCTGCATTACAGGAAAACGCTTTACCCTCTGAGCCACTAAAGAAAGACAGAACCTCTTCCCTAAAGGAGCTTTTGACCTAGTGGCAGAGACAGACAATAATAGAATAAATATATACTATAATAAACTTTATGAAAAAAATATAAGTAGCAGTGGAAATACGTAACAGGGATCTGAGCTAGTCTATGAAGGGGGATGGGAGGAGCAAGCCAGCAAGCCTTTCCTGGGGAAGTGACATTTCAGCTGAAAAGTAACAGAATGAATTAATAATGGGAACCAGAGGCGGCTTCTAAAAGTAATAGTCCCCTGATTGAAATTCATAGTTGAGGCAAGTTGCTTTCTTCCCAGGTAGGCTAATTTATTGGTTTGTTTTTCAAAACCAATTCAAACACTCTTCCTTTGTGACAGCATTTCTTCTCCCTCTTCTATTCACAAATCTTTTTTGGTCTTCAACCACTGGGAATTGGTTTGCTTTGCTTTGCTAATGCAGAGTATACACACCTAGACTAAAATGCCTGGATTCAGATCATTCATGTAGCCAACTCCTGAGTGTAACCAACATGAGATCAAAATGGAGCTGAGATCTGATTGGTTGAACTCGACCACTGTGTTGCCTGCTTGATCAGGCCAAGACATCTGGCTTCAGACTGCTGTAAACACTTCTGCATTTTAGATTTTATATAATGCAGTTTTTTATTTCTTCGAAGAAAACACAAAAAGTAAGTTTGAAAGAATGAATGGATCCAAATACATTCTCCTGGAAGTGCTTGCTGCAGCAGGCCTGGACAAGGCCCATAGTCTCAATAGCTTTTGAACTTGTGAGATCTGGGTCCATCTTTGGTGACTACAACCCTGTGACCACAGGTTCTGGTTTAAAGAGAATGGCTCTGGGATCGAAACATTGTGGAGTGCTCGTTAGATAATTATCAGGATAATTTATCTCATTATATTCAATCTTACTTTCAGCATGAGGATAAGCATTCTAGTAACAATAATGATAGTGACAATAATAATAATAACAATAATAGCAACTATCATATATTGAGAACTCACTATGTGTCAGCTACTGTGCCAAACATTTTATATGGGTTATCTCATTTAATTCTCACAGCAACTCTATGAAGCTACATTCATATTTTCAAGAAGAAACTGAGGCTTGAAGAGATTAAGATATTAGTTCATGACCACACACTTAGTAAGGATGCGAGTGTGCAAAGTCTGTCAGTCTTATCCAACTCTTTACAACCCCATGGACTGTAGCCCACCAGACTCCTCTATCCTTGGGATCTTCCAGTCAAGAATACTGGCCTAGGTTACCATTTCCTTCTCCAAGTGATCTTCCCCACCCAGAGACTGAACCTGGGTCTCCCACATTGCAGGCAGATTCTTTACCAACTGAGCCACCAGTTCACTTCAGTTCAGTCACTCAGTCATGTCCAACTCTTTGTGACCCCATAGACTGCAGCATGCCAACTTCCCTGTTCATCACCAACTCCCGGAGCTTACTCAAACTCATGTCCATTGAGTCGGTGATGCCATCCAAACATCTCATCCTCTGTCGCCCCCTTCTCCTTTCACCTTCAATCTTTCAAAGCATCAGGGTCTTTTCCAATGAGTCAGTTTTTTGCATCAGGTGGCCAAATATTGGAGCTTCAGCCTCAGCATCAGTCTTTCTGATGAATATTCAGGACTGATTTCCTTTAGGATGGACTGGTTGGTTCTCCTTGCAGTCCAAGGGACTCTCAAGAGTTTTCTCCAACACCACAGTTCAAAAGCATCAATTCTTCTGAGCTCAGATTTCCTTATAGTCCAACTCTCACATCCATATGTGACTACTAGAAAAACCATAGCTTTGCTAGATTGACCTTTGTCAGCAAACTAATGTCTCTGCTTTTTAATATGTGGTTTAGGTTACTCATAGCTTTTCTCCCAAGGAACCAACGTCTTATAATTTTATGGCTTCAGTCACTATCTGCAGTGATTTTGGAGCCCCCAAAAATAAAGTCTGTCACTGTTTCCATTGTTTCCCCATATATTTCCCATGAAGTGATGGGACCAGATGCCATGATCTTAGTTTTCTGAATGTTGAGTTTTAAGCCAACTTTTTCACTCTTCTCTTTCACTTTCATTAAGAGGCTCTTTAGTTTCTCTTCGCTTTATACCATAAGGGTGGTGCCACCTGCATATCTCAGATTATTGATATTTCTCCTAGCAATTTTGATTCCAGCTTGTGCTTCATCCAGCCCAACATTTTGCGCGATGTACTCTGCCTACAATTAAATGAGCAGGGTGACAATATACAGCCTTGACCTACTCCTTTCCTGATTTGGAACCAGTCTGTCGTTCCATGTCCAGTTCTAACTGTTGCTTCTTGAAGTGCATACAGAATTCTCAGGAGGCAGGTCAGATGGTCTGGTATTCCCATCTCTTGAAGAATTTTCCACTGTTTGTTGTGATCTACACAGTCAAAGGCTTTGGCATAGTCAATAAAGCATAAGTAAGTGTTTTTCTGGAACTCTCTTGCTTTTTGCATGATCCAGTGGATGTTGGCAATTTGATCTCTGGTTCCTCTGCCTTTTCTAAGTCCACCTTGAACATCTGGAAGTTCACAGTTCACGTACTGTTGAATCCTGGCTTAGAGAATTTTGAGTATTACTTTGCTAGCTTGTGAGATGAGTGCAGTGAGTAGTTTGAACATTCTTGGGCATTGCCTTTCTTTGGGACTGGAATGAAAACTGACCTTTCCCAGTCCTGTGGCCACTGCTGAGTTTTCCAAATTTGCTGACATATTGAGTGCAACACTTTCATAGCATCATCTTTTAGGATTTGAAATAGCTCAACTGGAATTCCATCACCTCCACTAGCTTTGTTCTCAGTGATGCTTCCTAAGACTCACTTGACTTCACATTCCAGGATGTCTGGCTCTAGGTGAGTGATCATACCATTGTGATTATTTGAGTGGTGAAGATCTTTTTTGTACAGTTCTTCTGTGCATTCTTGCTACCTATTCTTAATATCTCCTGCTTCTGTTAGGTCCATACAATTTCTGTCCTTAATTATGCCCAACTTTGCATGAAAAGTTCCCTTGGTATCTCTAATTTTCTTGAAGAGATCTTTAGTCTTTCCCATTCTATTGTTTTCCTTTATTTCTTTGCGCTGATCACTGAGGAAGGCTTTCTCATCTCTTCTTGCTATATTTTGGAACTCTGCATTCAAATGGGTATATCTTTCCTTTTCTCCTTTGCCTTTTGCTTCTCTTCTTTTCTCAGCTATTTGTAAGGCCTCCTCAGACAACCATTTTGCCTTTTTGCATTTCTTTTTTGGGGGGATGGTCTCAATCCCTGCCTCCTGTACAATGTCACGAACCTCTGTCCATAGTTCTTCAGGCACTTTGTCTATCAGATCTAATCCCTTGAATCTATTTGTCATTTCCACTGTATAATCATAAGGGATTTGATTTAGGTCATACCTGAATGGTAGTGGTTTTCCCTGCTTTCTTCAATTTCAGTCTGAATTTGGCAGTAAGAAGTTCATGATCTGAGCCATCTTTGGCTGCAAAGAATATAATCAATCTGATTTTGGTATTGACCATCTGGTGATGTCCATGTGTAGAGTCTTCTCTTGTGTTGTTGGAAGAGGGTATTTGCTATTACCAGGGTGTTCTCTTGGCAAATTTCTGTTAACCTTTGTCCTGCTTCATTCTGTACTCCAAGGCCAAATTTGCCTGTTACTCTGGGTATGTCTTGACTTCCTACTTCTGCGTTACAGTTTCCTATAATGAAAAGGACATCTTTTTTGGCTGTTAGTTCTAGAGGGTCTTGTGGGTCTTCTCACAACCATTCAATTTCAGTTTCTTCAGCATTACGACTTGGTACATAGGCTTGGGTTACTGTGATATTGAATGGTTTGCCTTGGAAATGAACAGAGATCATTCTGTCATTTTTGAAATTGCACCCAAGTACTGCATTTTGGACTCTTTTTGTTGACTCTGAGGGCTACTCCATTCCTTCTAAGGGATTCTTGCCAACAGTAATAGATATAACGGTCATCTGAGTGTGTCACTTTTCAAGCAAACATTTCAGAGCCCTGTGTATTTTCCCTGAAAATAGTACCTAGGATTTGCTGAGCAATTTCTTTGTGACTACCATGTTACCTAAAAATCTTCCAACTCAGACATGCTCAACCTGGTCTGACTTTAAAATAATCTAGGAACTTAAAAAGAAAACATTTCCCAGGTCCCATCCCCAGACCAACTGTATCACAGGATGTTGGGGGACAGGACCTGGGAGTGGCATATTTTTTATGTTCTCCAAGTTGTTATGCCTAGAGTCCGAATCCCCAAAACTGAGAGAATAAGACGTCCACAGCAATGCAAAAGCATAAAGGGGTTTATTGCTAGCTCGAGTTAGGGCCCAGGTCTCATCCAGCACAGTGGAATCTGACAAGAGCCCCGAGCTCTGAATCACATCTACTTTTATACAGACGGTTCTTTGTTTCTGTAACAGCATAGCTGATTGGTTAAACCTTACGCGCGTGCGGGACTTTTAAACCTCGCATCCCTATCTGGATTGGCTCGGGTCTGGCGTGGGTGGGGCGGGGGGCGGTGGGCTACGGGGATTTTTCTGATTGGTCTAGCTACACTGCCTGCGGGAGTTCCCAGTGCCTCAGCTTTCCTAGAGACTAAACCTCAGGCCTAGCCTGCCCCTTAGAGTCTGTCCTGGCTCTAGTTTGGTCCTAACACAAGTGATTGTGATACACAGAAAAGGTAAAAACTCCTATCCCAATTCTCACAATATATTCAGAAGATACATATTATTGGCCTCATTTTATGGGTAAGGGAACTGAGGGAGGCAAACTGTCTTGGCCAAAGTTACAGCAAAGGTCTGATTCTAAAGCCCACATTCCTTTGGCCCTCCAGGTTGTCACCTACATGACAAGCTGGCATTCCCTCTAACTCCAGGCAGTGTTCACTGGCCTTTGAGGTTGTTCTCAGCATACAAGTCCTGTCTTTCCTGCCTTCCCCTATCTCCTGTCCCTCTCCTCCCCTGCCTGAAACCCCATTGTCAGACTGAGCCAGACTTCACCATCAGGAGTTCAAACGGATATACTGTGTTTATGCCACCGTTTTGGTGATAGTAGCTGTTCAGGGTAATGCCCAGCATGGGCCTCCCAACAGTCCCAGATCCTCCCAGCCATGTGTCAACATTCCTTCCTTGAATCAGCCTAAAAAGACAACGGCCCTGAGCTCATAGCACAGCAAGTTGTTTTTCTGGACAGAATTTTTAAAAATTAAAAAAAAAAAAGTTTTGTTTTTTTTTAAAGCAAAGACTTAAAAAGTCAAATTAAATATCATCGGGGGGAAAAAGGCAAAATCATGAAAAAATGTGGTCAATCATTAGCAGAGAGGTTGAAAAGACACGCTCCAGTTGCTTTAAAAACTCACAGAACCCAGGTCTCCTTAAAATAGTTTTACAAAGTACACTGAGAATTCCATGCAGTAATATGAAACATAAGTCCCCCTGCTGCCACTGATCATGCTTCAGCTGGCTCAACTGAAGGAGCTTGACATTAACCCAAGGCTCTGCAAAACTCGACAGGAAAGCGCAAGGAGACACAGTCGCAAAGCTGCCCCAGATGTGTACATTTTCTGCTCCATTAAAGTAACTTGGAAGAGAGGCAAAGTACATTTGGCTGGTAGGAAGAGGGAGTCAGGGGAGGGGCAGGGAGAAGACAGGCAGCCTCATCATGGGCCTCCCACTCCCCAGTCCTGCTTCCCCCCAGTCCTTACCCACACCATTTCTAATCTAAAATGTCTAAAATGCAAATATGACCACAGGCTTTCCTGGATTCCCCAGAGCCAAACTCTTTGGCCAGTTTTCCTAACTCTATCATGAGGTTCGTAATACCCACTTCAAGGGTTTGGTGTGAAATTAACTGAAATCATATATACTTGGTGGCTGGCATAAGCTTTGGAGGAAGAAAAGTAGATATCACAATTATCATCACTGAAACCGGGTCATATGAGGAAAGACAGGTGAAGGAAGTGAAGATGTCTGGGCAGAAGACAAAGATCCTAATGAGATAGGATCCCAAGTTTTTCCATATCTGATGGGCTGGCATGAGAGTCTTGGTGGTGAACTTAGTATGACAGCTACAGGGGGAAAGGTTCTGCATCAGAGTAAGTATGAAAGACCTTTCTAACAGTCAGTAGTGTCCCAAAGATAAGGGGTGCTGGTAAACTTCCTAACATTAGAACCATGTAAGAAGTGCTTGGATGACCATTTGGCAGGGATACTGAAGAGGAGGTACAAACGTGATTTGGTCAAACAGGACATTTTTAACCACCTCTTTTAAGTCTGAAATATGTACTTTTGAACTCTCTTTGTTTGCCAATCACTGAATCATCAACATCTTGAGTTTCTGGTATGTGTAAAGCCTGGGGCAACAGTCTCTGGATCAAAGAGGTACTCTGACTCCAGTTTTCACTAGGACAAAGGACACGCACTTAGTAGGTTCCCTAGAAGCTTTATTAAAAGACTCTGTGATACACACAGGAAGCAGAAACTCTGGTTGTCTTTCTGTTGCCTTTAGGCTGCTGAACGCTGTCTCTTTGAACATCCTGTTCATGCCATTCCTTCTCCAGAATCCATTCTGTGCACCTGCAAGAAAACATATTGAGTCCATGTTTCCTCTGTTGGCATCCATGTCATTATTTGTTCTTTTCTTCTTTCTGGGTTCTTGGAAAATGAAACTGCCCTCTTATGAGGACTATTTACACTGACTTGGGTGGAGAATTTATTTGAACCTGAGAGTGCAGTGGTACTTAATATGTTCATGGATGTGTCTGTCTCACAAAGAGAGCAATCATGATGGGCATATTGGTTACTGGGAATGGGAAAGACAGCTGAGATTCAGCTCCAACTCTGAAAAGATGGGACAGATGTTCAGCAAAAGCATGTAAGAGGTTTGTTATTCATGCGGTGTCTTTCTTTAACGCCTTTGTTTTATTCGCATTTTCTCCCCAGTTCCGCTAGGATGCTTTTTGTCCCCCCACCCCACCCCCAGAGCGCTCATTCTAATGAGGGAAGATAAAATGTGACAGACAAAATAGTAGAAAGAAACAGCCTGTGCTTGAGGAGAGAGATTGGTTGGGGAAGCTTCACAGAGGAAGTGACTTGTGCACTGGCCTTCAGGGGAGGGTGAGGTCACTGTGTACTCCGGGGAGGAAGAACTCCCCAGGATGAGGGCAGAAAATGCACAGAGGCTGGAGATCCTGATAAAACATGCTGTCTTGGAAGATGTCAAATAGTTTAATGTGTCTGAAATGTACTGGAATGTCCAGGAAGGTGATAAGAGATTGAGACTGGTAATGTACTTTGAGGTCACTCTCATCTAGACGGGCTAGGAGGTGGGCCACGGTGCTACTTGAAATTATTTTGCAAACACAGTTTGGAGTTTCATGGTATTCCATTTAATATGGCCAGCTCTGCATGATTCATCTTTTAAATCAGAAGTCTTGCTACACATTACTTCCCCTTGACCACCATAGGAATGTATTCTTAGAATAAAAGCGCATGCAAGATCAGTCCAAACAAATCATAATCATGAAGGTAAACCTGCTGGAACAGTTCAGAGTGGCTCCTCTTTTTTCCGCAAGTATGTAGGGCAACAGAGGTTCAACAACTGCATCCATACAACATGTGGTCTTATCTGTGTGTATATCAGAGGCTCCGTTTAAAGGAACTTAATCTGACCTGTACAGTTGGATCTGGGGAGAACGTGTTGACGGGGTTTTTGGCTTATCCTTAATCATTCACGTAGCTAATCTGAAATGTGAGCACAGTGCTTTAAAAAAAAATAATGTTTAATGCTTTCTGATTATAAAGTAATACCTGCTTATTGGGGAAAATAGTTATATAAACAAAAACACACAAAGGAAAACAAAGTCACCCACGACTACTAAGAAACATTTTGGCACATTTATTTTGCTTTTTTCTTACAGGTTGAGTTCATTAAAATGAATTTTTTAAAATATATAATATGTAATTCAGTCTGTCACCTCCATTCAACATTCCTCTATGAGAACACTTTTCTCACTATAACATAATTACTTATACTTTCTTAATACTTTCCGACCAGACTGTGTTTCCAGGACAGAGGAGGGTTATTCATAGTAACCTAATTTCAGCACAGACATCCAAAATCAAGACTCAAGCTCTTGGACACTGTCTAACACTGCAAGAGATCCAGGTGTTTATCATGTGTGTTTTCCTCTCTCTACCACCAGCCCTTAGCCCAGAATCTGACATGTGGTGCATACCCAATGAATATTGGTTGCTTAAATAAATGGGTGTGACTGGGTGGCTGGATGAATGCGGATTTTTAATTATTATTATTTTCCACCCAAAATTCACTGAGCCCCTACCAAGTGCCAAGTTTGTGCTAAGCAATGGGAATATAAGTAGCCACACTGGATACAAAGTCCACCCTCTCAGAGGCCTCACTGTGAGGATGCTGACCCCCTCACGTGGGATAAGGTTCCTGTGAGGAACAGCCCCAGCCAGCCCTCTTTAGGCTGATGGCGTTCATACTTTTCCGGCGGACACAAGCCCCTCCAGGTTCCCTTCTGCCTGTGACACTAGGGACAGAGCAAAGACTGCTGTTCCAGAGAGTCCCGTTCCTGAACTCCTCGAGGTGCCCCAGAAATGCCCAGCTAGCCCTGGGTTTGCCTTCCCGAGAGCACCTCTCCCCTCCCTGCTCATTCCAGCAGGTCCCAGTTTAGAGACCTGCACGCTGTGGAGGGGACCTCACTGCTGGAAGACTACAGGGGAGAGAGGCTACCCTGCTCCTTCCAGCTGAGAGGGGCCCTTGATAAGCTCTCCACCATCCCAGCCAGCTGGTCCAACTGGAAATCCCAGATAAGCCCCAGATTCTGGTCAGAACTAGTTTGGCAGCAAAGGGGGAATATTTCTAGCTGACTGACCCTCCCCACAGGGGAGCTGGCAGTTTCTGCCAAAAAGAAAAAGAAAGTGAACTAAAGGAGTTGAGGGGAGTGCTTACAATTATTTGAATTACTCCAAAATTCTGCCTGCTTGCAAGTGCAAGTTTACACTTAGGAATCCAAACAAGCTTGCCCCTCGCCCTGCATTTCTTCTCTCACACTCTCCTCTCCTGGGCAGTGCAGTTTTGCTGCCATGCGATTTGGTGTGTAGCGCGATTGTTGAACCGACGAATCCAGCATGCAGCGCGACTCTGATGATTAGTCAATGCATTTTTTTTTCCTCCTGCAAAGCTATTGTTATTATCATTATTGCAATGCAGTCTCTCGGCCCTTTCCCCTTCCCTCGGCGAATCGCACTCCGGCTGTGATTGCTCGGGTCTGACTTCGCGAGTGGCGGTGCGCTTCCAAACCCCCTCCTCCGCCTCCCGCCCCCCGCCCCCCTCCCTGCCGGTTCCGCGCCCAGGCGAGAGCAGCCGATTGGCAGAGCGGGGCTTTCAGGAACAATAACAGCGGGGGGAGCCCGGGCCCTGGGGAGCCGCCCCCGCCCCCGGCCCGGCCGCGCGGCTCGCGCCCCGCGCCGGGTCCCCACCTCCGCGCCCGCCCCGCGGGCTGACCGGCCGAGCGGGGCCCGCCCCCTGCGCCCACCATGTACGCCTTTGTGCGGTTCCTGGAGGACAACGTCTGCTACGCGCTGCCCGTGTCGTGCGTGCGCGACTTCAGCCCCCGCTCGCGGCTGGATTTTGACAACCAGAAGGTGTACGCCGTGTACCGGGGCCCGGAGGAGCTGGGCGCTGGGCCCGAGAGCCCCCCTCGCGCCCCCCGCGACTGGGGCGCGCTGCTGCTCCACAAGGCCCAGATCCTGGCGCTGGCAGGTGAGCGAGGGGGCCGGGAGGGACCCGGGGACCGGGCGGGGGCCGGGAGCCGGGGAGGGGGCCGGGGGGAGCCGCTGCTCGCTCCGGCCCCCTCCTCCCGTCCCATAGGCTTTTCTGTGTGGGGAACGGGGTGTCTGTAGAAGGCCAGACCAGTTAAAAATACGGGATGGTCCCCTTTGTCTTCCCCGCCTCCCGGACAACTCGCGCGCTGTCAGTCTGTCTCCACGTCCCCGTGTCTGTCCTACTCTTTCTGTTTCTATTCTCTGGCTGCTTCACTTTCCCTTTCTCTCTCTGCCTCTTTGCACCTTCATTTCTCTCCCACCTTCTCTTTCCCTCTGTCTCACTTCCTTGCCTCTCTGCTGTGTCTCCTTAAGTTTCTCTAGCCGGCTGTCTCTCCCTTTAAGGCCCGCAGTACTGCCTGAGGAGGCAAGGCTTGATACTGTCAGACTCTTCCAGGTGGGAGTCCCTCTTCACAGAGGAGAGCTAAGACATCCTTGTCCCATCCGGGCGGTCCCTGGATGGGATGAAGAGGCCTTGATCACTGGGTACTGGGTGCCTCTCTCCTGCCCCTCCCTGAATAGGTGCAGGGGTGGAGAGTTAGTGGCACTTAGCATCCCTCAGCCTCCACACTCCTTTTGAATCTCCCAGAAGCCTCCTCGAGTAAGAGCTGAGGGCCAGGATAAGACTAGACTTCCCATTCCTGCTTTCCCAGGGCCCTGAGAGATAGGTAAGGCAGGTGGTGCATCCCCATTTGACAGGTGAGAATGCTGAGGTTCAATTAGAGTTGGACAAGAAACCAGCCCCCTAGTCTCCTTCACCAAGTTCCTTCTGCCATACTGAAGTGCCTTTTCCTTTGTAAAGTCAGCAGATCCTCTTTCGCAGCCAGTTCTAGGAGGCTTGGGTACAGACAAGAGTAGAAGAGGAAAGTGTCACTTCTGTTTTGGGGAGCAGCCTTCTAGCTATTCCTGGTAAGTAAGGAGGGTGTACCTCAGACTGAGCAGACAGTAAGCCACCCTGCCCTCCAGTGCAAAGAGAAGACCAGGGATGAGTTGCTATTGCTGGTGTTTTGTAGTTTGAGACCTTTCCTGTCTTTTCCCACTTCCTTAGCTTTCTTCATTTAGCTTAAAAGAATAATTCAGCATTTATTATATTTAAATTTGGCAAGTAAGGAAACTGTGGCTTGAAACAGAGAAGTGACTTTCCAAGGGTCTCCTGGCAAATTAGCAGTACATTAGAGCTCTAGTTCTTAAGTTCCTTTCCATCACCCCCTGTTGCCTCTGGAAAGTAGGTTTGCCAGAGTTGAGGAGTAGAAGAAAAGCTGGAAACAGATGAGCACCTGGGGCCCTTTTGGCAGGACTGTCCTTACCACCTCTCTGACAAGCCCTGGGTCGCAGTGGTATAAACCCACCCCTGACGCCTGGGCATGCCTGGGGCCAGAAAAACAGAATGAAAGAAAATATGGGGGGAGGGGAGGGAAACCTTTGTAGTTGATGAGGTTTTTGTTTTGTTTGTTTGCTTGATTTTAATTACCTGAGGGAAGGGATTTGGAGACTTTTTCCCCCCCAGGAGTATAGAATTGCCCTGAGGAAGTTATAACTAGGTTGTAACCATTGCTTCCCCTTGACTATAAGAAAAGAAAGCATGCTCTTGATGCGTCTGTTATACCCTTAGATCTGGAAGGACCCTAGGAGAGAAATGGTGTATGTCAGAAGGAGTCAGTGGTATGTACATGCTTTAGTGTGGGGTGGCTGTTTTCCTCTTTTAGAGATTGTTCATTCATCCATTTATTCATTCAGTAAATATTAACACTGTGCTTGGCTCTTCAAGCACTGTATAGAGGCTGCTGGGGGAGATGGCAGCCCCCACAGACTCTGAATTTTGAAAATTGACAAAAGTCTTTATAAGTAAGACAATGTAATCTTTGGTCTGAGGACCATGAATCTTGAATGTATAGACTGTTCATCCTTCCAAGTTGGAAATAACTCTTTGGGATTATTAAAAACAAACAAACAAACAAACAAAAAAACCCACAAAACTAGTAACATCTGGAAATTGGCAGAGTAGATCCAGAGAAGAAGCATGGTGCCAGCTTGAGCAAAGTGAATTGAAAAGCACTTTACCCCACCTCTCTTCAGGTTTTGTTTTCTTTTTTTTTTCCCCTTGAGAAGAGAAAAGGGGCGGGGGGTTGCGGGGAGAAGAGAAAGAACTTGAGGTTGGCTAGACCACATTTAGAATTCCAATCAGCTGGTTAATTTTTAAACTGGGGCTGTTCTTCTGGCTGTAGACCTGATTGGAAGGGCCAGGGTGGGTTTGGGAATTCATTTATCCTAGAAGAACTCTCCTGTGTGTCTTGAAACCCCGTCTTAAATGCCGAAGCTCTGAGAATTGCTTAGAGTGACTTCATCTTAAAGAGCTCTTCTTCTGGCATGTCCTAGTTGTAAATACAACTGTGCTGTGGGACCTGATGTGCTTAGGTGAGTCCTCAAGCAGGAGGCAGAGAAGGCTATGTTTTTGTGAATTAGCCATGAGTAATTAATCCCTCCCTGACATCAAAAGCAGGGTTTCAGGGGGCCAGTTTGGGGCTACATTATGGCTTTTGGTGAGAAGTCTGTTTCATTACTGTTTGCCCAGGCCAACCCAGAGCCTGTGTTCAAGTGTACCTCCTCCTGTATCCAGGAAATGTCAAAGCCAGCTGCTTTGGGACTTGGCATTTTCTACACCATGGTTTCCATGTGTGTCAGACCTCATATATAGCCTTGATTTCAGTTCAAGCGAAAAAAACAAACACAGTCTTTATTGACAGTCTTGCTTTGTGCCTGTGCATTATCTCTGTTAGTCCTCCACAGAAACCTGTTGGTGGAGATTGCTTTTGTTACCATTCCCATTGTATAGATGAGGACACTGAGCCTTAGAGACTCCTGTGCAGCTGCGTAGCTGCAAGTGACAAAGCCAGACTCAGGACCCAGGTCTTCCAATGCCAGGTGCCCACTGGGAAGTCTCCTTTGTAAAGTAGCTGATGCTTCCATCAGCCGCACAGCAAGCTTGGAAGGAGTAAAAGAAGAGAAAAGAGCTGTCTGTGAAGCTTACAGTTCAAAGCAAGTTTTGGAGCTCAAGAGCAGTTTTTAGCGCTGAATTTTCAAGCCCCTTCTGCTCTTCCCTTCTTCTCTTACCAGCCTCCCTCCTTCAGAGCACACATACCTTCCTCCCTGCTAAGTTACATCTTCCTCAGGAAATCTCAGAAGAGCGCCCATCCTCCTGGTTCACATAACTCAAGACTTGGCTCACCTTTGGACACAGTCTCATTCGTCACTCTCATTTACTTGCCAAACAGCTTGTGAAAATGAGAGCAACCCAGTTGGAGAACTTAACCATTATCCAACTGCAATCCAGTCTCCTCCTGGGGCTCATGATATTGAATTTATGCTTTCTGTTTTGTTTCTTTTTAACAGGGTCCAAACTGGTTTTTTTAAGCTCTGAGTCTTAAAATGCTGTGCCATTCTCTCCAGGCACTTTGCTGCATTATTGTTATTCGGGAATGCTAAATTCCTCTTGTTGTCATATGTCCCCTTACTACTTCCTATACCCCAGGCCCTGTGCTATAATAAACAAATGCTCCAGTGCACCCACAGGTCTGAGGTCCTGGGATTGAAATGGCAGCACAACCCGGGTGAGACCAAAAGTCAACTTTTCAGGCCCTGCCATGTAGGGTTTCTGTCTGTTGGAGTGACAAGGAAAAAATGGGCACCATCCTCGGGGTAGTCTTGGGGCCTGATGTTTGGCCTAAATGGAGAGAAGCCAGGCACGGCAGGTCAGAGAAAGGGCCTGTTCTAGAGGGGCTTTGCAGTTTCTCTTGCACAGCTTTCTAACTTTACCCCCACTGCCCCATCCAGGCCTGCACCAGCTTTTACATCTAAACCAGCATAGCTGTCTTCTAATTGATCACCCTGCCTCAATCTGTTTTCCAAATTGCTGCCAGAATAATTTTCTAAGACACAGTCATAGTCAAGTCACTACTTGGTAGAACTTTCTGTAGCTCCCCATTGCCTACTGAATGAACTTCAGCTTCTCAGCCTGTGCATTCAGAGCAGCCCCAGTGCCACCTCATTTCTGCAGCTTCCCCTAGGCTGCAGATGGTATTTCATACCATCTTAAGAACACACCCTCGGGCACTCCTCAGGCCATCCAGGATGGGTTAATCATTGTGTCAGATGGGCCTCTGCCCATGGAACTCACTTTCAGTGGGAAGGGCAGACACATGGGTGCTTGTAGTCCTGTGAACTGAGGGCTGTCATAGAGGAATGGATAAATGCATCGGCAGCACCCTGTTCCACTCTCTGTCCCCATGGGAGACCCTCCTTCCTTGGCGTTCTCCTTTGACTTGGCTGTTCCTCGCTTATCTGAGCATTCTGTGTCCTATTTTGGTCAGTCGTGACTGTGTCTGTCTTCTTACCAAACGGTGAACTCCTCCAGGACAGGGACCTGCCTTCCTTTCCTATGCACCTGCAGTGCCCGGCACGTGGTCCACTCCAGTCAGCCCAAGTTGAACTCACCAACTTTGGGAAGTCAGGTGCATATGCTATGCTAGGGGAGAAGAAGCAGGGAGAACAGGGACTCTGTAGCAGCAATTTGTTTCAGAGCAGAAACCTGCAGTGAGTTCTGGAGGTTTCATTCAACTTTGTTCATCTGGAAAAAGTCAACATTCTATATCTCTCCCTTGACTAGAAGAAACCCCACACTTGGGGGAAGTAGCTTCCAAAGCCACGTTCTTCTTGCTTTGGTAATTTTAGCTCATTCAGGGCTCAGGTCCCAGCTTGGCATTGTCGGTCCAAATAGATCTCTTGCTCCAGAAATGCTTTGGAACTTCTACAAAGTTAGCAGCGAAGCAGGGGACTAGGCAATTTCATATGCAAAGATTGTTGCATGTCATCAGTGGGAGACTGCCAACAAAAGGATTTTTTTTTTAAAGCAAGTGAAAACTTTTAATTTAAGTTTTGACGTGTTCTGCTGATGTACATTGGAGCGAAGATTGGAACTTGCCTGTTGTCATCTGTTGCTGATTCTACTGAAATGTTAACCATTGAAAGTTCCTTCTGATGTGATTTGTTTAAGAACCACATATTTGTTGCAACTAAATAGTAAGTGCTACAGAGTACTTCAGAATTCTGGTTCACTGGATGAAAGGAAAAAATTGCCCCATGCAAGCTGAGGTCTTGCTCTTTTGAATGTTTCTTTTTGGTTGTTTTTGTTATTCAAGAGCACACTGGTTTTTGTTTTTAAAAACACACCAGAAAAGTAGAGTTCAAATTTAGATCTTTGGCTCCCAGGATTTATTCTCTTTACACTGTGCCTACCTGCTTTGTCTTATAAGCTCTTTCGAGAGAGAAGATGTGTGTTCCCTTCATTTTAAAATGCTTACCAGTAAAGCATCCATGCCCTGAAGAACTTTTCTCTGGTTCCTGTTAGCTCCCCAGCTCTTGAGTTACACTAGGTGGTCAGCCTTACACTGGAGGGAAACGCAGGAGGAGGAACAAACTTTGTTTCTTGCCTTCGAGGACCAATTCACTAAATATTTATTTAGTACGCACCAGGCTCCAGGTTCAGTGCTGGGAATTACCATATACATACTCCTGTCTACATCCTTGTGAGACAGGGCTTCTTGTTTTACCCCAGGAGGAGAAAGCTACTCAAACATTTACTGGCTGCTGTAGGTGCCAGGCACTGGGCTAAGGTCTTCCCATATACACGAAGCTTATGGAGAACTGTGATCAGGGCAGTCAGAGAGTATGATACCCACACTGAGGTGGCAGTGGTTGTGATGGATCTGAGATGGACTAAGGAAGGAGACTCCGTAGGATCTGGGAACTGCCTGGTTGTGGTGACGTGTGTGATGATGATGTGGTGATCTGGGCTCTGATCCCACTAGAAGAGTAGTTGGTTAGAAGAGGAGATGATGAGTCTAGTTTGAAACAGGATGAGTCTTGGGGGCCCGTCGGACATCTGGGCAGATACTCTAGGAGAGGGACTAGGCATGTGGTCCAAGGTTTAGGAGAGTGCTCTGAAGTGGGGCTGAAGATCCCAATGTGGAAATCATTAGCCATGGGTGTGGTGGGGTCACAGAGGGAGGGGGCGGTCAGAGGAAGTGAATGGTGCAGAACTCTCTAGAACACCAGCTTTTAGGGGGCACAGCTAAAGAAGAAGAACCCCAAAAGATGACTGGGAAGAAGCAGCCAAGGATGGACTAAAAATCAAAAGATAAACAGGAGAGATGGGTGTTCTAGAAATCAAATGAGGAGTGAAGTCTTTGTATCCTAGATCTAAACCTATTTTTGTTTCTTATAACTACATAGCAACCACTTTTTCCTCTGAGCTCAGTGGTGAGATGTAGGATAGGACAGCTAAATAATATATAAGCAGGAGAAGACAGAATCTGCTTGGGGTGATATTTTGGTAGTTTTGGATGTCTGAGTTTTGCCCCAGTAGAGAAAGCGATGGCACCCCACTCCAGTACTCTTGCCTGGAGAATCCCATGGACGGGGGAGCCTGGTAGGCTGCAGTCCCTGGGGTCACGAAAAGTCGGACATGACTGAGCGACTTCCCTTTCACTTTTCACTTCCATGCATTGGAGAAGGAAATGGCAACCCCCTCCAGTGTTCTTGCCTGGAGAATCCCAGGGATGAGGGAGCCTGGTGGGCTGCCGTCTGTGGGGTCGCACAGAGTCGGACACAACTGAAGCGACTTAGCAGCAGCAGCAGAGGAAGGATCATACCTGTTATTTGGAGTCCCGGAAGCAAAATTAGGTCCTGGAATTCATAGGAGTTGGTGGGAGGACTATAATAAGAGCAGATGAACACTGCTTCCAACATGGTGATGAGCTCCCTGTCGGGGAAGGTGGACATTGCAGAATGAACTCCTGCCCTATGATAGGAGAATTGGTTAGAGGTACTCCTCTCCCAGGTCACTTCCTTAAGTATCAAGTAGGAAGTATTAGAGAGCTGAAAGAAGATAGGCTTTGAAATCAGGCGGTCTGGGTTCCAACTGTGACTCTGCTTACAAGCTGTGTGACCTTAGGGAGATTATGTCACTTCTCTGAGTTTTGGGTGCCCAAACATAGAGAGAGTCGTGAGCTACTTACCCATTATATAATAGTGTTATTAGCAAAGTAACATGGAAGTTATCTGGCACATAGTAGGTACTCATTAAATGTAGGTAATTGATAAGGACTGTGATGGCTCAGCACTGTTGAAAGAACAGCTTGCTTAGTGTGGGTACTACCATTTATGGTAGAAAGGAACGATTTAGAGGACCAAGGAGCAGACAGGGTTAAAATGTAACTTGTGTGTGTTGTAAATCCTCCTGGGGCTTGACTTTAGCATGAAAGGCTTCCCATCTCACCCCATGATTTTCCCGCCTGTGACCCTGTGGTGGGGCCACTTATTACCCTGGCAACAGCCTGGTAAAGCACATGAGGGTAGCTAGACAAATGAGTCAGCAGGTTGAAGGTTCCTAGTTTTGTCTGTGCCCTAACCCTGTACCCAGGCCTGGCAGGCTGTGATAGTGAGAGTCTGGAGACCTACCAAAACCTGGTTGTCAGTTCTTCTCTCCCTTTTTGGATGGACTCATCAGGACACTTCTTCAGACAAGCCCACCCGGAGGGATGGGATCATCTGCTCTTATCCAGCACTGCACAGAAGAGAAAGAGAAGTGGAACTCCCTGTGGCTGTCCAGTGGTCACACAGCTGGAAGGTTCTCTTGAGTTTTCTAGTCCAGTCCCTGTTGTTTTACAGAAGAGAGAGCTGAAAGGAAGTGACCGGTCACCCGGAGAGTGAGTTACAAAGCCGTGCCTCAAACCCTTGTCTCTTGATTTCTTTCTGCTTTACCGCAGCAGGGCACTCATCTTCTTGTTGTCTTGATTAGATACAGTCCTAAAAACTTGGGAATTTTGTCTGCCTCGGATGATATAGAAACAGGCCAGAGAATGAGAGATACACATGCTTTTTTTGTGGCATGTCTGTTTCTGAAGCAAACATAGGTGTTGCAGGGTTTTTAGACGGTTGAAGAACTTGAAGCTGGCATACAGATATTTTTTTAAAACAAGACAAAGCCTTTGTGAAATGGTTTATGTTTAGCCTTTCAGAATTTCATCACAACCAACAAGCCCACACCGTATTAAACTCTAACGTTTGAGTCTTTTAATTATCCAGCATGATTTTATGCAAAATGGAAATTAAGACAGTGCCTTTCCCATTGTAATTGTACTTTAATTCTCCAGGGGTCTCTTCACTTTTGAAGACAGACTTGCATGGGATTTCCTGTCTACCAGCCTGTTCTCTAAAACACTATTTGCTCATTACCATGCCTCCATTTTTTTTTTCAATAGTGGTAAGTTTCATGGGATGTTTCTCCCTCTTAGATGAATGACAGGCACCAAGTTCTTCTGTATTTCTGAAAAGCAGCTTCTACCACATTTTGTGGCTTTGAATAGGGGCTCTTTGGGGGGATTGTTTAGGGCTTGGTGGTCTTGATAAGCTTGCAGTTCAGGAGGTTGGTGTTGAGTCACACTTGTGCTAAGTTGAGTTTGGGAATTTATCACAGCATTTTTCTGGATGCAGGCATGGGCTTAGGAAAAAGGCTGGCACTTCGGAGATTATATTGATAAACTTGTCATTTTATATGTGCCTTTTAGATCAGTTGAGGAAGTTACAAAACTTGGTAATATTTCTCCTGTTCCTATAGGATAATTAGGTAATAGAAATGGTCCAAGTGTCATGCAGACGTGACTGGAAATTCTAGTTTATGTCTTAGGCAAACCACCTCACTTTGAGCCTCACTTTCTGCTTCAAAAGAATCATCATGGGGATTAAATATATTGATGTTAGTAAAGAATTTGGCATGGGGCCTGGTGCCTAGTAGATGCTTACTCAATATTTGTTGAATAGATGAATGTGGTTAGCTCACACCACAGAAGCTGGAAAGGAGGATGAGATCGTTGATGCCCAAATCCTTGGTGGTTTTCTTGCCCTGGAATGAAGCAATCAGGAAGTCAGAGTCAAAGAAGATAGTCTCTTCAGAGGCTATATGTTTATTTCTGTTTACACTAAAACTGATTATTTGGTCTTAAGTTTGAAGTAGTTGCAAAGGTGGGTTGACTGTAGAGAGTTTTCTTCATCCCTTTGAGTCCATTGCTAATTTCTTCTGTTGTTTCCTGGAATGCAAAGCCAGACACAGACTCCAAAGCCATGTTAAAATGCCACATGAAGTCACCTGCTGTCTCAGATGAGATCCACACCATCGTTCACCTTCATTAATGTGACCAGTCAAGAGTTATAGCTTCTTGTCACCCTATGTTCAGTCTCCTCCCCACACCTCATCCATCTTGCTCACCACTGCCACATTAATCTTCCCGAAACATCTCCTTCCTCATGTCCCAATCTGTGTTGGATGCCTGCAGTGGTTCTCTGTGCCAAAGGATAAAAGCCAAGCACATAACCCACAGAACAGCCTCATCGCTGCTATTCATTGAACACCTTGGACAAGAAAGGCACAGTGCTTGGTGTTTTATAAGCATCACCTTTTGGAAAACAGTTTATCATCCCGACCTTAGAAATAATGAAAGTGAGGCTCAGACAGATGAAGTAGCTTGCCCAAATTCCCACAGTCAGCAGGTAGCAGGACCAGAGTTCCAAACCAGGGCCACCTAATTCGCAAGACTAGGCAGCCTTTATTCAGTCCTAGGCCTCCCTCTCCCAACCAGTTCACCCACTTCTTACAGTGACACTGAGTGTTCCATAATCTGTGGGCTAGAATGGATGGGAGGCATCACCTTTAGCTCAGGGTGAGGATTAAGGAGACCTGGAGATGTGAGGTGTGCCCCACATGAGCCAGCATCTCTCTGAAAGTCAAGCCTTGTATTCTGGTTGAAATTCTTGGTACTTCCTGGGTTGTAAGGATCTGAAAGACACGGACCACTTAGCAGAGTGCTCAACCCAGAACAAGGGTCAATGAATGTCCACTGACCCCAGAAAAGGACAAGTGGGGGCCTTAGATCTTCTTGAGCCCTCATCCAGGGAGCACATCCAGGAAGCCCTCATCCAGGAAGAAGACTGATGAGCATTAGCATGGAGCCAGGAGGTAGGTAGCTCTCAGAGCTGCCTCACGATCCCCATGGCCAAACATCAGGGCAGCCAGGACCAGGTCAGGGGACAGGTGACTGGGGAAACGGTCTGCTTCTGCTCCCTTCTGGAACTCACTCCTGTCACTCAGACCTTCCTGTACTGCTCATCCTACCTTTTCAAAGAACCCGTTCAAGCCCTGGGGTCTGGCCAGCCTCATTCTGTTGTGCTTGGTAATGGTTACTTCTGTCTGGGGATTTTCTGAGGCCACAGGGTTCTTGTCAGCAGAGCAACTGTTAAAGTGGTCTTCTGGTTTGAACTTCAGGCTGAGGGATTTAGATGTCTTTATCCAGAGTCATCATTCATTCATTCAGCATTTATGAAAATGGCTCTACTGTATTTCAGACATGTATTTAGAGAGAAAAGAGCATGGGCTTGGGAGGCGAAGAGATCTAGATCAACCCTGGCTCTGCGCCTTCCTGTCTGCATGGCTTTAGGCCCTCTCTGAGTCTCAGCTCTTCTCTCATGGGAAAATTGCAGCTAGTACTTAATTGCTGGGTTGTTGGGAAGTATAGTAGTATGTGAAAAGACCCTTATAGTGGTATCTGGTAGGTAATACACATTCTAAAAGTGGTAGCCTATCTTTTAATTGAAGTATAACTGGCATAAAATTCACCATTTTAACCATTTTAAAATGTATACAGCTTAGTGTTCTGCAATTATCTTCACTATCTAATTCTGGAACATTTTCATCACTCAAAAAGAAATCCTTGTTACCCGTTAAGTGGTCACTTCTCATTGCCCCTTCCCCCTCCATTCCTGGAAAACATTAATCCACTTTCCATCTCTACGGATATACCTACCTGGACATTTCATATCAATGGAATCATACATTATGTGGCCATTGTGTCTGGCTTCTTTCACTTAGCGTAACGTTTTCAAGATTCATTCATGTTATAGCAAGTATCAATACATTCTTCTTACAGTTGAGTGATACCCCATTGCATGAATATATCACATTTTTTCCCTTCATCAGTTGATGGACAGTGGGTTGTTTCCCTCCTTTGACTATTACAAATAATGTTGCTGTGAACATTTGTGCACAAGTTTTTGGTGGACATGTTTTCATTTCTCTTGAGTATATTCCTAAGAGTGGACTTGCTGGATGCTGCAGTTACTCTTTTTAACCTTGTGAGAAACTGCCATGCTGTTTTCCATACCACCCCATTTTACATTCCTATCAGGAATGTGTCAGGGTTCCAATTTGTCCATATTTTCTCAACACTTGTTATGCTTATCCTCTGTTCTGTTCTTTTTTCTTTTTTTCTTTTTTTTTGATTGTAGCCATCCTAGTGAGTATGAAGTATATCTGATTGTATTCTTTTTGATGTGTGTTTCCTTAATGACTGAGGATTTTGAGTATCTTTTCAAATGCTTACTGGCATAGGTTCTTTGTGTTATTCTTTCATTAAATATTTTTTGATGAGTCCCTATATTATGTGACCAGGCTTATGATATGGGACCTACACTGTAGTTATTCACACTCCAGTGGGAAAGGTAGACCTCAAAGCAGGTGATTGCAACATAGTAAGAAAATAGGCTAGAGAAGGTATGTGCAAGGTGTAATGGAACCTTGAAGAAGGAAAAAGGAGCTGAGTGGAGGTTGGATGGAGTTTTTCAGACAGAGGAAAGAAGAGGGCATCCCAGTTAGATGGAAGAGCATGGAGTTTTGGGTATAGCTGATCGGAGGGGTACTTCTGTCATCGTATGGGGAGTAGAGCTCTGCCAAGTGTCACCTCTCTCAAGCCAGGTGGCTGGGCAGGTCTCCACCTCTTGGCGCAAGCCTGCAGCAGCCTTGGGCCAGCCGCAGGCTCTGCAGAACTTTGTCACGTGCTGTAAGGACAGGGCTCTGTTGCCTTCAAGGCACATGTACGCGGCTAATTTGATCCCACCTGAAGCCAATATTCTATCTCCATGTCTACAGAAAGAGATCAGTAATACTCACTGACACAGCTACAACCTAGCAGAGCTGGACTTGGAATCCAGGTTGTCTGACTTTCCTACACCTGCAAGCTGAACCTTAGTTCTTACCTTGGCATTCAAGGCCATTTATTCTCCAAGCTCAGCCACCGTAACTTCCTTTCTTACCTCTCTTCCTGCCTATAACTGAGCCATCTTTTGTAACCATTCCAGTCGAAATGCTTTTGCAGTCTTTATATATATATTTTAATTTCTATCCTTTTCCCTCTTCTTGCCATCCCTAAATGACTGTCCTTTTATGACTGCTGATGGTCCAAGTGCCATTTACTTCACTCAGGTTCTTAACACACAGAATTGATCATCTTCAGGGCATCCTGGCAGTGTGAGCAGGAATTATTTACTTCAGGTCACAGATGAGGAAACAGGATCAGAGAAGTAAAGTAAGTTACCCAAGACCACCTTGTAAGTAAGGAGTTTAGCTCAAAGGGTACTTCTTCTCCAAGGCCTGCTATGGTTGTCCTGACCAAAGTAATCTTCCTTGCCCCTGAGGTCCTGTAGCAGCTACTGTCCCGCTATTCAAACTCAGTATTTGAGATCTTTTCTTAGTCTTATCAGAGGGTCTTTCTTTTTTGTGGGTTCTTATCTAGTGTCCCTAACGATGTTCATTCCCAGTGGCTCAAGGCCCCAGCTAGATCCTGCGAGTGTAAATTCCCAGTGAACATTAATCCGAGGTATAGAAGGAAAAGTGCTGAACTCTGGTCACATGGTCTGAGCCCTCATGCTGTTCAAGTTATGACCCTAATTTCTGTGACCTTGCACAAGTATGAACTCTCCAGAATGGGAACCCTGCCTGTCCCACTCCTCCTGTATCCCTGGGCCTGCTGGTTTAGTGGACAATGCATGGATTTACCATTTGGAACCTCATCTCCATCTTGACAGGGTTGAGTGAAATGATCTGAGGATTGCTCTCAGTTCAAATATTGCCCAGTTTTGTTGAGTCTTGAAGGATTGCTTCTCTCCATACCAACATGATTCTGAGCTTCAGAGTTTCAGCTCAGAGAGGCTGAGCATAGCTTGTCATTTCTAGTTTGGTGGCTACATCTCAAATTTTTGCCCTTGAACTTGTCAAACTGAAGACTAACCCAGGAGCTTTGCCTCAACACATTCAGAAGTCCTGACACCACCCTCTCATCCCCTATATCTCTCTCAGTTTCTCTCTCTGTTTCTTCACTTGCGAAAACACCCACCCATCCCATTTCAGGATAACTTCACTTGAAGCACTTGTGTTGGGTTTTACTTTTAACAGTTTTTTAATTTAGAAAGGAAGAACAGTGGTTTAATAGGAGGGGAGCTGCTGTTCTTTCAGAAAGACCACAGTCCCTGCTGCTGTTCATTCCTAACGCACCTATAAAACGTGGGTTCAAAGAGAACAAGAACTAGAGCCCGAGGATTGCTCTTTCACTAGTGGGAAAGGCCGTTTTCATCTCCGATCAGGAGATTGTTAACAAAGACCATCTTCTTTTCCTCGGCATTTCCCTTCCACTCTGTACCTTTCTCAAGTCATTCTTTCTTCCTTTTTTTTTTTTTTAATGGTAGTATCTTTATCCACCTTTTGCTTGGGGAAGTAAGACAGTTCTGAGCGTGTTGACCATGCCAGTTTTCACACCCTGCTCACTGCGTGCCTGGTGTCTGCTGTGCTCTGTGGGTGTGAGGTGTTGCTCTCACCCCCAGAGGAGACACTTGAGATCACTAAAATAGTTAAGTGCCTGCGAATTCTGAGAATTCTCTTTCAGATTATCTGAAGTTGAGTTGAAAGAATAAGAAAGAGAGAAGTAGCATGCCTTTGTGTAGCCCTTTGTAGTTTGTAGTGCGCATCAGGAAGCACTGGATGAGATGCCAGAGGCCTGTTTTCCACTTCCTGGCTCTTCCTTACACTCATCACACTCCTTGCATCCTCACATGTAAAATGGGAGAGTTGGACCACGTGGTCACAGAGGCCCCTCAAACTCTGTCGTATCCTGATTTGATATCAGTAAAAAGGCAGTGAATGTGCCTTGTTCCTCTTCCTGTAACCATCTTAACTCAGTCTGTCCTGTGTCTGGGCTGTGGGGAGGCTCCACCTCAGCTCCAGTCCAGGCTTTATCTTCATAAGAGCCATCATCCCTTCATGCTCTTTAGTACCTGAGCTGGCTGAAACCCAATAGGTTTTCCTGGGAAGTCCTTTGGCTTAAAAAGATCTCGATTGTTGAGGAATTTGTATGCTAGTTAAGTTAAAAACAGAACAATCTAAGGGCCATTCCAGTTCCAAGATTCTAGAACTCCATGAAAGGCCACCCTTTAAGATATACTTAGGAAAACCCCTCAGCACATTCATTGGGTGCTATTTCAGTGCTTTGCATGGTAGTGCTTTTAGCATATAGCCTTGATCCTCAGGACTTTCTGGTGGCTCAGACAGCAAAGCGTCTGCCTATAGTGCGGGAGACCTGGGTTCAATCCCTGGGTCTGGAAGATCCTCTGGAGAAGGAAATGGCAACCCACTCCAGTATTCTGGCTTGGAAAATCCCATGGACGGAGAAGCCTAGTGGGCTACAGTCTGTGGGTTCACAAAGAGTCTGAGTGACTTCACTTTCACTTTGATCCTCAAGCTTGATCTGCACTGTTGCTCTCAAGAGCCCTGCACAAAGGAGGGAACATGTCTTGGATTGGTTGGCTTTTCCTCTTTAACTGGTCTGGCCTCAGTCATTCTCTAGCATTTGAGGTTGTGGGCATTTTGAGCATTTTGACCCATAATGAACCTTATTTTTTTGATATGCATTTTAGAAGACAAATCTGACCTTGAAAACAGTGTGATGCAGAAGAAAATAAAAATCCCCAAACTTTCTCTCAATCTCGTAGAAGAAGATGGGGAAGTTAAAGATTATGGGGAAGAAGATTTACAGCTTAGACACATCAAGGTAACAATCTTTCCTCTTTTTGAAAGTATGGGGGAGCATTTTTCAGATCTGTGATAGCTGAAAAATTCCAGTCTGGCCTCCTCTGCCCATGTAAATGTCCCCTGGTGTCACAGGCCATGATCTGTTCACGTGGTGAGAGACTCGGGCCAGCTGGTAGGAGTTGGCTGTGCCGGCTGACTTTCCAGGGAGCACTGTGCTGTTTGGACCATCTGTGCAGTGTCATCACCACTGAGGGCTTGGAAGGGGCATTTCCTCTGGCCTCCAGCTCCAGAAAGGTCACTGCTGGGCTCCAGGAACCTGAGGTGGCTGTTCTTGGGCAGCAGGTCAGAGCCAGCCACTGTCAGGTTGCCCCCTGACAGCCAGGAGTAGACTCATGAGCAGAGGCGGGTGTGCCAGGTTCACACAAAAGGGTTAATGTGATCCTGGGTTAGAAGAAAAACTTGTGCATGAGTTGCATTTCCTTTGGTGTGAGCCCTAGTGGGTCTCCTCCAGCCTTTACTTGGAAGCCTGCTAAATAGCTTGTCCAATAAGCCAGATGTTTATTCTGCGCAGTGGGTGCCCCAGAGGAAGGGAGGCAGAAGAGGGATACTTTCCGCTTTGACCACAGTCTGACTTTGGACTCAGGGCAAGGACATTCCTGAAGCGTAGTCCAGAAGATCCAGCTGAGTTGAGTTCATGCACTCATTGCACCCCACTGTGGCCCTGGCCCTGTGCTGGCTCCTGGGGTCGTCGAGGTCAGACAGACGTGGTCACTGCCCTTGGGGGTGTCCCAGCGTAGTCCTGCAGTTGGGTATCTAAAGTGATCATTACAGTGTTAATGAATAGATTCACTTAGACTAGTAGCGCTTTATCCCAGCTGATAAGATGACCGGATAGGATTTTGCCATGTAACCTAATCCCAGAGTCATGGTTCTTTTTTGTTGTTTTTTTCCAAAACTTTCAGGAGCTTATTGAGAGGTTAAGGCAGGCTCAACCTGACATAGTTAAGTTGTCTGGAATCTTGTGTCTTTGGTTGTCTGTACTTCCCACAAGCGCCCCCAGTCAGGAGAGTCCCTAGCCCTCCGGCCCTGGGTGAAGAATTCAGTTGGTCCCATAGCTTCCACTCCCCGTCTTGGAAGCTTTGTCCACTTGAGCTGGAATTTCCTCAGGCAGCTGAAGCCCCCAGCCCCTGGGTAGTCCTGGTTAGTTCTCCTCTCACTAAACTGTCCTCTTTCTATCCACTTTATGCTTTGGCCAGAGTTCAAGGAGAGACTGGCAGGGGTGGGGGAAGGAGCCTTGTGCTCTAAGTTGGGCTTTAAGTCTCAGGTCTGACTCTGTAGCTCAGCATGTGACGCTGAGTATAGTCCTTCTCCTCTCTAAGCCTCGATTTCCTCACCTGTAAAATGACGGAGTTAAACAGAAGGAACCTTCCAGTACTAGTATTCTTTGAACTTTTCAGTTAAGTAAACATTTATCAAACCCCTGCCGGGTGCCAGTTCTGAGTAGGCAGTGGAGAAACAGAAAATAAGACACAATTCCTGCTCCAGATTAGAGTCCTTAGCATCCTTCCCAACTGGAGCATTCTTCAGGAAAACTTTATTTGGTGGAATGCACTTTTTTGGGGTAGGGGGTGAGGGGGGGAGAAGAGGCCTTTATGTTTTGTTGGTGTAAAGATTTGACTGGTGACTCACCCGGGATGCCTAGGCCTGGCCTGATTTCTCATGGATTCTCCACAAATACTCATTGAATACCCACTGTGAGCAGATCACTGCCTGAGCCCTGTGGGTGGGTAGGAACTGGGGAGTTGGGGAGGGTAGTCATGGTATGAGATACATCCAAGAGGCAGAGTGATGGGGATGGGAAGGCACTGGCCTGGGAAACCGGAGTCCTGCCTCTGTTGCTCACTGAGCCTGTGACTTTGGGCAAGACACTTCCCCACTCTGGACCTCTTGTTTCCCCATGTGTCAAATAAAGAGCTTTGTCTTAAGTGTGTGCACAGAGTTTCTCCAAGCACTGATGTTCTGTGGTTCTGTGATTCTAGGATTGTCTGGGGACATATTGAGCCGCAGTCCAAGACAGCCCCAGCTGCCCTTGCCTGAACTGACTCTCGTTGTCCTACACAGAGACCCGAGGGGCGGAAGCCGAGCGAAGTGGCGCACAAGAGCATCGAGGCAGTGGTGGCCCGGCTAGAGAAGCAGAACGGCCTGAGCCTGGGCCCCGGCACGTGCCCGGAGGAGGTGTTCGTGGAGGCCTCGCCGGGCGTGGGGGACATGGACAGTCTGGAAGACGCCGGCGTGCCCCGGGCTCTGTACGAGGAGCTGCTGCGCAACTACCAGCAGCAGCAGGAGGAGATGCGCCACCTCCAGCAGGAGCTGGAGCGGACTCGGAGGCAGCTGGTGCAGCAGGCCAAGAAGCTCAAGGAGTACGGGGCGCTCGTGGCCGAGATGAAGGAGCTCCGCGACCTCAACCGCAGGCTGCAGGACGTGCTGCTCCTGAGGCTGGGCAGTGGTGAGTGCACCCCCTCCACCACCAGCCACCTGCCAACCCCCACGGGGTGGCATGGCAGCCCCGGAGGGCACTGGGGAGAGGCAGACCCTGAGGCAAGGGAAGGGCAGAGACGAGGCTCACCAGGTCCCCCAAGAGAGAGGCCCTCCCTGCTCAGAGTGAATCTGACAGGAGCTTTGGAACACAGCAGCCTTAGCTATCTAGAACACAGTGGGCAGCAGTTGGAAGAGGGGCTTCAGAGAAACGCATTTGCCACCACCTATGTATGCATTCATTCAGCTCCAAGGGGGTTTTAGGATAATGAAGTGAGTTAGACATGATTCGAGGAAAACTTGTGTTACTTTAAGTCAGAACGTGGTCAGGGCCTTGGGAAAGATGTGGATAAGATGAGAGGAGAGTTCAGAGGAGGGAGACTCCAGGAGGAAGGTGGGCTTCGAAGGGTGGGCTGGCTTTTAAGGCACAAGAGGTGGCAGAGGGCAGCAGTCAACACCACGTGTACTAAGAAGGGAGACTGCATGTGTAGTCAGGACAGGTGACTGAAGGCCTGGAAACCTCTGCCAGCCGGGGGTGTCTGGGTTTGTTTTGGTAGTAATGAGAAACACTGAGTTTTTGAGTAGAGAGGCGTATGACCCTAGGAAGATTAATGTAAAAGATGTATAAAGCTACTTTGGTTTGCTCATAGAAAAACTTGATAGGCTCTTACACTGCAACTGAACTTAACAAACTTAGGTTTTTAGATTTTCTCATGGAATTGGGCTTCCCTGGTGGCTCAGCTGGTAAAGAATCCACCTGCAACATGGGAGACCTGGGTTCGATCCCTGGGTTGGGAAGATCCCCTGGAGAAGGGAACAGCTACCCATTGCAATATTCTGGCCTGGAAAATCCCATGGGCTGTACAGTCCATGGGGTCGCATAGAGTCAGACACAACTAAGGGACTTTCATTCTCACTTTCTCTCTCTCATGTAATGTGGCTTAGAAGCTGGAATCAGGGGAAATCTGAAAGGCCACCACTTTGCCTGCAGGGAGAAATGACTGCTTACCTGAGAGGAAAAGACAGAAACGCTATGGAAAGCAGAGGACAGTCAGTGCTGAGCAAATCGGGATAACACAGATTCATAGCCCCACCTTTCTTCAAGACAGTCGTTACTAACCCTGCGTCAGTATTCTTGGCTTCAAAAAGGGAATAGACTGGTCTAGAAATACAAGTGCCATCTCCAAAGTTTAAATCCAGTACAATTTTATACTTAGGAAGGAAGGTTTGTGTTACCTAGATAATAGATTTACATGCAAAGCTTCATTCCTTTCTGATATTTAGATAAATGTGCTACGTTACTTATGTTGATAGGTCCCTCCTACTACCTAGAGTGTGTTCCCAAGGCAGTGTAGATCTTCAGGGCGGCCTAAGGAGTCAGCCAAGAGGCCTTTTCATGCCCTTGTCACAGAGAAAAAAACTGAGGCTGGTACTTGCCCAGGGTCCCTTGGGGAAGCAGAAGCAGCGCTCACCTCAAACCACATCCCCACTTCCTAGGCGAGTAATGTCCCCACTTCCGGACTCTGCCTTGAGAGGCGCACAGTGACACTAAAGGTCACGTGTGTGCAACATAAAAAGTTATTAAAATTTTTTATCAAAGAGAAAACCTAACTGTAAAAAATTGTGATCTTGGAGTGGCAGTGGAAGAGCAAAAGAGAACTGAGATTTTCAGAGAGAAAAAGTGTTCCTGGTCTTCGGATGAATAATTTTTATTATCATTGCTTTCTGTACACTACATCTTGACGGGGGACAAAGCAAACTTAAAATTTCTCCACGTCATTATTTTTATTCCCAGGGAAACTGCCTGTCTTATATAACCATGAACTTAGTTTAAACTCCGGAAGCCACTCCTAACCCTTGAGAGCACTAAGACACTCCATTTTGTATCAGTATATGCCTCTTCGGGCTTCCCCGGTGGCTCAGCGGTAAAGAATCTGCCTGCAATGTAGGAGATTCGGGTTCAGTCCCTGGGTCAGGAAAATCCCTTGGAGGAGGACATGGCAACCTACTGCAGTATTCTTGCCTGAGAAATCCCATGGACAGAAGAGCCTGGTGGACTATAGTCCATAGGGTTGGAAAGAGTCAGACACGACCGAAGTGACTGAGCCTGCACACATGCGTACACGTACCCATGCCTCTTTAGTCTTAAGACGCTTAGATAAACTTGGCCCCAACTGGGGTTTCAGTGTCTTGATCATTCTAGGCACTCCCACCCCACAGGCCTTGTGCCATCTTAGGGCCAGTGGCTGGCTCGTCTCTGATCTGAGTCACCTTCTGATCAATGGATTGAACATAAGTCAGCTTAAGCCACAGTTATGCATAAAGCACCCACCACATGGGGTGCTCTGTGCTCCAGGGACCAGAAAAGTCACATCTGATCAAGCTGTCCCTGCTGTGAAAGATTAAGATCTGTTGATTAACAAAAGATAAATCCCCAAGAGTATAATAAAAGGCTGTCTACTCTAAGGGGAGTTTGTATGTTTTCATGGAGGTAGTCTGGTCTGGTTTAGTCCTTAGAACCAGGCAGGCCTGGATTCAAACCCATCTTCCCCACTTCCCAGTTCTGTGGCTTTGGGAACATTCTTTCCTTGCTTTCTTCCTTCTTTTCTCCCACAGATATTTACTGGTCTCCACTGTGTGCCAGGCGTTTTGCTTAGTGAGGCTTCCCAGATGACACTAGTGGTAAAGAACCCACCTGCCAGTGCAGGAGACACAAGAGACACGGGTTCAGTCCCTGCATTGGGAAGATTCCCTGGAGCAGGGCCTGGCGACCCCCACTCCAGTATTCGTGCCTGGAGAATCCCGTAGACAGAGGAGCCTGGTGGGCAACAGCCCATGGGGTCACAAAGAGTCGGCCAAAACTGAAGTGACTTAGCAGCAGGCAAAGTTCACTACATTTAAGATACAGCCCTTGCCCTCTGCCCTTGAGGATCTTAAAGTTTGATGTGGGAGAGACAGCCACTGATTCAGTTAGTGCCAGCACAGGGACAGAAGCTCTGCTGTGAGACAGTGGAGGAGGGGCACCCGCTGAATTTGGGAGACTGGGGACGAAAGGCTTCCTAAAGAAAGTGACTTCTAATCCGGAGCCTGATGAATGCATTTTTCTTCCTCAGGCAGGAGTGAGTGCGAGGGAAGAGTGAGGTGCAGTGTAGGCAGAGGGCACGTCTCTGAACCTTGGTGTTCTCATCTGTAGAATGGAAATAATAACATCCCTTTTACGGCATAGGGATACGCAGCATACCCTCTGGTATTCTGTTGATGCTATATTACCATAAGCACCTTTTCCCGTACCCCTAGCGGGCATCAGACATGGTCTGATTTGGTTTTTAACTCGTCTTCCCTAACCAGTCAAGGCTGTATCACCTTGAACAGGTTTACCAACTTCTCTGCCTCTCAAGGTCTTATAGAAGAGAAAGGGGGCCGTATACATATTTCTTCAGTCAGTTCACCTTGACCACATGCTTTCTGAGCCTAGCAACTTTGGGAGACACAGAGAAGATTCAGACCTTGTAGGCTGGGGAGGGCACGGTGATGGAGGTGAACATGTAAGCATGCAATTGAAATGCAGTGAATGTGGTTCCGGGGAAGCGGCTGACATTTGAAGGTGGAACTCTCTCTGGATGAGTCTGGGAGAAAATTCTCTGCTGTAACAGCCCCTGTACAGTACACACCTCCAAGAAGCCAATAACAAGGTAGAGAAGAGCCAGGAAGGGACTGAGAGACCGTCTTTGAATCTCAGCAGTACATCCTGGTCGGGGGCTGATGTGTGGCCTGGGCTACACCCTTCTTGCCCCCGCTCCCCTGGGGACTGGCTCAAGCAGTGCTCTTAGAGGCCCACCCTTGAGTATTTTCTCCTTTCCATGTTGCTAGGGTACCCATCTCAAGGATGCTGGATCATCCACAGGTTAGAGATACTCAATTTTAAAAAGAATAACTGCTGACTCCCCCAGGCATTGGGCTCCTGCAGGCCATAGACGGGAGGGAGCAGAGAGCAGGAGCCTGAAGAGGACCTCTGATTGGTGAGAAAGTCCTGTAGCAGCCAGGAGCTGTGATGGTACACCTTGTGGAGGTTAGGGACAGCAGCAAGATGGTGTAAGATGTTTCAGAGACTTCGCTGGATGACTCACTTATTCATTTGTCTATTCATTCTTTCATTCATTCCACAAATAAACACAAGATATATTTAACAGAGAAAAATTCTCTAGAACATGGAGTCAAGGAGTGGCAAATGAGCTTAGAGAGGATGTAGGCTATGGCCCTCATGTCATTGATGAGGAAACAAGCCCAGAAGGTGTCACAGGTCTATTTCTATGGGTCTCCTGACACCTGGTTCTGAGAGCCTCTCTCTGGGCCTTTGGCCACATGCCCTTGTACTTAAATGTCATTGACATGGGGGTGACCCCCAGCCTAATCCCCCAAAGGACATCTCTCTGTAAAACAGAGCTTTCCTTTTGTATGATCTTAGCATAGGATGCAGCCCTCTCTGATGGAAAGGAACCTCCCTCTCTAACTCTGAGAGTTTCTTCTCTCCCGGCCTCTGTGACGGTGTCAGAATTAAAAGGGGAAGCATGTATAAAGAATACATCACTGTAACCACTGTAACCAGCATATTGCAAGTGTTTACTAAATGCCAGTCTCTTTCTCCTTTCCTGCCCTTTCCTGTTTGTCTTCTCCCAAAGAAATAAATGCCAAGGACACGAAAAGCATGAAGATCTTCTAATTTATAAAATACAGATTTGTGTGTTCATTCATTCATTTATCCTTTCATTCATTTATCATTTTTTAAGGGTATCCTTTGTGCCAGGATTGTATTAGGTGCTGGAGATACAGGAAGACGGTCCCTTTTGAAAACATTCATGAGCCTAGGGGGTGAGAGTGATGTTTATTAAACCAGGGCTTGGCAGACTCAGAGAATTCCAGGGTTGTGAGGGGAAGCAGAGCAGTGAAAGCCAGTGACAAGGGTGAGCTCCCGCGTAGGAGAAACTAAACTCTAGCATCACTCTTGAGTTCCCCTCAGCCAGAGTCCTTGTTCTTAGAGGTCAGAGACCAAAGCTCAGGTGTTACCCTCAGCTTTTAGCACTCTTAAGTACCTCTTACTAGATAAAATGGTTTTGGTGTGATTCTGGTACCATGAGTTCAACTAAGGTTGGAAAAGGCTCAGTGAGGAGTGAGAGGAGGAGACAGAGTCCTTGCCCCCAAGCTGCACACACAGCCCGAGGCGGAGCTCAGACTTGCACTCGGGACAGAACATACCAAGTGCTGGATCTGCAGGAAGGCGGCAGAGGATGGCTCTGGATTATGTGTGCACTTTGTAGCGAAGGTAGGTGGAAATGGTGAATTCTGACCAGAAGAGGAATAGACACTAAGGATAATAACAGTAATTCACATACACATGACACTTGACAGACTTCAGAGGCGTGACATTTTTATCTCATTGGACTATTCCAGTAGCCTTATTGCAAGGCCAGGTAAGCATTGTCTCCTTCTGAGAGAGCAGAAGGCAAAAGAAGAGATAATGCCCCTGTTGGCCAGATCACAAGCTGGTTGAAACTTTTGAAGGAGAAAGCCATTGTGCCCTGCAAATCTGTCTTGGCTCTTTAGAGCTGGGTTTCTATCACCTCTGTTCCCCTCTGGGCTCGTGCCTTGTGTTCTGTCCAAAGTCCGTTAAAATACCAGCTTTGATCTTTAAAATCCTTTGCGGTTGGAGCTGGAGTCTTTCAGCACAGGTCTCTGGTGGTGCCTTTGAAAAGCAGCGAATGTCAGCCAAATGCCTCCTGCTGGCTCTCCCCTGTACTGGAGGCAGCGTGGGCTTTGGCAGCAGATAGTACTTGGGTTTGAATCTCAGCTTTCGAATTCTTTAACTGCGCAACTTGAAGCAAATAATTTAACCCTTCTCAGCCTCTCTTTTCTCCTCTGTAAAATGGATATCGTAATGCGTACTGCACACAGGCAGGAGAGCCTGGTCACTGACTAGGAGGTCAGAAATACTGGAGTTTTGAACACTGGCTTTTCCGTATTTTGATTGTGTTAACTTGGGCAAGTTACTTAACTTCCTGGGCCTTAGTTCCTTCATCCATAAAGTGGAGTCAGTGACAATACCAGCCACTATGGTTCTTAAGAGGACTAAATGAGCAAAGGCATGTACAGACTTCTGCCCAAGGGCTGGCACGTAGTAAGTGCTCAGTGAGTCCAGCATTAGTGATGTACTACCATTTGAATTTGCACACGAGATGTGTGTACGATGCTTGGCGCACCAGAGGCACTCATTGTCCTACAGCAGAGCACAGATGTGGTTGTCTTGGCTTGTCTTAATCTTTGGCCAGTCCAGGTCTCCTAGCGTCTCCTGGGGATTGCTACTTTCCCTTGTAAGTCCTCAGAAATCGTATTTGCATTGTCTGCTTTACAGCTACGCCTGGACTTGATTGCAGGCTCGCTGGGATATAGTGTACTGAATTCTCCCTCCACACACTTTTCCAGGGCAGAATTCCATCCTCCTCTCTCCAGTCCTCAAGCACTCCTTTGGCCCCCCTTGATTCTTCGGTTTTCACTTTGTCACAGCTCTCCTCCCAGGGCTTGTTCATCTCAGGGCTCTTTTCCACTTCCTTCAGCCTTCAGTTCGCTCTCACCAACACACGGGAGTACTCACAAAAGTTGGGCTTTGAGAAAGGACTAAGAGGATAGGTGGGAGATAGCCCATCAGGTCAGGTTTTCATGTTCCCAGGACCCAGCAGGTCCACAACCTGCCACTGCCTTGCTTACTGGTGGGCTGGGGCCCACACCACTGTGCCCTGTGCCCCCTCACCCTGGGCTGCAGGAAAAGGTGTAGCAATGAGAATTGTGTCTCCTAAAGATATGGGCCATCTTCCCCTTCGAAGGACTTTTTGCACTCTTTGATGGGATCAGCATTAGCCACAGTTCACCCTAGGTTGTTTTAAGATCTGATTTCAGAGTAGCAGGACAGTCCAGGCCCCTCCTTCCTCTTTCTCCCTAGAGTTCACTTTTCTGGGGCAGTGGGGAGGGGGCTGAGGGACAGCTCCAGGCTGTCCCTTTGACCCTGCTTGGGGAGTGGGAACATGCAGGAGTCACTGGGCTTCTCTCCGTTGCCAGAGCAGGAAACGTGCTTCTCACTTGAAATAGGGCTTTGCCTGTTGGTCATGGGCTTCAGTGTGGCTGTGTGGCAGGCTTGTTTTCTGCTGGCTTTGCCAGTCCGAGGAAATGGAGGTGGGAGAGCTCTCCTTCCAGGCAAGGGCTGGCCCCTGTGAACACCTGCTTTGGGCCAGATGCTAGCTGCTTTTCATAGAGAAAACCACCTCAGCAGTAGATAGGATCATTGGATGAGGACACGGGCCCAGAGAGAGGAAATGAATGTCTCAGACAACAGGAGAGACTGATAAAGATTTGGAGTTAGGAGAGAGGCTGGCTTATTCAGGAACCGCAAGTCACCCCTGACCGAACTACACAGAGGAGAGGTAGGTAGGAGGGACAGCCAGGGCTTCAAAGGCAGGTGAGGGCCCCTAGCACTGCCCCAGCCCTCACACAGGTGGACACAGGGGCTCCTCCCCTCGGAGGGGCCTGTAGCCCATCAACCTCAGAGTTGCCCCTTTGGTCATGGGCTTCAGGGACAGAGGGACAGACTGGAGCTGTCCCTCAGCCCCTCCCCACTGCCCCGGAAAAGTGAACTCTAGGGAGAAAGAGGAAGGAGGGGCCTGGACTGTCCTGCTACTCTGAAATCAGGTCTTAAAACCAAGCAAATCAACCAACCCACACTTAGCAAAGACAAATCCCGTTTAGCTCCTGCTCTAGAACAGCTCATGGACTGAAGGGGAGCGCCAGCAAGGCCAGTCACGGATTGACTTGTTCGGGAGATGTCAGCACCACCATGAGGAAGCTCTGCCTCCCCAGCCCCTGCCCTCGGGTTCTCGCTGTGCCCCACCGCAGCCCCTCGGGAATCTGAGGGCAGCCGTTGTGCCTCCTACCCCACTCCTTCGTACCACAGCCCCTCAGTCTTGGCACCCAGCCAGTTCTGGTCCAGATCCAAAGGCCATTTCGTGTGCATTCAGCACATGTGTGGGGGCCTTCAGCGCCTGTCTGGCAGGACAGACCCATGCTGTTGTGCATATCCTTGCCATTTGGAACGCTGCCTGGGTCCAGACAGTTGGGGTGGGTAGGAAGTGGCAGGACCACAGATGAAGAGCCAGCCCAGCTTTGACCACCAGCTGGCAGAGGACAGGCTCAGAGCTCCTAGAGGTGAGATGAATGCTGGTGACTCACTTCCTCCCCACTGCACCCCCTCCTCAATTGTGGAGTTCTTCACAGCCACCTAGGAAGGCAAAAGAAGGTCAGAGATGCAGTATGGGTCCCACAAGGTGGACATTACGTGAGAAGCCTGTGCAGTCTGAAAACCACAGTTAGCTGAAGGTGGGTAGGGCTGTGGTAAGAGCAGGCCTTCAGAGTCTAGCAACCCTGACTTTTTATTTTTTTTTTTTACTTTCGGCAAATTTCTAAGAATTAACGTCTTTCATTAAGCACGTGTTTGATGAGTATTCATTATATGCCAGGGACATTGCACTGGGTGCTGGGATACGGCGGTGATCAGGACAGTGGCTGACCTCAGAGTTTCCATCCTAACCCAGAAGATAGTAAACGAATAACTTGATACTGGGGTGTCAAGATTAAAAGATTTTTTAAAAATAGTTATTTTGGTGTAAAATTGGCTTCCCTGGTGGGTGAGCAGTTAGGAATCTGCCTGCCAGTGCAGAAGACATGGATTTGATCCCTGGGCTGGGAAGATCCCCTGGAGAAGGAAATGGCCACCGACTCCTGCATGCCTTCCTGGGAAATCCCATGGACAGAGGAGCCTGGCGGGCTACAGTCCACGGGGTCGCAGAGTCGGGCATGGCAGCGACTAAGCAGCAGTGAGAACTAACACAGATGCTCAGTAGGTGTCAGCACCTTCCCTTTTCAGGGAGAAGCAAATATGTCCTTCGAAATAGGCCCCTACACTTCTCGAATGTGGGTAAAATACCTTGACCACCACGACTGGGGACCTGGGCCCCCTCCTGCCACGCCTGTCTTGCTGGGCTTCTGCTCCATAGAGAGGGGGCTCTCTGGGTCCATTCCAGCTCTGCTGCTCTAGAGTTTCGACTCCCCAAGGGACCAGCCCCACTGTGAGGTGGTAGGGGGCAGGCATGAGCTGCAGGGGTCTTGCCCAATCCAGTCTTTAGGGCTGGAATGGCCTCTCCTGCCTCTGCCTAGCAAAGCCTACTCCAACCCTCACCCACAGAGAGCCCTCAGAAAACGGGGAGGGTTGGGGGAAGGACCCCAAGGAGCTGCTGCTGACAGTGATCACATTGCCCTGCCTGACCATCCCGCCATCTTCCCTCAACCTTATCTCAAGTTCCAGGAGCTCACCTGTCCCTCAAGGCCTTCCAGGGTCCCTGAGCCCATGGTTATCTCTCTGCAAACCTGTGCAGATCATGACGCTGCCCGCATCCTGGCCGATCAGTGAGCCTCGATAATGTGCCACTTGCCTTCCCCGTGTGACAATAACTACCCTACTCCAACCCGTGCGGCCAGCTCCAAGCCCCAGCCCAGAAATTTGTGACTGTCCTTCTGAAGCCTTCCTAGTCTCCTCCAGGTGTGGCACCTCCTCCTTTGCTTGTATTCCCAAGTCTTTATCCTTACTCTTGCAGGATGGTATTAATGGTCTGTGGTCTGTCTCTTTCCACTATTGGAAAGCACATCATTTGAAGCTACCTCGCTCAGGGCTGGCACTCAGTGGGTGCCTAATAGACTCTCACTAAAGGAATGAGACCAGCTTTGTCCCTACCCTCACTGAAAGCACAGCGGGGCTAAGAACCATATGCGTAGCTGCGGCAACAGGTGAGAGTGGCCGATACCTTCTGAGAGAGGAGATCCAGCTGCCCAAGCTGTGGGCCATCTCCCATCTCTTTCCAAGGCCTCTGTGTATCTCCTTTGCTGTAGCTCTTCCCATGCTCAGCTCCTTTTCAACAAGTAGAATCATCTTTTTTTTGACAAACCCAGTATGTCTCTGGGCCACCGAAGTAGGCATATGCGTTAAGGATTTTGATTTGATTTTTTGATTCACTTTATATTTAGGAAGAAACTAGAATTATACCAATAGTAGAGAAAAGTCCTGTTCATTTGCAGGAATAAATGGAAGACTTTAATACTTTTCAAGAGAAAATCTAATATTATTAGCCTTTTTTGTTTCAACAGAAGTCAGAATTGATTTTTAGTGTCCAAACATAACATATTTTGAAGAAATGGGTGATTTTTAAACCTCCTGTCTGTGGACAGAGGAGTTGCAGCAAAGAGTGGGACATGACTGAACACGCAAAGAGAACATACGCATCAACTTCTTAGAAAGATTTTCAGGGAGAATGGCGTTAGTCCAGTTAAGCTAGACAAGAATAGAGAATGTTACAGTTTCATTTATCTGTTGTGCCAGCAAACGTTTACCAAGCCCCTTACTGTGTGCCACGGTTCCCATTTTATGGGAAAGGCCTCTGGGGCTTAAAAAGGTAAAGGAAATAATAGACCCAGGATTTGCAGCAGGTTTCTAGCTTTGAATCCAGTGTTTGTCCGACAACTCACAGCTATTTGTATGCAGTATAATGAGAGTTTCACGTGCTATATTCTCAGCGTCTCCAGAATTGGGGCATGCTGTATTTGTCTCCGGGTCCCCAATGCCTCTTCCAGGGCTCGATCTTGGTATGCAGTCAGGGATTGTGTGATGAATGGGCTCATGAATGACTGAATGAAAAGACAAGCGGTGTCTTTTATACTCTTTCAAAAGCTTTTTTTTTTTAACCCAGCTGAGAGGTTTCTCTCCATGGAAGGTATATTTTATTTTCTCCAAAATAAACCTGAAGTGGATCAAAAGGCTTTTTTTTTTTTTTTTGATTCCTACTCTTCCCACAAAGTGAAAAAAAGTTGCTTTGTTACTTAAAATATCTGCACCAGATCGTGCAGTGCCGTCTCTTAGCACAAGTGCTTATTATCGTGGCTAATTTGGTCACATGTGTTTGAAGGAGAACAATGCCTCAGAAATTTTTAAAAGCAAAACAGCAATCTGAAGCGTTTGTTGTAATGAGATGTAAATTGCCAGCATCATAGTGGAGCCGACTAAAATTTGCAGTGAAGTGTTTTTCTCCCCCTTTTAAATTAAAAGCACTAGAGGCCCTCCCTCCTCTCTGGGAAGAAACCACATGCTTTTTGTTCCTTTCTTTCTGATTCTGTACTACTAAACATGCTGCTTTATTGACTGATTCATCCCTTCATTCATCTGCCATTTTCTGAGCCGGTGTCTGAGCCCCCATTGTGCGCCTGCCTTGCTCTCTGGAGGCTATTAGCACTCCCCATTTCGCAGGTAGGGAAGCTGAGGCACAGAGAGGCGATGGAGCTGTGTCTCAGGATTCACACCCGGGTCTCCTGACGAACCGCTTCCAGGAGGAGCCTTGGTTGGTCTGTCCCCCTTGCTGAGGCACCAGGTCCTTCTGCATACAGTGCCAGAGGAGGCAGGGCAGAGAGCAGTGCTAATCCCTGGCAGCCGTCAGGTATTAAACGTGCTGATCGGGGATGTTAGGAAGTCGAGTTCCTTGAGAGCTTGGGAGCGGGAAGATCCCATTACAATAGGCTCAGCCTTCAACGAAACAACTCTGTTGGTCCCTGGGCAAGCTGGCAGAGGGGAGCCCAGTGTGGGTGTGTGTGCCGTGAGAGCCTGAACACCTGCTCTGGGCCAGGCTCGTGCCACGGACTTGGGGCCAAAGAAGACCAGCGGGGCCCTGGTTCCCAGGGATGAGCAGTGACTAACTTGAGCACCCAAATATGAACCCCCGCGTGAGGCTGGGGCGGGGGTGGGGGTGGGGAGCCACCATGTACTGAGCCCCCACGCTGTGCCAGAGTCTGTGTGAGTCATTACATACATGAGGTTAACTCCTTTACGCTGCAGCCTGGCTGAGTCACTGTTGTCATTCCTCCTTTCAGGATGAGACAAGAGTCAGAAAGGTTAAGTACTTATTGACGTGTAAAATTACCTGTTGACAATTGAATTGGCACCAGGCACTGTGCTGAGCCCTGGTCTCTAATATAAAAAGATACAGTCTCCCTCTGCCCTCCGGCCTCACAGTCTAGTGGGGGTGGCAGAGAGAGAAATAGATGAGTGCAGCTAACTATTACCAGGGGAGGAGGGAGACCCAAGGACCTGGCTAGGCAGGCCTCTAGGGAGCAGAGTCTGCCTTAGAAGAGAGGACCAGTGAGGGTGGAGCCAGAGAGGTGACCCTTTGCTCTCAGCCCCTGCTCTTTATGTGTCCCTGTGTAGCCATCAGAACTGTCCGTTCCCCTGGCTAGATGTTTCCAGTTTCCATTTTACAGCCCTAACTTATACTTCCTGGGCTGCAAAAAGGTCACAGGTATTTGAGAACCAATACCTATAAACATCCCATTCACCTCAGGCACCTCCACTCAGCAGCAGGGCTTTATTTCAGAATCTGTGCCTCAGCCCATTTAAGTCTCTTTCTTGCCCACAACTCACTCTCTCCTCTCATGTTACGAAGAATTTACTGAGAGCCTGAACGGTGCCAGACATTGCCCTAGGTGCCAAGATTACAGAGAGAGTAAAACTTTACCTTTGAGGAGCTTCGCAGTTTGATGTGGACAGCAGACAGATTGGTAGATGGTTCCAAATATAATTCGCTGGAAGTATTTACGATGTAGAGACCCTGTACCTGGTGGTGATCAGAGCAAGGCCCCATGAAGGAGACACCTAAGCTCTGTTCTGCAGTCTGAGCAGAGACTTGACAGGCAGATGAGATGGCATTCAAGGCCAAAACAGTGGCACGTCCAGAGGTTCAGACGCTTGGGACAGCACAGCGCCTGAGGGACAGCATCTGGGGAGAGCAGGAACTGAGCACCAGAGATCAAGAGGAAGTTGGCTGTATTCAGGGTCTTAAGGAGGCTATGGTGCACAACTTAATCTTGAGGGTAGTGGGAGCCTAAGCCGGGAAAGATTTGGTTGTGAGTAGATTTCTTTGGCAGCTGTTGTGGAGATAAATGGACGAGCACTAGACTGAAGTCAGAGCTGAGTTGGGTTCGCTCTCTTGTCCACCATCTTCTTCTCATAGAAGGAAGAGGAGGCTTTAGAGGAGGGACACTATCTTTTCCTAAGATGACCTGTGCTCCATCGGCTGCATGGCTCCATTCCTTTATCTTGCTGCTGAATGTCAGAGCAGGAAGAGGCCTCAGGAGCCAACTCAGCCATGCCCTTTGGGGAAAGCCAAAGTACTTGCTTCTTCCCTGACCTAAGAAAAGATCAAATGCTCCACTTGAGTTTGCTTATATCTCAGAAATACAACCGAGATCTCATACAAAGAGAGGAGAAACTATGGCATCTGCTTCTGAAACTTTAGAGTTATTCATTCATTCTTGCCATTCTTTTGTTCATTTACCAGTCAGAGAACACCTCCTCATGCCAGGGGCGGGGGACAAAGAAAAGAAAGCCTTAGGCCCAGCTCTCGAGTAGGTCACACAGAATTGGGAGATGCTCCTAGAATGGTGACGATGCTATCAGTCCCTCCTTCTGGCAGCTTGTGCATCCACAATTCACTCGCCTGTGATCACACAATTAAAATATAGCCAAACTAGGAATAAGACCTAAACTCGGTCTCCCAAGATGAGTCCTGTTTTTCAGTGAGCTCTGCGCCGCTCTCCAGCCTCGCTGCATTCAGCTTTGTGCCTTCACACTTCATTGAGCTGCTCAGGTGCCATTAGTGGTAAAGAACTCGCCTGCCAATGCAGGAGACTAGAGACGTGGGTTTGATCCCTGGGTTAGGAAGATCCCCTGGAGGAGGGCATGGTAACCCACTCCAGTATTCTTGCCAGGAGAACCCCATGGACAGAGGAGTCTGGTGGACTCGAGGCTCCATAGGGTCGCACAGAGTCAGACACAACTGCAGTGACTGAGCACGCACTCATGTGCTGAGCACGCGTGCACCTGCATTGTTGGAGACTTCCAAGATCTGTCTTGCAGCTACCAGCAACTCAGAAAGGGTTTTATCGGTCTAGGAAGCCCTATCGTGAGGAATTTTTGTAACAAAATCACCAATACCTTCCTCACCACCAGCCAAAGCCAAGGGTATGGCCATTTAGCACAGTAAATTGCAGCCAGGTTGCTGGTGAGGGCTTTGGCACACAAACAGCTCCGTACCAAGCAGCCCACATGGTAAGAATAAGGGAAGCCGGGACCATGAAACTCACTGGTGACTTAAGTTACGTGTGCAGTCCTGGGGACCGGCTTTGGCAGTAGCTAAATTTCTGACCCCAGTTAACTCCTGAAATACTTGCATAGGGAGAAGTTCCAGGATGCCAGAACCCTCTGTTGGCCTTTGGATTTGCTCGCCTATAAAAGTTAATCAAGTTATCCGGCCTTACCCTGTTTTTCTGCCCTTTGGTAATCAAGACACAACAGGTGATTTGAAAAATAGTCCATCATTTTAAAAAGCTAATGGAGGAAAAAAAAGTCCTCCTTAGAAACCACCACCACTTATCTCCTGCCTTTTACTGTTTAAACCATACATAATTTGTGTTGATTGCATTAAAATAAAAATCAGGATAGCTGCCGGTTCAGGCAATCAGGGGCTTAATCTGTATTGTACTTTAATTTCTTGGTTGAAATGAGCCTGTCTGGATACTAGGTCTTGGGCGGGGGAGGCCTTTGCATTTCTCCCCTTGCTTTCCTATCTTCTGCTGTGGCCCATTTCACGTAGGCTCCAGGGATGGGGTTTTGGCGAATACACACTTTGCATACTGTAGTCATTGCTACGCTGTCTCCACCCCAGTCTTAAAAGGACCTCTTTCCCCTGCAGGAAGTTGAATCCCTTGCATTTTCATTCAGACAGTGACACCCTAGAAGACTGCTTCTCATTCATGTTTAATTAGAATCTAGTCCATTCTTGTCTGCCACCTTTTCCCCTGTGATGTTCATACCTCATATTATTTTCAAGCTGGGGTTTAATTGTAGTCCAATGGACAAAAATAAGCCAGCATATTTTTTTTGTGTGTGTCACTATGTGCTGACAGATGCCTAGTTAAAATATTTGCCTTTTATTTTCCTTGGAGTTCTAGACAGATCTCTTTTCTTAACTGCCTAGGTCCCGCCATTGACTTGGAAAAAGTAAAGTCAGAATGTCTCGAGCCCGAGCCGGAGTTACGGAGCACTTTCAGTGAGGAAGCAAATACGTCGTCCTATTACCCCGCTCCTGCACCTGTCATGGACAAGTATATCCTAGACAATGGCAAGGTAGTGTTTCAAGCTCACTCTCCATTCCCTACAAGTGTTGGCTAGTCAGTGCGAAGGTGGAGGGTATGGTGGGAGCTGCCCGAGCTACAGCGACCGCTTGGCCTTCAGGCCCAGCCCTGTGGCTGCTTCCAGAATTCATGTGCTGTAATCAGGACATGATTAGGACTTTTTCTCTTCTTTTTTATTTTTGGTAAATACTGGGCCAAAGCAACTGTAAAACTAACATTTAAAAATAGCTTATTAGTGAGAAAGATAATTTAAAATGATAATCTGATGAAACCAGATGCATAAAATGTATAAGGTGATCTCAAGATGAGATATCTGATTTACAGATATGGCTGTGACTGAGTAGTTATTCATTCATTGTTTGCAAAGTACCTGTGTGTTGTAAGTCCTGCCCTAACCCTAAATGCCGGGGATGCAGAGGTGAATGGGACGTGCTCCTTACCCCTAAGCTGCTTTCAAGTTGTACATTCAGCTTGGTGAGCCCACAGTCCTAGGACCACATACAACTCCTCAGATTTTTTTGGAAGACTCTTGAAAAAAAAGTTACGAAAGAAAACTTAAGCACTGTTAGTAGTTATATTAGTGTAGGGTGAAAAGTAATGGAATAGCCTTTGGAAGTCTTAAAATCACATATATGACATAGCAGCAGGGCAAGGAGAAGACTTCTGATATTCTTCCTACATCCAAATGAATTCATCTTGGAGGAAGGATACTGGCTCTCTTTGTCTAGGCACTGGTCATATTCAGTTTTACTATAATAGTCTTTGCCACCACGGCATGCATTATAGACATCACCTCTCCTTCTCCCCAGAGACTCATCTGTGTCAGTCTGTTTTTCTTGCCTTATGCTTCAAAAGGTCTCTGTTTATCCAGTATCATTCCCCAATAGGTTGATGAGAAAGGAAAGGTTGTTTTATTTGGGTTTCTCCAGATACATCCCTGCAGCTGGCCAGGCTGAGCCAAAGCAAGCATTGTCAAGCCAAGGAAATGAAACTTGTTGGTCTTCAGGGCTCCCTTGGATATACTGCCCTCCTCTTTCTACCCATGTGCCCTCGACTCCCTCAGAGCACATCCTCCCCTGCAGAGGCAGAACTGATGGGTCAAACCACAGGCCTGTTCTGCCCTGCCTTGCTGCAGCCTACAGGCTTTAAGAGTCTGCTTTGCAGGGAAGAGGTGGCATGACAGAGTGGAAGCAGGCAGCCTGGAGCCTGAGTGTTAGCTTAGCTTTTTGTCCTACCTGTGTGACTCCGAGGGGGGGCTTCCCTTCTCTGGGCCTCAGCATCTCTAGCTGTGCCAGGTAGGATCGAATTAATGCTCTCCGAAGTCATTAAAAAGGACTTAAACTGTGTATCTAGCTTTGGTGAACCTTCAGCAGTTAGAGATGAACAGAAAAGACTTTTCTGTCTTTGTTGATTTCTTTTAGGCACAATCACATATGGAATGACTACAGACTTTTTCTTAAAGTAGCTTCTAAGAGAAATCTATTTCTCTCTTGCTTTAAAGACTGGTGGACAGTTTCTGGGCATTATGAAGGTCTCTTTAGAAAGGATCATTTTCCCTCCAGGAAATTGTGTCTCTCAAATGTCATTTGATTTTTTTATACTCAAGCTGCACAACCTATCTTGAAAGTGCCAAGTTTGTTTTATCATTGATTATGGCCAATATGTTGCTATAAAACTAACTGGCTTTTGTTTCCACCAATTTATAGTCAAAGGAATTGATTAAGGGAGGGGAAGGAAGCAGACATCCTGGAAATGCACAGCAGCTTGCGTAGAACAGCAATCCCCCACATCCCAGAAGTAGTCATTATTATTCTTGGCTCTGCTGTCGTTTCAGACCCTTCCTTCTTTCTGCCTCGATCTCTGTGATGCACAGAGCATGCGAATGAGATCCGTTTCTTAGTAGGAAGCTAGTTTTGTCCTCCGAAACATTTCACAAAGGCATTCTTTGATCAAGTCCCATCCTACCAGATGCCATATTTTTAATAACCTCCCTTGAAAGCGTTAAGGCTAACATTTTGGTCCAATAGTGAACTGTGGTTTATGTGAATAAGGGTTTGCTGTAGAAGTTACTTCCTCATTTGGCTCAAGCGCATCTCTTTTCTTTGTCTTAAGATGTTTTATTTCAAAAACTCATTGAATCGTAAAGCTTCAAAGACCATCAAAGTTTAAGTAGTATAATTTATACACGGGATGGACGGGGAAATACATCCAGAAGGGGGCTCGTCCACAGCGGTACACCAGAGCAGAGGCAGGCGAGAACTGGAAACCAGGTCACCGACCATCACAGTTTAAGTAGTACAGTTTGTACACGGGATGGATGGGGAAGTACATCCAGAAAGGGGCTCGTCCACAGTGGTACACCAGAGCAGAGGCAGGCGAGAGCTGGAAGCCAGGTCACCTGGCTCTCAGGCTGGTGCTCTTTCCAGGCTGTTCTGCCGCATCCTTGAAAGCGGGGCGTTGCTCCAGGAGACCCTGAGCTCTGTTGACCTCAGGAACCCTTGTCCTAAATGCCCCAGCCTGTTCCTGTGATCAGTCTTACCCAGGGCTTTCTCTTTCTGTGTGCGTAGCTGGCCTTGTACTTGAGTGCATGTCAGAAAATACTTTCTTCTGCAAGGAACAGCGGCTCATCTGAACTGAAAGCCAGTGCCATTAAGACATATTAAATATGTGCGTCAGTTTCCTACAACTTTGTGTTCAGACTAGTCTGGGCCACTTTGTAGAGGACGAACGAGGCAAAGCCTGGACCTCTCCTCGTGGAGATGGCCTGCGAAGGTAGTGAGGGCTCTTAGTAAGTTAGAAATTCAGAGTGGATAGAACTTAGCCCAAGAGTAGTGAAGGAGGTTTTCTTTCATTGGGGGCTGGGGTTTGAAAGCTTATTAGGCTAAGGAGATGTAAGGGAAGGCTTTCATCCCTGGGCTGGGGAGAGGCATGAACAGAGACATAGATAGGGGAAAGAAGGCAGCAAAAGTGGCAGTTTCGGGTTTGCGCTGCCCTCCTGACACTGTCCGCATGTTACCTCCTTCATCTGCAAACAGCTCTTCATTCAGGTGGTGATCTGCGTCTGGTGCAGCTGAGGAAAGAGAGGCTCAGAGAGGTCGGGTGACTAGCCCAAGATATCCAGCTGGCAGGTGGAAGGGCTCGGTTCACAGAGAGGAGACTCTAGAGCCTGTCCTCTTTCTGTCACCAGACACTGGACGTAGGAGAAAATGAGTGAGTTTAGGGACATCATTGAGTGGTAGACATGCTATGCTTAATAGGTTGAATGGAAACAGGATTCTAGAGGACCTTTAAAATCAACTGAGGACGTTGCATTTGATGTGACAGAAAACAGGGGTCCATTCAAGACTCCAGAGGGTTAACATAAAAACACAGTTGAAAGACTGCGGAAGTCATCTAGTCAGAGAAGGAAAGCTGTGTTTTAGGGAATTGATCTGGCAGTGCTTACAGCGTGGGTTGGTCGGGGCAGGGACTGGGGACAGGAAGGCCAGCCCGTGGCTTTTCTGTAGGTTTCCCTGACTGCAGTGTGACCCACAGTGGGTGCTGGCCAGCAAAGTGGCCGGGCAGGTGCAGAGGAGGCTCAGGAGGAAAGCCAGATGAACGTGAATCTGCTGTGTCTCCACCACGTCGGCGCCACCATGATGCTGGCAGCAGCAGAAGGCCAAGAGAGCGTGGGCTTCGGGGTCATCCGGCTTTAGAGTTGAACCTTGATTCCAAAATTTTCTGATAGTATGTCTTAGGAAAACTAATTAGTCCTTCTGAATCTCTGTCCCTGTCTGTAAATATTTCTACCTATTTCCATCTCTTAAGGTCATTATGTTTATAACTAAGTTAAGAGTGGAATACCTAGATCATAATGGGTACTCAAAGAAATATTAGTGTCCCCTTTCTCTTGTAGAAGAACATTGACCAAGATGACTACCACCTCTCTTTAAAGAACAACAAATTGAAAGGTTGTAGGAAAACAAGGCTTGAATAGAAAAGAGCAAAGATCTTTGGAAAATCGAAGTTGCCCTCCATCTCCAAGGGTTTCTGTTTCCGTGTTTAATCTAATTTGCATCCCTTGTTTTCTCCTATCTCAAGAAGCTTGCATGGGTAGCCACAGAGAGTCATCCAGGGAGGTGACTTGGGGTCCAACAGGGAGCAGGAGGGAGCTAGTCGCCAGCAGGCCTGATCTGGTACACAGACTGCAGAGAAAAGGCCAGACTCGACCTCGGGTGGATGTTGTCCAGCGGCCCCAGGCCAGCACATCCCACTCAAGGGCTGCTTATCTTCCTGAACTGTGAGAGCGGAGCTGCAGCACTGGGGTTCTCAGCACAGGGAGGCCCGGTGGATCTGGTTATCTGATATGATGCCTGCAGAGGTCTGGATGATCCTTTGAGCAAAAGGAAGTGAAGTTGGATGTGGCAGTGTTAGATTGTTTACCTACTGACATTCGTGGGTGGGCTACGTTGCTCTATTTTTTCTTGTTCATGGTCTGAAAATCCCAGTAACTGGTGAACGAAGAAGCGTTGCTGGTTGACCTGTCTCCCCATCTATCTGTGCATGCCCACTGTGCTTTCCAAGTCGATCTTCAGTAGAGAGCTCTTCAGATATCTCTGAACCCTGAGTCCTGCCAGTCTGCCGTCAGTCTGGGTGTGTGTATGCTGTCTCTCAGACCAGGACTCTCCCAGGGTATCTCCTGACCATGCAAGGTCCACGACTGACGGTCTCTGAAGACAAGGACCTTGGCAGGGACTTTCCAGTCCCCTCAGAAAATTTAACTCATCAGCGGCTGCCTCTCCCACTGTCCCCACAGAGGCCACGTCCACCCTCCATGGACTCAGTAGAAATGCAGCATGAATGGCAAGGTCAAAGTCACAACTTCATTTTTAAATGATTAACATTAGCAAATGGTTTTTAAGTTGTTAAAAGAGCCAGAAAGCAAAAGGAAATCTCAAAGCTCCTTGCTAGATTATTCTGGAACATCTGCGTTTATGGACTCTACTCTGAAACTTTGAGCGCTTCCCTTATAAGGAGCAGAAGGTTGTGTTTTGTTCTGTGTGCCGTCAGAATCAGACCAGGGACACAGTGGTTGTGTTTAATTTGTTAAAATCATAGGCTTTCTGAGCCAGAAGGAACTTAGCTGAAATCTAACTCTCCCTGCTCAGCTCCCGAAAACTGAAGCCAGAGACAGGCAGAGCATGCATACACACTCCGCTAGTGGCAGGACCTGGGCAGTCTCCCTGTCCACTCCAGCGGCTGTGGCTGCCACACCCCACTGTACCCTGGAGTCACCTAGAGAGCCCCACCCGGACCACATAAATCCACTCTGCAACTTCATAGTTGAGCGACTTTTCAAAAGTGGCTGCACCTCTCCCAACCTGGTTTTTCTGCCTGAAATGAAAATAGTGTCCCAACACCTTCCTTCCAGGGTTGCTGTGAAGATCTGAGAGAGTAACTATAAAGCACTGGCATAAGGCCTGGCACATTACAGGTGTTCAGTAAATGCGTGTGATTATTTCCCTGAAAGAAAGGTGGTTAGTGTTTATGGAACAGATCTCTTGTAGTTGTGCAGCAGTGTCTTTTAAAGGACAGGAAAAGCTTCCCGCCACCATTCTGTCCGACTAAACAGGTGCTCGCTTGCGTTCTTATCCCTTTCAGGTCCATCTGGGAAGCGGGATTTGGGTTGATGAGGAGAAATGGCACCAGCTGCAAGTCACCCAAGGAGATTCCAAGTACACGAAGAACTTGGCAGTCATGATTTGGGGAACAGATGTTCTGAAGAACAGAAGCGTCACAGGAGTTGCCACAAAAAAAAAGAAAGATGCAGTCCCTAAGCCACCCCTCTCGCCCCACAAACTAAGCATCGTCAGAGGTGAGTCCTGTACTGGAGACGCAGTGACTGAGGTCCTGCCCTCGACACTGTCAGGAACATTTCAGTTCAGCACACCTGCTGAAGCCTCCCTGTGCCAGGCCCTGGCCTGGGCACAGGAACACAGGAGCAGATACGGACCTGGTGCTGGGCAAGCTCACATGTAACAGGGCAAATGGGCTCTAGACACAAGGGCAGTTCAGGGAGCTCATGTGCGAGAGGCCCAGAAGGGGGCTCTCAGGAGGGCAGGAGACCCCTAGCTGGAAAGCCAGGGAGGGTCCCTGGGAAGTGGGTCACTGAAGCGGGCCTTGAAGGGTCCACCAGGCCTGGGGACGCAGATGTTTAAAGAGAGGTACTCGGGGCAAAGGTGCGGGATTGGGAAAGGAGGCTGCTGTGTAGAGCGCCTGAAGGTCAAGGCTAGGACACCAGCTCCTGGGGGTCCTAGCATCGGGCCTGGAGCACTTAGTGAGATGAAGACCAGCCGACGGTCGCCAGACTGAGCTTCTTTTCTGGGGTTTGGGAGGGTTTGGAGGGACTCCCTGTCTCTCTGCCTGTTTGTTTCCCCAAAGGTAGGGCTCTAACCTGGACTCTCATTTTCCTTCCCTCCTGCCTTCCTTTCTCCCCTTTCTTTCCTCTTCCTTCTTTCTCTGTTCTGTCTCTCCCACCTGTTCTCCATCTGTTCACTGAGCTCTTATTCTTTACCAGATTCTACTGTGTATGGATGACTTAGAAAGGGCTAAGACACAGTCTCCGTCTGCAAGGAGCTCAGAGTCCCATGCAGAAGGTGAACACAGAAAAGCTAGTTACAGTACAGACAATGCAAATTACAGAGACAGCAAAGGACACGGGAGCAGAGAGAGTATAATAATCGTTCGTTATTCTGAGCACTTAGGATATTTCAGGTCCATATTAACTCATTTAATCTTCATAACACATAACTCTCCCTTCTGTTGGCTGCTAATATCATCCCTGTTTTTAATGTGGAAACTGGACACAGAGATGTTAAGTAACTTGCCCAGATCACACAGTTTTAGGACTAAAGCCAGGAGTCCTAGCCAGGAGGGCTGGCTTCAGAAGCTGTACTCCTAACCATTCGTCTCTTAAGTGTCCAGCTGCCAGGTTTTGATGAAGAAAGTAAGACTCAACCAGTCAGCATGTGCATTTAGAACAGGCCTTGTACCAGGTTGTAGAGCAGGCAACAGATATGTCGACAAACAAATCAGATAATTTCAGGTATTGATGAAAGGCTGTGATACATAGCTGAGTGAGACAGTAGCTGTGTCAGCTGGGGTGGGTGGAGAAGACCTGTTCGAAGAGTTGATTTCGAGCTGGAAATTGGATGTGGAGGAGGCAGTCCTATGTGATTCTGAGGGGGTGTGAAAGAGGCAGAATAAATAACAGGTTCAAAGGCCAGCATGCTCAAGGGGTGAAGAAGCCCCAGCCAGCTGCAGAGTCGTGAGTTCAGGGAGACTGAGGCCAGGGTGGTGGGGGGGCGAGGGACGGTCTTGGGCTGTGAAGGCCACGGTGAACAGTTTACCTTACTCTTCTTGCAGGAGAAAGATGATATGGAGTCTTCGGTGGGAGGGACTGAATGGGAGGCCAGTCGGGAGGCTGGTGCAGTGGTGCGATAGACTGAGGTCAGAGCAGTGGAGACAGAGAAAAATGGCCAGTTGTAGGGTGTATTTTAGAGGTCCAGATTTCAAGACAGAGAGATTAGCTGACCAACTGGAAGTCGTGGCTACGAGGTTTCAGAGCCTGGATTGAAACCCACCTGGCTGACTCTGATCCGGGGTCTGTTCTGGAGCTCGGCTGCCTCCCTGGATGGCTGATTCATGGTTAATTGATTTAGGCAAACACTTATTTTTAGACAAGCAGAGGTAACCTGTAGTCTGCCCACTGTCTGAAATGATGGAGCCTAATTTAGGAGGTCATCCTGAGAAAGAGTCCTTCCTGGGGACACAGCCCTGCCTCCCCAAGGGGTGGCCGACCTCTAATTCTGTTACGCTTGTTGGAATGTGACTCAGCAGGTCGCAGGTGCCTCCCAGTGACCGGCTATCACTGTCACGCCATGGTATAAAGTCATCTGCCATGTGTCTGCCTCAGATGTTAGTGTGACCGTGTGAAACTCACCTCCCTGTCCTCCGTGCCTCACACAGGGCCTGACACGCTGGTAGCTCAATCAGTGAGGGCTAAAGAAACACCACGCTGAGACTTGCAAGCCATCCCCTGATTGACTCTTCACATGGTTTCTTGTGAACCACTTTCCCTCCCTGTCCAGTGCTCTCAGCTGAAAACTTACCTCTCAGATGGTTAAGAGGGCTGCCTGACTGATAGCTTGGGTCATCGTTACTCCTGAGTTGTGAAAACAAGTTTCCATTCTTTGCTGAGCCGCGCCATAGGGCTGGCATGACTTCGTGATGGTCATATCATTGAAGTTCACGACCATTCAGTGCTTTTCACCTTTCAGGCCCCTCCCGACTGCTCCCAGTGCGAGGCGATGGAAAGCGGAAACTGGAAAGGAATATCAAAAGCTTGGGGTTGAGCCGCAGCTCTGCCTTGCCTTAACGCTGAGCTGCCCCCAGTTCTGTTTACTTTTGTTTCCCCAGGCCCCGTGCAGTGCTCATACTAGGTAGGCGCTCGATGTGTCCACATGTAAGGGCAGGATCATAGCCCTTGCCCCGGCTGCCCAGTGGACCCAGAGACATTTTGTATGTGCTTTGGACCCCATTCACATGATGTTCTTTGTAGCTGATTTGGTCCCCATTACTAAGGGACAATCTAGAAGAAAACACCTTAGCCATATCTCTTGAGGCCATTACAGGCTTACTGTCTTCAGCCCACAGGCCACGCCCTCCAAGTTTCCCTCACTCATCCACTCCTCAATTTTCCAAACCCTCTTTAAAGTTTCTCTACTTTTCCCGTGAGAGTCCACACCTCTTTTTTCAAAAGATGGCCTTATCTCCTCCTTTACAGAGAAAAGAAAAAGAAATCCCACAGCTTCGATCCACCATATCTACAAACTTACCTGGACCCCCCCGAGTTTTATGCCTCATGTCCAAAAGAAGAGTTTCCTTATCTTATTTGGAACTGGTCATTCTCTCTAAATTTCAGCCCACCTACCTTCCCGAGTACGTTATTCCTTCCACTCAGTTGGTTCCTTCCCAGTGCCATTTAAATATGCTTTGATCACTCATTTCTTACAGAAGCAAGCGAAACACTCCCTAGGGGCCACCTGCATCACCCACCTGCTGCCATGTCTTCCTTCTCACATCCAGGTTTCCTGAAAGAGTTGTCGACACTCACTGCCCGTGTGCACTAGCAACGCCCCTGCCGTCTCGTCTGGCTTCCGCTCCAGCCCTCTGCTTAGTCTGTCCCTGTCAAGCTTCCCTCCAGCTCCTCTTCACTGCTCCAGGGCAGGACTCCACCTCCTCCCCAGCCTATGTGACCGCCCCTCCTTTACTGAGAAACCCATCCTTCCCACTCAGGTCTCCTCCTGCCTGTGGCTTCTCATCCCCACTGTGGGCTCCTCTCCCCTCCCCTCTCCTCTGTCTCCAGCCCTCCTCCCTCTCCCTCTACAAAGCTGCCCTCTGCTGCTCTCTCTCCTCTTGGTTCCCATTGCCCCCAGCGTGCACAGGGCCCAGAGTTGAAATCCACGCTTATCGTCTTGGCCGCTGCCTGATGATCCACTTCCGGTGACCCCTCGGCCTCGTCTCACACACCTCCCAGTTCCCACTGCTCTCTAACCGCTGAGGCCCTCTCACAGTTCATTCCTGTCCCCACTTCCTGCAGCGCCCCTCCTCTGGGCTGCACACCCTGCCTCCGTGTCATTCAGAGAGGCCTTGACTTCCGAGTCCGAGTCCTTGACTTCGAACTGTCCAAGCTGATGAAGTAGCCTTGCCATCGCTCTTTTAACACATCACCCTCCCTAAAGTCTGCAGGGCATTTCTTCTTTATTTATTTGCTTGATGACTGTCTTTCTTCCCCACCCCCATGAGAACATGAGCTTTATGAGATTCTTGCTCAGGGCCAGTATGTTGTAAGTGCTTAATAATATTTGTTGAATCAGTGACTGGTGGCAAATATATATTTGACCTCAGTTCACACTGTGAGGTTCCTGATGCATACATTTGGGTGCCACTGGCCCCCTCCTCCCAGATGTCCACGTGACACCTGCACATCTATGCCCCTCGCTGCTCACCTCGCCTCTTCCTTCACCCCAGAGCCTCTGCCCTGTGTGTTCACCGTCATGATGAAGGACACAACACCACCTGCCAGGGATCCAGGGGTGCCTCATCCCGCACTCCTTGTTCACTCACTCTCCATCAGTTCTGCCCCTAAATACCTTTTAAACCATCTGCTTCTCTCCATACCCATTGCCGCTTTCTTTTCTCCCCTGCCTTACCCCAGCAGCTTCCAGACTCCTCTCTTTATATGTAATCCGAGTGATCATTCCAAAACCAAGTATGATCCTGTTACCACCACTCCGACACCTGGCGCCCATTATTAAAGGGTAAACTTCTTATATATGCTCAGTCTTTGAGACTCCGTGGACTGTAGCCCACCAGGCTGCTCTGTCCGTGGAATTTTCTAGGCAACAATACTGGAGCAAGTTGCCATTTCCTACTCAGGGGGGTCTTCCCAATCCAGGAATCGAACTCACATCTCCTGCTTTGCCAGGCAGATTCTTTACTACTAGAGTCACCTGGGAAGCTTCTTAACATGTCAAAAAGCACCTTCATAATCTGGCCCCTGGCCTGGAGCTCTAGCTTTTTTTTTTAGCATATTGCCCTTGAACTGTAAGTTCTTACTATAATGAGCCTCTGTGTTCCAACAAGTCTTGTCCTCTCTCACATTGGGGAATTTGCAGATGCTATGTCTGGCACTAGAAGCGTAGGTCAGACTGCCCACCTAACACCTGTGCTGCTCTGCCCAGCCACCTGTTACTCACTGCCCAGGTGTGCTCAGGAGAACCTTCCTTCAGGAAGCCCTCCCTGACCTTTCAGGGTAGGGGGACACTTCTGTTGTGTGTCCTAGGGCACCCTGTGCCTGCCTCTGTCCTCTTCTGTCTGTATCTTTGCCTCCTAGGTACCTGGTCAAATAACCCTTTAGAGCCCATAATACTTGCCATACCAGTGAGTAAGAGGGAAATTGACTTACCCAAGGCCATACATCTGGCTCGATCAGAGCTGAGCTGAAGTGGGCTTTCAGGCTTCCCTGGGTCTCCAAGGGTTTCTTGTCTTACTGAAGTCCAATGTCAGTTTGTTTTTGTTGTTGTTGTTGTTAACTACAGCCCAGCAAGTTTAAAATCTGTCTCCCATCGCACCATGCACTCACCGTTTTTAGCCTAATTATTTGAGGTTGCGTTTGACTGATTCTTCCCATGCAGGCTGTATTCTGGACTGAGATTGTTTATGTTTGTTTTGTATGACTTTGCCACATTTACTCAGATTGGACATGTCAAAATGACAAAAGCCTTGGTGCTCACAGGGTTGGTGAGGACTTTTTTCTTCTCTTTGGTTTGGAAGCCATTCTTTACCAGGTAGCCGGGGAATGGGGTGAACGCTGACGTCACTTTAGAAAGGTGAAAGTAGGAGGGCTGGAGGTGTGTCTGGCTGCAATGACAAGCTCCAGAATGACAGCTAAACCCTTATTAAGGTCAAATGACCTTTTGCAGACTGTGAGTTTTCAAATGAGCCACAGCATTGAGTTCTGGTTAATTTTTATAACTTTTTTAATAGGACACATTAACGCTGTTATAAACCTTGTTAATTAAGCAATAATCTCAAATGCTCCCTCGCAGAGGGAGACATTCCCGGCAACTGCAGGTGATTAATATCTGGAGCCTAACGAAAGCCTTTTAATCAACCTCGGGGGCCATTCAGTGCTCTTACCCCCAGGAAACGAGAGTGATTTGGTATTCTGTGGAGGCCACTCTGAAAACCTTCCTCCGTCTGCCCGTTTCTCCTCCTGCCTCTTCTCTGACTCACACCGGGGCCTCTCGGGGCCAGCACACCCACTCCCCTGCCCCCTTCTCTCGCCTCTTCCTCCACCCTTTTACCTTCCAGAGAACTAGAGCCCTGGAGCTGGAAGAATCTCCTTGGGTGATCGGGTTTGACCTGCTTTCAGACTGTGAGACTGAAACCCAGGGAGGTTCCCACTCAAGGTGGCCCAGTAACTAGGGTTAGAGCAAGATTCGAACCCCTGAACTTGGAGACAGTCCTCTGCGCAGGACCACCCCACATTTGGTTCAAGTTCCAGCAACATCACTGCAGTTGTCTGCCTTACCATGGCCCAGGGCTGGAGAGGGAACCCCCAGGGTTCTAGTCTGTAGGAGAGACAATGTGGTCACAGTTTTATTAGATTGCAGTCAGAGATTTGATAGGGAGCAAGCCAAATGAGTTAGGGAGCACCAAGAGTGCAGGCAGAGTGGGGTCTCTGGCTCAGCCTGGGAGATTCCAAGATGAATGAAGCTAGAAGAATGAGTGGGATTTAGTCAGGTGAAGAATGAGGCCCGAGTAACTGGGGAGGAGATGAGCAAAGACTGATTTGTGGGCCAGCCTGGAATGGGGCAGGAAATGGAGTCAGCAGAGGTAGGACTGGAGAGACAAGGCTACCTGCCTTCTCGTCTCAGTCCCCGTGGAAAGGCCAGCACAAGACAAAGTGCAGGCTGGTCAGGAAGCAGTGAAGGTCAGCTGAAAGCTTCTAAACCCTTCTCCGTAGGGAGGAGACGTGCTTCAGAGAAAGAAGGCCTATAGCACACTTACCCGCAGCCTGAATGGCAGCAGGAGGCAGGCTGCCTGTGTCCCCAGGGAAGGGCTCAGAGCAGAGACCACGGGGGATCTTGCCCCCACTTAACTGCTCTCCCACTTCGGTCTTGTCTCATGTGGGTAGAGGAGTTGGCACCAGTTAGTCTCCATGATTTCTGCTGGCGTTGACGCTGTGCGCCACTGACAGGCTTGCCTGCTGTGCCCTGGCCTGGTAGACAAGACTTGATGTGTGTGCATGCGTGTGTGCCCAGTCCCGTCTGGCTCTGTGTAATCCCATGGATTGTAGCCCACCAGGCTCCTCTGTCCATGGAATTTTCCGAGCAAGAATACTGGAGTGGGTTGCCGTGTCCTCCTCCAGGGAAGACTCTGTTCATCCTCCGTAGCAGTTCCTCGAGACTCGGTTGCCATTCCTGTTTTATAGACAAGGAGGATCAGGTGCAACAAAGTGAAAAACCTTGCTCAGGACTACATTACCCCCGTGGTTCAGTCCCACTCACAGCCGTAGTCCCCTTTTGTGCAGAATTATCGTGTCCCCTCAGGTTTCCTTAGAGAAACATTCATGCATCCATTTATTCATTTAACAGGCATTTACTTACTCTTGCCCCTGTGCCAAGCACTGTGCTAGACCCTGGAGCAAACAACAGCATATACATAAAATAACTATGACAACCCCATACAGGTATAGTGTTCCTTACAGTTTGACAGAATCTTGCAAATTGCAAAATGTTTGTATCATATCCTTCATGGCAGCCTTAAAAAAGATCACATGTGGTTTCTTATCCTTGTTTAGTAGGTGAGGAATCTAGGGCAATGATTTGCCTCAGGTCCCCGGGCTAGGAAGTAGGCCACCATCAGGTTCCAGTCAGGTCCTGTCTGGGGCTTACTCTCTGCCTCATCTCCGGAAATGGCCGAGTCAGTGCAAGTGGCCGTCCTCAGCCTCGTTAGTGATCACCTCCCTGAGGCACCACTTCACACCCACCAGGTGGCCGAAACCTTAACAATCGGTTAAGATGTATGCATACTGGACTTTGAGGGCTTCCTGGTGGCTCAGTGGCCAATGCAAGAGATGGGGGTTCCATCCCTGGACTGGGAAGTCCCCCTGGACTAGCAAATGGCAACCCACTCCAGTATTCTTGTCTGGAAAATTCTATGAACAGAGGAGCCTGGTGGACTACAGCCCATGGGGACACAAAATCGGACATGACTGAGTGTGCACAGACACCCACACACAGCCCATGTGACCGCATGGGCTGTAGCCCACCAGGCTCCTCTGTTCATAGAATTTTCCAGGCAAGAATACTGGAGTGGGTTGCCATTTCCTAGTCCAGGGGGACTTCCCAGTCCAGGGATGGAACCCACGTCTCTTGTGTCAACAGGTTGATTCTTTACCAGCTGAGCTGCTGAGCCACCAGGAAGCCTTCAGAATTCAGTATGCATACACCCTAACACTGGGCAGGTCCAGCCAAGGCCCATACTGGGCATTTCCTGTCTGCCCCAGGACACACAGCCTAAGTGCCTATAATTGCAGAACACAGCAAACAATCCAAGTATTCACTGACAGTAAAGTGGGTCAGTCCGTGTGGATTAGTCGGACAGTAGAACACTGCTCATCAGTGAAAATAAGTGACCTGCAGCTGCACTCACACTTCAGCGTGGGTAACTCTCAACACTGAGTGAAAAGAAAGTCAGATGGATATACAGAGTAGGGAGACACTGTAAAAGTTCAAAACAGGGGAAGAGCAGATGATATGTTATTTAAAGGTGTGTCAGTCATTCAGTTCAGTCACTCAGTCATGTCCGACTCTTTGCGAACCCGTGGACTGCAGCAGGCCAGGCTTCTCTATCCATCACCAACTTCCAGAGCTTGCTCAAACTCATGTCCATCAAGTCAGTGATGCTGTCCAACCATCTCATCCTGTGTCATCTCCTTCTGACTTCAGTCTTTCCAAGCATCAGGGTCTTTTTCAATGAGTCATTTCTTTGCATCAGGTGGCCAAAGTGTTGGAGTTTCAGCTTCAGCATTAGTCCTTCCAATGAATATTTAGGGCTGATTTCCTTTAGGATGGACTTGTTTGATCTCCTTGCAGTTCAAGGGACTCTCAAGAGTCTTCTCCAACACCACAATTCAAAAGCATCAATTCTTCTGTGTTCAGCTGTCTTTATAGTCCAACTCTCTATATAGTCCAACTCTCACATCCATACATGACAATTGGAGAAACCATAGCTTTGACTAGACGGACCTTTGTTGGCAAAGTAATGTCTCTGCTTTTTAATATGCTGTCTAAGTGTGTCATAGCTTTTCTTTCAAGGAGCAAGTGTCTTTTAATTTCATGGCTGCAGTCACCATCTGCATAAAGATGTGTGAGTATGTGTTAACATGAAAAAGAAGTTCAGGAGAGCAGTTACCTCTGGTGAGGACGAGGAGTGGGTAGGATGGGAAAGGGGTGTCTGGGAGCTTCAGAGGGACCCCGTTAAGCAGGGGAGTGGGCACATAGGCATTGTATCTTAATTTTTAAAGTATAAATTTATAGTGTAGATCTCTTTTCTCAGTACATTTTGTGTTGAAAATTTTAAAAGGCAGCCGTGCCAGCCTTGTGAATTGGTACTTTGGAAGTATGTCAGGAGGCACATTTTCCTCTCTCTTCCGTAAAGATATGTACTTGAGTGCACCATTAATCCTTGGCCTTCTTGTTTCTTTTCCCTGTCCAGAGTGTTTGTACGACAGAATAGCACAAGAAACTGTGGATGAAACTGAAATTGCACAGAGACTCTCCAAAGTCAACAAGTACATCTGTGAAAAAATCATGGATATCAATAAATCCTGTAAAAATGAAGAACGAAGGGAAGCAAAATACAATTTGCAATAAACTTTGGATTTTTCATAAAGCCTTCTCGTTTTCCTTGCTTGGCGTGTGATTTGCGGGCAATGATGTTGTCCAGATCAGACCCCACCATGCATGGTGGTGTGCGGGCCAGGAGCCAGTAGGGTTCTGGGGTCAGCCGGCCTGTTCTGAACTTGGACTTCTCACTCCAAAGACCGCAGATGGATTTGCTGAGATTCAGGCAGCAACCTGGCACCAGAGTTGTTCCAGGGATGGTGAAAATCCTGTCCTTTCGGAAGGGGATGAAGTGACTCTGAGTTGTCTATCACTCGGCCAAGAATTTGAGCTGATATTTTTACCATTCAAGGACTTCTATCTTTGTTCCTCTATTTTGTTCTATAATAAAGCTTCATTAATTCTTTGCTGTGGACAGTCTTTATCCTCATTTATTTAAGGATGGATATTAAGTGTACAGTGGACGTGACCAGTGTCCTTTGAGGGGCAGAACATTCACGCTGAAGGAAAGAAAATTCATAATGGATGTAACTGCCATCTGCAGATCTGAAGGGCTATCTTGAAGCAGATTACTTTCTCTTACCTCAGAGGACAGATCTGTCCAGTCACCTCTCCTTCAGTGTGATCTGAGACTCAGCTTCCCTGATAATTTGAGTTAATCTGTAAAAAAGAGTGTGAGGGGATGGTAATGTTAGACGTGGTTCAGGGTGACCTTCAGGAAGTTGGAGGCAACATCACCGGTGTCAGTTCATTTCTCCTATCTTGTATCTCAAGTGATCTTTCAAGTCGCCTAATTTGTATCTCATTCCGTACCTGCGTCTCTAAAGTGCCTGGTGCGCAATCGAGCAAACCACATCTGATCTTCTTGCTGATTTGCCCTCCCTTTCTGTAATGCCTGTGCCTATGAAGGCAGCACCGGGCTTCCCTCGCGGCTCAGCAGGCAAAGAAGTCGCCTGCAATGTGGGAAACCTGGGTTCGATGCCTGGGTTGGGAGGACCCCCTGGAGAAGCAAACGGCTACCCACTCCACTATTTTGGCCTGGAGAATTTCATGGAATTTATATAGTCCATGGGGTCACAAAGAGTGGGACACAACTGAGCAACACACACACATATACATACACATGCACATATATGTATGTGTGTGTGTGTGTGTGTGTGCTGCGCAATAAATACTGGCAGTCATTTCTGGTTATTGACTTTTAGGCATTGGTTGGAAAACTTTGGCGTCTGGTTTCTCTAACGCTTTATCCACTAAACCATTAGATCATTGGTGGTCTATAAGCAAAAGCTCAGGGTCACTAGAGTGAATAGTGGATGTGGCTGCCTTTATAAGAAGTTTTATTTTAGTATATAAAATAATTTTAGTATATAAAATAATATGAAATACTATATGCTTGCTAATAGGTTGTATAAGTGTGAATTTCGTTTTATGGTGTTTTTCCCGCTGTCCACAGACTAGCAATGTGATCTTGGACCATGCACTTAACTTCTCAAAGTCCTTAGCAGTACAACGAGGAAAATAATGCATACCACACAGGTTAGGTGGATAATTAAATAATAATAACAACAATAACAGATACTTACTATGTGCCAGGACTTTTCTAAGTGTCTAGTATAAGTTAATTGATTAAGTAAGTAGAGTTTGTGACACTTAGTAGAATTCAATAAATTCTTGTTATTAAGATGTGTTCATTTAAATGGCAGGGGCAGCTGGGGCATTAGTAGTGTGGAATGCATGCGAGGCTGGGGAAAAGCATGCATCATATTTGAGCTTATCCCCTTTCCTCCCGAAGCCTGACAGACGCTGAGAGGCTCCGTGCATTTCCCTACACAGGCTAATATGATAGGATACCTGCTTAAAGGTACTTTTATTGAGAGTGTGGCGAGAGTCATGGAAATAAATGTTTAAAATGCTGTGACGTGGAAGTGCTTTAGGTAATGTACAGCTTATACATCAGAGACAGAACAAGGTTGTGAGAGACTGTGGGGTCTGAGTTCACATCGTGACTTTTACCACTTATGGAAAGGTCACTTGACCCTTCTGGAGCTCGTTTCTTCTAAAGTGGAGGTGATGATTCCTAACTCAGCACTCTTGTGGAAAGTAATCTGGGTAATATCTGGGAAATGAGTCTCAAAGAGCCATGCAGATGTTATTGGTCTTTAGCTTGTAAGGCAGAAGAGAATCAGACATGAATGTGAGAAGAAAGGACTTAAGAGCTGTTTCTGATGGGGAGTCTGGATGGGTGGGGCAGGTGTCTTTATATCCTAGTTAGACAGACTTTTTGAGCACCTATTGTATACCTGATGCACTGTGACTCTTATATGAGGGCAGGGACACTATTGTTATATTCATACAAAAGAGGAAATGAGCTCAGAAAAGGTTAAATAACTTTTTGGCAAGGGTCTCAGACTTGTCAGTGGTGCAGCTGAGTCAGAATCCAGGTCTGGGCAAAATCTGCCCTTACACTTCCACTGAAAGCTGAGTGGAATATTATGGTCTGGGCTGAGAATCTAGCCATGTAATCTCAGAGCATGTTTAAGAGAGTCCCAACATCAGTAACCAATCAATGGAAATTGGTCTCATTAATTCAAGCCATTTGGAGAGATGGGAAATGAAAGTACCATCCATGAGGATCTATAGTTTTATTACATTCAAATACGTACACAAAGCTCCAGTTCATTTCGCGTAGCAGGGAGTTTCCCAAACTTGCCCAATCTTAAGAATTTGCTGAGGTACTTAAAATGCAGATTTCTGGGCTTTGGTTTAGAGAGCTGGATTCAGTAGTTCTGGGATAGAGCTGGAGACGTTTTTTAACACTACTGCCAATTTCTGCCCCAGTGGCTCAGTGGTGAAGAATCCACCTGCCAGTGCAGGAGATATGGGTTCTATCCCTGGGTTGGGAAGATTCCCTGGGTAGGAAATGGCAACCCACTCCAGTATTCTTGCCTGGGAAATCCCATGGACAGAGAAGCCTAGCTGGCTACAGTGCAGGGGGTCTCAAAGAGTTGGATATGACTGAACATGCACACCACACACCAGGCCAGTTTTGAATAAGGCCAGTCTAGTAGGCTCATTAGAAGTCCTGCTTTAACAAAGGAGCAAGAATGTTTCCTAAGTAAAAAGACATGCACCTTCTAAAGTGCCTGGCAATATTTGAAACTGAGAATAAATTTCCTCTTAAATAGCTGAGGATCTGCCCGCAAACTTTGTCCAAAGTTACGCTTCCATGCTCACCAAATGCTTGGACATGATGCGGAAGGTGACTTTCAGTGTAGGTGTCAATGATTTCCCCTTGCTTTTACACTCAGGTTCTTCCTTTTGTTTCCTGTGGCAGGAGAGTGAACGTGCAGGACAGAACAGTCAACCCTGGGTTGGCAGAGCCTGAATTGATGAGGTTTGGGCCCTGTCTTCAGAAGCCCCCGCCACAAGTTCTCCGTTGCCAGACCAAACAGAAAGATGTAGCTTATTTTTACTTTCTAGATGAGGTAAATAACAGTATTAATGACTGTTCTGTGCCCATGGGTTTCTTAGATGCATTTCTAAATTATGACTTTTTTTTGGAAATTATGAAGAAATGAAAAGCACTTTATAGAAATCTTTGTGAAAATAGGGGAAACATTCCAAATTGCGAAGATGCAAGCATTGTGTTGTATTTCTTCTAGTCCTTCGTTCAAGAGCATAAATGTGTATTTTACGTACCTGTGGTAGTGGCATATGATCAAGTTTATATCCTTCCCTTTCTGTTTAACTTATTTCCCTGCTGCTCCATGAAATGTGTAGGCATCAGTTCGGACATCCACCCAGTGAATGGCCATCAAGCTACAGTTGGGTAAACCACCTGGCCAGCTGTGGGGCCAACCCACAGGGCTGCCAGTCCACGGAAGGCCTCTCTGCATACTTGGGTCAGTGCGGTAATGGAATGAGCTTGAGTTTAGAAGTTCAGGGCATCAGAGGTCAGGTCCCAACTGTAACACCTGGTACCTCACTTGAGGCGAGTTCCTGCAGCTTTCTGAATGTTGGCTTCATCTGTAAGCTAGAGAAAGTAGTGTCTAGTTTGGGGGTTGTTAGGAGGACTGAGGATGTAATTAAGGTACCCAACGAGAGTGGATGAATGGCCACCGGTGTTAATGTTGGTTTTCCTCTCCTCACACCCCTTCAGTCCTCACCTGTGTGTGCCTATCCTGTCTCTGACCTGCTCTGACCTCTTACACAGTGACCTTGGCTTCCAAACCCGCCTTTGGCTCTCCAGACATCCTGTGCTCATCCCACAGTGCTCAGCACTCATGGGCTTTTCCCTGTGCTGGGCAACTAGGCTCTCAGTCCACCTTCCAGCTCTGTTCGCCCACCCCAGCCTCCGCCTTGCCACTAGCCAGCCCACTGCCCTTCCCTGAATTTTTAGGTTGTTTATAAATAAAACATCTATGAAGATGTTTGTGTGCCTAGATTTCCCCTTTATATTTTCTGTCATTTTCTCAGGTTCATTTTACCTGGGTCAAAAGGAGTAGCAAATTTGTCACTCTTGATACATATAATGGGCATGACCATGTTTTAAATTATTTTGCCAACCTAACAGTGAAAATTGGTACCTCATTCTAATTCCTTTGGTTATTTCTGAGTCTGCACATCTCTCCAGAATTTGGTTTCTTGTTTATACAAACTGAAAGCTTAACTTGTAAGAATTTCCAGCAGAATTGATTTCATTTTCTGAAGATAGTTTTCTCTGGATCAATGTGTTTGTTTACCTTGGGCATATTTTTACTTTTATATCTGCAAATAGACATATCAACAGATCTTCTATTGAAGGGATGAATCAGTTTCTGCCAAGCAGCTTCATAGGCTCGTGGAACCTAAGTGTCAAAAGCAAACGTCAAGGTCCTCCATCCAGATCTCCTCTTTACTGAATGTAAATGCCTTTCCAGAATGTGCTGGAATTCCTCCAGGCATGGAGAATTCATCTTCCTACCAAAGATTCCATCCAATTATTACCATCACTAAGAAGTTTTTCTGTTGAGCTAAAAGTCTACTTGACTGAAACTTCTGAGACCACTCAAATTCTCTCTTCTGAAGTCACGCAGAATGCTTCTGCTCATAACCCTCTGCAGAGTTGAAGAAGGCAATCTTGTTTCTTCATGGGCTAATAAATAGCTCGAATTCCGTTCTGCCATTTCCCACCTAGGGAAGGTTGCGCAGGAAATAGTGAGGACTCTGGGGATTTCTCTGGCAGTCCAGTGGTTAAGACTCAGTGCTGTCAATGCAGAAGGTGTGGGTTCAATCCCTGGTCAGGGAACTAAGATCCCACATGCTGTGCAGTGCAGCCAAAAGTTTTTTTAAAAAGAAGAAGGTCAGAATAAAATGCAGGCATGGTAATAATCATTGTCAAAATAAAAGTGATGCCCAGAAATCAAAGAATTTTAAAAGAGAAAAAAAAAAGAGTGAACACTCTGGATTTAGATAGCCTAAATCTTGACTGCCACTTATGAGTATGTGACCTTGAAAAAGTTCTCAATCTCCCTTAGCTTTAGTTTTCTCATTAAAAATGAGACTATGATAGCTGTCTCAGTTCAGTCAGTTCAGTCACTGAGTCATGTCTGACTCTTGGACTACAGCACTCCAGGGCTCCCTGTCCATCACCAGCTCCCAGAGTTTACACAAAATCATGTCCATTGAGTCCGTGGAGCCATCAAACATCTCATCCTCCATCCTCCCCCTCTCCTCCTGCCTTCAATCTTTCCCAGATCAGTGTCTTTTCCAGTGTGTCAGTTCTTCACATCAGGTGGCCAAAGCATTGGAATTTTAGCTTCACCATCAATCCTTCCAATGGATATTCAGGACTGATTTACTTTAGGATGGACTGGTTGGATCTTCTTGCAGGCCAAGGAACTCTCAAGAGTCTTCTCCAACAACACAGCTCAAAAGCATCAATTCTTCAGTGCTCAGCTTTCTTTATAGTCCAACTCTCACACCTACACATGACTACTGGAAACACCATAGCTTTGACTAGACAGGCCTTTGTTGGCAAAGTAGTGTCTCTGCTTTTTAATATGCTGTCTAGACTGGTCATAGTTTTTCTTCTAAGGAGCAAGCGTCTTTTAATTTCATGGCTGCAGTCAACATCTGCAGTGATTTTGGAGCCCAAGAAAATAAAGTCTGTCACTGTTTCCATTGTTTCCCCATCTATTTGCTATGAAGTGATGGGACCAGATGTCATGATCTTAGTTTTCTTAATGTTGAGTTTTAAGCCAACTTTTTCACTCTCCTCTTTCACTTTCATCAAGAGACTCTTTAGTTCTTCTTTGCTTTCTGCCATAAGGGTGGTATTATCTGCCTATCTGAGGTTATTGATATTTTTCCTGGCAATCTTGATTCCAGCTTGTGCTTCCTCCAGCCTGACATTTTGCATGATGTATTCTGCATATAAGTTAAATAAACAGGGTGACGATATACATCCTTGATGTACTCCCTTCCCGATTTGGAACCAGTCTGTTGTTCCATGACCAGTTCTGTTCTTCCTGACTTGCATGCAGATTTCTCAAGAGGCAGGTCAGGTGGTCTGGCATTCCCATCTCTTGAAGAATTTTCCATAGTTTGTTGTGATCCACACAGTCAAAGGCCTTGGCCTAGTCAATAAAGCAGAAATAGATGTTTTTCTGGAACTCTCATTCTTTTTCAATGATCCAGTGGATACTGGCAATTTGATCTTTGGTTCCTCTGCCTTTACTAAATCCAGCTGGAACATCTGGAAGTTCACAGTTCATGTACTGTTGAAGCCTGGCTTGGAGAATTTGGGGCATTACTTTGCTAGCATGTGAGATGAGTGCAGTTGTGCAGTAGTTTGAACATTCTTTGGCATTGTCTATTTTGGGGACTGGAATGAAAACTGACCTTTTCAAGTCCTGTGTCCACTGCTGAGTTTTCCATATCTACTGGCATATTGAGTGCAGCACATTCACAGCATCATCTTTTAGGATTTGAAACAGCTCAACTGGAATGCCATCACCTCCACTAGCTTTGTTCCTAGTGATGCTTCCTGAGGCCCACTTGACTTCACATTCCAGGGTGTCTGGCTCTAGGTGAGTCATGGCTCATAGTTTCATTGAGTTAGACAAGGCTGTGGTCCATCATACCTGTCTCACAGGGTTGTATGTAGAGCTGTATGAGAAAATGTGAGTAGTGCACCTGGGCATAATATCTCTTAGTCCCCTAATCCTAAGAACTCGGACCATCCTGATTGCTCTCTCACAGATGTGCCACTAAGCCTGGGCTTCAGGACTAGATGCTCTGAAAAGGGTCTGACCAGTACTAAGTAGGAGCCAGTTGTCATTTCTGGCTCCTGAATGGCATGTCTCTATTAGTGTGTCCTAACCTTGAATTTGATAGCTGCAGTCACCTTATCTGTTATGCAGTTGTTTCAGTAAAAATACTGGCCTGCCATGCCAAACCTACAGCCCTCACTCTCCCAGTTCTGGGCTGCAGTAAATGCGGTTCTTTTTGTTCCCTTTTTTTCTTCCCTTCTTCAGCTTAGCAGCTATGTATACCCTCCTCACCTCAATCATGTGTTCTTAAATATATTTCTGAAATGAAATACAGGATCTCACATGCATCCCAGTTCCATTTCATCTTATTGGTTTGGGCCCAACATTCCAGCTGGTTGAGATCTTCTTTTCCATTTGTGTTTAAAACACAAAACAAAATTTAAGGAAAGCCAGAGCCAAAAAAGAAAATGCAGTCATAATCCCCAAAACCTAGACCAACTGTGCGTTCACTGCTAGGTGCCCCTCCTGCCTGTCCAGGGAAGAAGCACCTCTTTGCTCATGGCAGTCAGCCAGCCTCCCCGGATCCTGCCTTGTTCATTTAACATCACATGACAGACATTTCCCCCTCTGCCGCCTGGTGCGTGTAGCTACCATTTTAATACCCTTCCAGGCACTGGGCTACAATGACCTCATCTCTTCACTGCACATTGTGTTGTCTCTAGTTTCTTACTATTAGAGATAACGCCGTCGTGATCATTCATAGTTGTTTGTTTCTTAAATTTCCAGGAGTGAGCTAATTGGGTTAAAGGGCAAGAACATTTTCACAGTCTTTTCTATGGTGTTGTTATATCTATGCTTGTTGTATTGCTCTCCAAAAAGGTAAGCCATGTCTCAAGCAAGGTGGACACGCATGTGCCAATTTCTCACAACTTCACCAATGTCTTGAAGTTTTTTTTTTGAAAGTATGAATGATCTTTATTTTCTTCTTTTTTTTTTAACTTTTTATTTTTACTTTATTTTACTTTATAATACTGTATTGGTTTTGCCATACATTGACATGAATCCACCACGGGTGAATTTTTAAAGAAGTTTGGGAAATTTGCTTTCTATACAAAAATACTTTATCAACTTCTTCCTATGTGGATTGTCAGTACATATGTTGGCATGTTTGAGATTCTTAAGGAATTCCACTTTATGCTTTTCTCTTCCTCCCAGTTTTATAGTATATAAATATGATCTTTTGTATCTTCACCAAGTTATCAATAATAATGTTTAGGTCACTGAAAAGAAAAGAACCATGTGGTCCTCCACTGAAGACCCCACTTTTACTCACCAATTACCTTCTTTGAGCTGGATTATTCTCATAACTAGGGCTCTTCTACCTGCATGTAATCAGGGAAGACCTCTAAGACGTAACAGTTGAGTTTATACCATAAGGATGAGAATAGCCGTGAGGAAATGATTTGTCTGTCAGTCCATCTCTCGCCTCATTCATCTTGAACATGTTGGATATCTAGTCTTTGCCCAGCACTCCAAGAGGCATTGCTGCTTGGGTCCAACCAGGAAGTCACATCTCAACTGTGGCTCCAAACCCTTTCCACCATCCCAGAATGCACCCTCTTGGCCGTCTGTGATCTGGTACCCAAGGATCTGGTCACGTATCCATTTCTTTAGTTAATGGGGAGGGAGATTCAGTATTCTAACCTCACCAACATCTATATCCGGAAGTTCCTCCATGAGTAATTATGGAATCATCCAGTCATTTTACAAATATCTGAATAGCTACTAAGTGTCAGTCAGTAGTCTAAATGCCTGAGACATATCAGTGACGACAAACACAGAAAAACTTAAACTCTAGTGGGAGTGGAATGAGATGGGTAGGAAGATTAACAGTAAACCTAGTAACAGAATGTTGAAGGCGATTAGTGCCATGAGAAAAGGAAAATGTAGACCAGGAGAGGCAGATCGAGTATGTGGCGTGGAGAAGTGGTGTGCCTGGGGAAGCTTCATGGCGAAGCTGAGATCAGCGCCGGGTAGGGAGCCCTGCCCACGACCCCTGCCGTAGGACTGAAAGTGAAGTGAAAGTGTTAGTCGTTCAGTCGTGTCTGACTCTTTGTGACCCCAGGGACTGTAGCCCACCAGGCTCCTCTGTCCACGGAATTCTCCAGACAAGAATACTGGAGTGGGTAGCCATTCCCTTCTCCAGGGGATCTTCCCACCCCAAGGACTGAACCCAGGTCTCCTGCATTGCAGCAAATTCTTTACTGTCTGAGCCCCTAGGGAAGGCCCTGCACAGGAATGGAGGGATCTAAGGAGTGTGAGAAGTGTGGGACATTAAATCTGTCCTGTCTACCTGGAGCCTCACTTTTATTTCAAGATGGGCATTCATCCGTGCCTGGGTCATTAACTATGGCAAACCTATCCTCCCCTGGCTTGAAGACTCAGTGCACATATTTCCTCTAAGGACATTTTCCCACCACTTCTTAGACGGACTCCTTCCCTTCTATAGTTTTCCAGGTCTCCTCCCTTCCTTTTCTCCCAGTCCCAGCCTTTCCAGCATCTTAGCACTCAGAGCATTGCATTGTAATGTCTATTTAATTGCCTCTTTCCCTGAGACTGTCAGCAAACTGAAGGCTCGACTGTGTAAATTCATCTCTATACCCCTTTGCAGAGCCCTTACTGCATGCCAGGTGCAGGAGATATAGATATGGACAGTATTTGTTTAATTAACTAGTATTTATTGAGCATTTACTGTGGTGCTCAATTTGTCACACAACCTTGTAAAGCAGATACTCTGACCACCTGCTTTTCACAGATGAGGAAACTAACTTACAGAGGTTGAGTAACTGACCCAAGATGGCGCAGCTGTGACCAGGAGGAGCCAGGACTGGCAAGGAACTGGAGTGGCTCCAATGCCTGGTGTCTTCAGGACCATGATATGTGTTAACTTAGGTCACTCGTGGACACAAGCTGTTTCTTCTGTGTGAACCTTCCCCAGCTGCCTCTGGTCCATGACCACCTCCTTCTTCCTCCAGGAAGTCTTCGGCGCTTCCTCTCTGGCCTGGGTGGGGCCGCCTTCCCCTGCTCTGTGGCACCTTCTCGTGCCCTCTGTTGGTTTTGTCAGCCTGCATCATCATTGTGCGTCATCTTTCTTGCTGTGAGCCCTCCAAGGCAGGCCCACTGTGTTCATCTCTGAGTCCCAGGCCTGGCACAGAGTCCGGTGCTGATGAAATGGGGTGCTGCCTAGAATCCTGGCCCCTGATGACCAGAGCTGTGGGAAACCAGAGACCAGAGCCATTCTTTCCGCCCGAGGGTTTAAGAACTTGGGGGATGAAAAAGGTCCTTCAGAGGGTGTTATGAGACCTTCTTGGTCTTGTTCCCCTAGGATAGACTGTCATCAGACTGTCAAGAAAGGAGGAAAGGACTTGGCAGAGGTCAAATCTGAGGAATCTGACCTCTTGGGTCTGACGCGGGGATCTACCACTTACCAGCTCTGTGACCTTGGGCAAGTTATTTATTTGGTTTGGACTTCAGTTCCTTCCTCCATAAAATGGAAATTTCAGTTCCTATAAGCATTAAGTTAATTTCTATTAAGCACTTAAAACAGTAGCTGACGCATAGTGAGCACCGTGTAATGTGAACAAGGGGCAAGAGATAGAAGAAGGTAGACATTTGAAGGAGCGGAGATGAGGTTGGTATTGAGGGAGCCGCCTGGCAAAGTGGGCAGGGCTGGGATCCTGGGAGCACCTTGGTCCCAGGCTGAGGTGCTGGGCTCTGGGGACCAAGTTCAGGTGCTGAAGGATCCCACTGGCCGCAGTGTGGTGACTGAGGTGAAGGGAGGGAGAGGAGTCGAGGGTGTTTGTGGAATAACCCGGGTGAGAGATGGTGGGGGCGGGGGGTGCACACTCTCCTTCCTCCGGAAGTGTTGGCACTGCCAGGTGGGAATCAGGCTGTGAGCAGCATCCTGCAGCCATCCACCTGGAGAGTGCCCAGGGCCGCTGGGTCTTTATGCACCGTCTATGCCCTGGACCCACTCTGTGCAGGCCCTGGTGGGGACTCAGCTCATGGAGAGGTGGCAGACCTCCCTCCAGGAGACAGGGGAGATGAGATGTGTCCGGGGACAGGGTGCAGATTGCAGGCCTGCGCTTGTCTCATGTCAGGTCGTCCCTAAACACCTCCTCGGTGCCAAGGAAACGGTGTGGGTATGAAATGAGGCTGCAGATTTGGAGCTTTCCTCCAGTGCTTTTCAGGGGCATGACCTTGACCATGGTACTCGATCTCCTGGTCCTCAGATTTATCAGGTATGGAAAATGAATAACAGCATTTTAGGGCTGTTGCATAGAACACTGCACATATAGCAAGCACATAGTAGGTGCTCATTAACAGGTTCTGCCTGCCCTCTCTGCATGATAAAAGCAAAGAGGACCAAGAGCATCTCACTCACCTGTGCTGTGGGCGGGCCTGGCACTTCCTTTCTATGAGCCTTAGTGTCCTCAGTTATAACGCATGCACGACTGTGCCTGCTCCACCAGCCTCTGAAGCCGCCATGGCCTCACAGCATCGTGATGGCCAGGGCAGGGCTTGGAAACACAAAATGCTCCCGGTGGGAAGGTGGGTCCCTGACGTCCTTCTGTCCCCCTTTCCCCTCCCTCCTGTGAGGCAGCAGATCTCAGCCTGGGATACATCCCTTCCCAAAACTCATGGGGGAGGGGGGTGGAATTCCTGGCCCTGAGTGTGAAAAATGAGAACCACTACTGAGAGATTATCAGTGTGGGCAGGAGGGAGGCTGGAGTTCTTCTTCCCAATGGCCCTTTCAATTATTTTCATTTTGCTGACTTGTGCACTTTTCTGAGCTCAGGAGCTTTGGGAGATGGTTATAGGCCATTTATGCAGAAAACCTCATTGGCTCAAGTCTTAAGGAAGGAAGAAATTTAACCCTTTGTAGCCCAGCCTGGTGCTGCTTCCCATGGGGCCCAGGAGGACAGATGGCCTTTGTAGGATTGGGACTGCCTTTAGGGAGCCTGGTCCAAGACCAAGTACACCCTGTCCAGATTTCCAGTGTCAGCCAGTCAAAGGCACAGATGGGAAAGAAACCCAGCCAGATCTGGAGGCAGCTTCCTGGGTTTCAAATGATGACTTTAAGATGGCTTGTTTTCTTTCTTTCTCTTTCATTCTTTTTCATTTTTCTTTTGTTTTTAAGATTGAGCATTTGACCGAGACTTTCTTATTCAGAGTGAGAAGGAAGCTGACAGTAGCGCACCAATGCCTCTACCATCTGCCTGGGATCAGGAATCTTTCCATGAGTGTTCTTGAGCTCCTCCTGTGTGTTAGTGTCCACACTGAAGACTTCATGTAACTCATCATTACAACAAGAATATTAGGGATTTGGTGTTGTTCTTTATTTCTCCTGATAAGGACGCTGCAGCCCAGAGAGGTTAGAATTTTTGCACAGGATCACGCAGCTAGTGTGAGGATCAAGATTCAAACCCAGGTCCTTCTGAGACCAAGTCCACTGTTCTTTCATCACAGCCTCCATGCCTTCCAGTAATCAGCACTGATGGAGCCGGCTGGGTGCCAGACCCTGCCCCATGTGGCCAAGAGGAGTGTTCCTCCTCCCCAGGTCAGAGTCTAGCCATGGTCAAAGTTCACCTCCATGTGCAAGATTTCCTTGTAAAGCAACATGGGATGGAAGAAGGAGCGGAAACCAATGTCCAACAACAGGTTAATTGTGCACATGTGTATGCAAATGTGCACGTGCACACGCGCAAACACACACACACCACGCACACATATATGCTGATGTTCTTCTTAGAGTGGAATGCCATATAGCAAAAGGTGAACCAGATCTCTATGGATCACATAAATAAATCTCAAAAGCATAATGTGCAGTTGAAAAAGCAAGTGGTGGAATGGAACTTAAGAGTTTGAGGTTATGTATGTAATATCCTAAATAATGCAAAATGATACTATAGGTTTTTTATGGACAGACAAGTGTGCAGGCATAGTCAGAAAACTTGGGCAGGAAAAAAATACAGCCCAGCATATCAGGGCAGTGGGGGATGGGAAAGAATGCAAAAGATGCTTCTGAAACATCTTAACTATTCAAAACAACCAAACAAAAAAGACCTCCAAAGAAAAGAGCAGAAAGTAAAAAAAAAAAAGTTCCATACATTTATTTTTCCTGGGAGGGTGATGGGAGTGGGGTTTGTGACACACACCGTGTACCTGGAGTGTAGTCTGGCCTGACGCTTAGAGTCCTCTGGGGCTTGGCATTAACTCCCCTCCACAGACTCATGGGATGATTAAACAAGGGATCGATGGAAGGCATTTTCTCTCTTTACTTAATTATTTATTTATATATTAGCTGTACTGGGTCTTCATTGCTGCACAAACTACACACTCGCACTTTCTCTCGTTTCCGTGAGCAGGAGAAACTACTCTCGAGCTGCGGTGCTCAGGTTTCTCACTGCAGTAACTTCTTTTGTGGAGCACGGGCTCTAGGCACGCAGTCTCAGTAGCTGTGGTACCTGGGCACGGTTGCCCCACAGCATGTGGAATCTTCCCTGACCAGGGATCGAACCCAGTGTCCCCTGCATTGGCAGGCAGATTCTTAACCACTGGGCTGCCAGGGAAGTCCTCAAAGGCATTTTGAACTGTAAGATGTTGTCAGAATGTAAATTGATGTCACACACCTCTGTTCTCTTTTCCTGTCTGTCTTCCTGAGTAGACTGGGACTTCTTTGAGGACAGGGACAGTTTCTAATTCATCTCTTGACCCCAGGGAGCATTGCTGACCCCAGGCCAGAACTCTGGATTTAACCAACCTTGCTAACAGTGCCTTATCCCTGATCCACAGGCCACCTGTGCTTAGAGGACTGTTTAGACTGAGAGGAAACAGCTCATTCCTGGTGTGCACCCTCTGTGGACACCTAAAATTGATTGTTCAGAGCAGCATCGGGTACTTGAGGAGAGAAAGGTGTGGAAGCCTGTGTTGGGTCCAGCAGATGAAGGGTGAAGGTGAAGGATGTGGTAGTAAGAGACCATCATCTCCCCCGTCTAGGCTCTCCACTCTGGGTCCAGGCACAGCATCCTCTCACCTGCATGGACAGGTCTGGGGCAAAGGCTGTGTATGTGACCCAATCTGGTGAATGACCTCTCGGAACTCCATCCCCACAATACCCTTACATGGCCCTTTGAGATGCTTGTCACCCGGCCCATTAAGAAGACAAGGATGCTGAGGCTGGAGCGGTAATCATGGGCAGAAAGTGAAGTGAAAGTATAAGCCACTCAGCTGTATCTGATTCTTTGTGACCTCCATGAACAGTAGCTCACCAGTCTCCTCTGTCCATGGAATTCCCCAGGCAAGAATAAGGAGTGGGTAGCCATTCCCTTCTCCAGGGGATCTTCCCAACCCAGGGATCAAATCCAGTTCTCCTGCACTGCAGGCAGATTGTTTACCATCTGAGCCTCCAGGGAAGCCTGAGCATGGGCAGAGTCAATTTCAAATCCCAGTCTGGTAGCTCCCCAAACCTGTGCTATTCTCCAAGGACTTAGGTGTCTCCATGGGCTGTGAAGGCAGAGCCGTCCCCAGAAAATCCATTAGGGCAGCAAGTTGCACCCGCCACCCTCTCCTGTAATTCAGTAGACTAGTGGCTGAAGCAGGGCGTAGAGTGAGATAATCAATTTCAGAGCCCACTAGAGTGGCTGCCATTCAGAGGTCCCTTTGTATTTTGAATATGCAGTCTCTAATTAGACTTTGCCTTAATTGTGTGATTTCCATACGCCGTGACTATGTGCACTCTGTCTGGGGATAAATACGTCCATCAAGAGAGAAGCAGATTGTGGCGCTTGCCTTGGCCCTGTCATTCCATTCGCATGCTCCGCTGCAGCTCCTCTGGGGACGTAGCTCAGCCTTCCCCCATGAAAGTGCTCTGGGGCCCACATTTTAATCAAAAGTGTACCTGCCTCTAGGAAGAAGCGTAGGGCCACAGCTCAAAAGTGATTAAATTTAATAACCGAAAGACCAGAAAAAGTATGCTTTGCAGTGCATAATTTCAGCCGATATTTATTTCATCATGAGGCCATAGTCTATATGCTGTATGGGGACACTTTATTAAAAATGCCATTTATTTTACCTGTAGCAATAAGGGACATGCACACCTTCTTTTTACCTCCCCACTGTGTTAAGGCATTTGCGGTTATTAAATTACTCTTGAGTAGGGGAATGCCTGTCTCCAAATTTACTCTGAAGTATTCCAATAAAACGATCTGAAATGTTGATTCACTCAGCAAATTCTCACCAAAACTGTCTGGGGCCAGGTGCTGTGCTAGTGCAGGGACAGTGAGGAGGGCAGCAGGGTGCCTCTCTGCCTCCCAGGAGCTCCTGGGCAATGGGATAGGGGACTGGCAGATGCACTCCACGTTCCAGCGCAGGGACCGGCCCCTGGGGGCTAGTCAAGCAGTTTTCATTCAAGAAATGAATGAATGGATGAATGAAAGAATAGGGGATTGAGTGGAGAGAAAACCGGAGCACCTCAGTGTTACAGAGCTGGGCCTGAAGTCATGTGGGGCACTGGAGGGGCATAGAAGAAGGGCTGGTTGATCACCCTTGGTGTCTTAGAGGAGGTGATGCCTGAGCTGATTCTCAGGTGGGCCCCAGGAGGAGCCTAAGATGTCACAAACAGGGAGAATGGGGGAGGTAAGTTCTGGGGCGCTGGATCCATCTCTCCACAGACATCCCACAGGGCCACCCTCAGACTCTCCAGATCTTTGCCTCCGTCTCCCTCATTAGAAGCGTTCTCCTCCACCACCGACCAGAACAGGCACATGTCATCCCACCCCAAGGCATACTCTCGTCGTCTTCTGCTACGTTATATTTCTCCCATCCTGATGTATTGTTTGAATATTACCCTCAAATGAAGTGTCATGAGAGTGATGACTAAAAGAGGACTTCTCATATAACAGGGGCTCAAAGTTGGAGAAGTGGAGGTGGGGTAAATAAATGAGGAACTGAAAAGGCTCGGTGGTTTCTCAGCAACACAAGAGGTCCAGCTTGGGGCCTGAAGGGCAGGGTCTGAGTAGGGCCTGCTGAGAAACAAGCCTGTAGGGTAATGGGGGGCCAGAGACCCCAGGCCTGCAGGCCTCACATGCCTGCTTAACAGGCATGGGGACTTTGCCTTCAGGTGGCAACAGGGAGTCATTGAACGGTGTTGAGCCTGGGAGTGACATGGTCAGAGTGGTGTTTCAGAGGGACTACTCTGGTGGAATGATAGATGATGAGTGGGACAGGCTGAGACTGCACCTGGGAAACAGTGAAGAGGCTGAGTGGATGGTCCCTGCAAGACCTGGGGGAACCAGAGCAAAGCAGGGGTTCTGGGAATGAAGGAGTGGGCAGGGCAAGACAGCATGGATATATATATTCAGGGTTACGCCACTGTGATTTGCTGGTAGGAAGGGAGAGGGGTAAGAGACAGACTGCGTGATGACTCCCCTGTTTCTGGCTTATCTGAGCAGGTGGGTGGTGATGTCCTTCACCGGGAGGGGACTAGGGGCTTGCCCTCCCATGGGCAGTATGATAGGGCCACAGATAAATACTTGTTCCTATAGGAATCTGTAGCTGAACATGAGTCACGTTGTTGAAAAGCACCATCCAAATGTGGGTCTCACATTTGGGGGCCTTGTTGAGCCCTAGAAATGCAGTTGGCAGCATTGTCCTCTGATGAAGTAAGACAAGTAATGGCTCTCTAGTGAGGAGCCACCCAGAATCTGCTGTCTCTCCTGACTGCTCATGCCAGCTATCCAGCCTTCATCTTGCATTCCCTCAGAGGTTGTCCAGTCACTAGGTTGTGTCCAACTCTTTGTGACCCCATGGACTGCAGCATGCCAGGCTTCACTGTCCTTTACCATCTCCCGGAGTTTGCTCAAACTCATGTCCATTGAGTTGGTGATGTCATCCAACCATCTTATCTTCTGATGCCTTCTTCTCCTTTAGCCTTCAATCTTTCCCAGCATCAGGGTCTTTTCCAATGAGTCCTCTCTTTGCATCAGGTGGCTAAAGTATCAGAGTTTGAGCTTCAGCATTAGTCCTTCCAGTGAATATTCAGGGTTGATTTCCTTTAGGATTGACTGGTTTGATCTCCTTGCAGTCCAGGGGACTCTCACGAGTCTTCTCTAGCACCATAATGCGAAAGCATCAGTTCTTCGGCACTCAACCTCCCCTATGGTCCAACTCTCACATCTGCACGTGACTACTGGAAAAACCATAGCTTTGACTATATAGACCTTTGACAGCAAAGCCCTCAAAGGTGGCCAGGTAGTAATAGAATGAGCATAGGATTTTAATTCAGATAAATAGGCATGAGGCTTGCCTCATTGTGAACAAGGCTTGGGTGGGGGCTTTTGGTCCCCCTAAACCTCAAGTTCATCAGTTGTAAGTTGAGAATAATGATACTGTCTATCTTGTAGTGTTATAGTGACGGTCTAGTTGTTAAAGGGATGCAAGCCTGCTCAGTGAACTGAGAAGGGCCATTCAGTTGGAAGAACTCAGCAAACCCAGACGAGGGGGAGGATGGCAGGAAGGGCCAGTGCAGCACCAAGTGCTGCTGGTACTCTGTGCCCAGAATCTTCCTCGGGCTCTTCCTCAGGACCTTGAAGTTGATCCCCTCCAGCCAGGCTCTGTGGGACTCTTCCAGAGACAGCCAAGCAACCCTACACATGGGGGACACTTGGGGCTCATTCCTTGGGAAGCTCTGGCCCCAGGGAAGAGCCTCATTCCCCTTGCACTGTGACCCACAGTCCCTCCCCTACAGGACCCTGAGCAGCTCTGTGCCTGCCTTCTGCTGGCCCAGTCCCCACGACCCAGCTGCTTTGCTCCTCCAGGGCCCTCCTGCCCGATGCCTGCCTGTCCCCTGAGGACAGCTCTCCCCTCTCGCACTCTTCCCATCTGTGTCTTCTGGGTGAGCTCCTGGACCGCCTCTCCCCTTAGGTGACGTCTTTTCTAGGAAACTCACCGAGTGCCAGGTCCATCTAAGCGTGCCTCCCCTGGGTCGCCATCTCTCGGGGCACTGCTCACATTTGATGAATTGTATTTGTTTCCATGTCTGTCCCATCCAGCAGACCAAGGACTTCTCAAGGACTCCTCACCATGTGATTCATTCCTGGTGCATCGTGGCGCAGAGAATATGGGCCTCTGCCAAGAGTGCCAACACCCTTGTCTGTTGGAGAGGGAGTGCTCGGCTGCTGTTCCTCCAGAATAAGGGGACACGGTGCCCTGAAGGTGGCCAGTGGGTCCTAGGTAGGGCTTGGGTTGGCAGGCTGGGCTGCAGGAATGACTGTCCCACCGGGTTTCCTGGGCGGCGCTGTCTCTTTCCCATGTGCTCCCATTTTAACCCCATTCACAGGGGCCACATCCACGTAATTGGATTGAGCAGACACTGACAAGGTCAATTTGACAATTTCATTAATCTTTTATTAAACACGGGCCCTGAGCTCCAGCCAGGCTCGTCTGTGTGCCTCCCCAGAACGTGCCTGGCATATTCTGGTCTCACATACCTCCTCCTGGCTGGATGCGGTCAGCGATGCCCACAGTCACTGGGGGCTTCCTGGGACAGACTTGATGCTGAGCAAGTCCCTTGGCCACTCTGATCAGCCCACAGTGGGGCTGGCAAATGAGTCGATGTGTGTGCAGCCCTGGGTTGAGTGTGCTCAGTGCTCTGTGTTATTATTACCATCACTGCTACTACTGTTAACAACTCAGCAAACCCAAGGAGGGAGATTCAGCCCGCATTTTGCTAAGGAGTAAACTCCATGCAAAGGGCAGAGAGGGCAGAAAGGGCAGGGTTGTGCCCGTGGACACAAAGAGCAGCAATCAGCGAGGCTGGAAACGCTAGGAAAGGGCCAGGTGCAGAGAACCCCTGCCTCCCAGGGTGGTTTGGAGGATATGATGTGATCTGCACAGGGCCTGGCACGCAGCACACATTTAACACATTTGTCACGTGAAAGAAGAAAGGCACGTGGAAAGCGGGTGTGAGCTGAAGCTTCCTCTAGATCCTCACAGAAGGAGGAGGTCACCTTGTTGGGGCAGAAGGTATGTTGTGGGAAACGGAGGGCTTAGGATTCAGAGAGAAGCGAGAGGTGGAAAGCAGGAGAGCCTCACAGATGAGGAAGGAGGATACCTGGGGGACTGAGTGAGTGTGATGGAGAAAGGGAAGTGGTCCACGAAAATGGGGCTGGAGAACAAGGCAGGGCACATCCAGGGCCTGGGGAGCTGTGCAAAGGGTTCCAGCAAGGAGCCACGTCATCCGATTTGCATTTTAGAAAGTTCACTCTGGCTGCAGCGTGGAACTTTGGAGCAAGATGGACGAGAGGTAGGGAGGTCTATGGACTCTGTGGATGCCAACCATGGGCCAAATCCATGCTAGGCCCTGAGATCTGGAGGGGGCTCACCCATGGTCAGGGCCCAGAGGCCCTCCAGTCAAGGGCGAGCAGTGGGGCCAGACAGTGCCAGGAGTGGAGGGCCCAGAGGAGAGATGGAGGAATCTGTGTGAGAAGCTGTTCATCTTGGAAGCCTTCCCAGTGGAGGTGATGTTTGTCCCAGATCTTGAAGAATGCACAGGGACTCCATAGGTAGGTCGGTGGGGTGGTGGGTTTTAGACATCTCTTTAAGGACTGCTTTGTGTCCTGATATTGGTCTTTTAGCCTGTTGTAAGATCGCTAAGGGGGTAGGGGAACTCAATCTTAGTCCTTTTGGGATCTTCCCAGGGCAGGGCCTGGAACATGGCCTGGAAGGTACAAAAGCCTGTTGAGTGAGAAGGCTCCTGGGCTCCCTGCACCCATGTTGAAAGGGGAGGGAAAGAAAGGAGCAGAGGATGGAAAGAGAAAGAAAGAAGTTTCCCAGGAGGGATTCTTAAACCCCATCTGACCTGTGTCTCCTTGCTGGGAAACTCTCCTTGGCTCCCCACTGCCCCAGGACAAAGCCCAGCCTCTTCCTTCAATCAAAACCCTCTGTACCTGGGCTCCGATGGCTCACCTTCTTCCTCCAAACACAAGGCCCCACACCTTCACCTTCAGGTCCTCCGTTTCCTTGGACGGCCCCAGACTGTTCCCACCTCCAGGCCTTTGTCTACATGCCTCCTCTGCCCAGAGGTCTGTTTCATCCTGTGCACACATCCTCCAGGTCCTTGCCCACTGCAGAAAGAGGGCTTCCCCTGGAGACCCTCAGCACCCAGAGCCCCGGGCCGCCCAGCTCTGCCTCTCCTCCCTCCCCCACAGGGAAGTGCTTTCCATCAAGGTTGCACCTGCTGCTTAACTGGGGCCGTGCGGCGAAGGCGTAAACGTGCAGCCTCTTGAGTCAGATCTCTGAAGTAGAGACTTGAATCCCGGCTTCACTACCTATGAGCTGGGTGACTGGGAGAGTTATTTAACCTCTCTGTTCTCTGGTTCCTCACGTTAAAAATGGGATAACAATAGGACCCATTTCATGAGGTTGTTACAAAGATTAAATTAGTGAATTGTGCAAGGCTCTTAGAAGAATGCCTGGCAGACAGCAAGCGCTCATTATAGGTTAGACATTGCTATTAATTTTTGTTATTTTTTTAATTGAAGTATAGTTGATTTACAATGATTCAGGTGTTCAGCAAAGTGATCCAGTTATTACATATTTGTTTTTCTTTTTCAGATTCTTTTCCATTATAGGTTATTATAAGATATTGAATATATTCCCCTGTGCCATACAGTAGGTCCTTACCATTTAACTATTTTATACGCAGCAATGTGAATCTGTTAATACCATCCTCCTAATCTATCCCTCCCTCTTCCATTCTATTGATTTTTAATTTGAAAAGTATTTGTTGTTCAGTCGTTAAGTTGTGTCCGACTCTTTGCAACCCCATGGATGCCAAGCCTCCCTCTCCCTCACTATCTCCCTGAGTTTGCCCAAGTTCATCTCCACTGAATCGGTGATGCTATCCAACAATCTCATCCTCCGCCTTCCTCTTTTCCTTTTGCCTTCAATCTTTCCCAGCATTAAGTGCAATACAAAAACATTTGGGGGAGAAAAACCCAGAGTTAAAAGGAAATACCATCACCACTCAAACAGCTATTAGATTAGTATGTATCTTGTCAGTTTTCCACTCAGTGTGGTGGTTGTTGTAGCAGATCTGTTATGCACACACCCACAAAAGATGTACACGGAAATGGTGACACCCTCTTTTGTAGCTTGTTTCCCTCATTTACCAGTGTATACTAATGCTTCAGTGAACAGGCAGTATTTTTAATCTGTCTTTGTAGACACAAAGCCTCTCTCAGAGCCTAGTTCATACAGAATAGGTGTTTGATGGAACTTTATGGAAGGAGAAGCTATGGGCAGGCTTCGGGCTATGGCTTTTGGCTGCTTCCAGAAAGTCAGCAATGGCACGGTAATTGTCACTGCATTCTCCTCTCACTTAAGTGACAAGAGGCCCTGAGGGGAGGGGGCTTCCCTGAGCTCACTAGCAAGTCAGTGGGAGGAAAGTAAAAATGAGGTCGCTCAGTCGCGGTCGACTCTTTGTGACCCCGTGGACTGTAACCCACCAGGCTCCTCCTTCCATGGGATTCTCCAGGCAAGAGTACTGGAGACGGTTGCCATTTCCTTCTCGAGGGGATCTTCCCGACCCAGGGATAGAACCCAGGTCTCCCGCATTGCAGGCAGACGCTTTAACCTCTGAGCCACCAGAGAAGCCCAAGTGGGAGGGAGATTAGGGCCAATCAAGGGCCTTTTCCCTCAAGCAATATGTGACCCCACTTCCCTTCTCCTACCCCACTCACTACCCAGAGTCCTCCTGGCCTCAGGTCAAGGCCCAAGGTGTATCCTAGGCAGGAACGGCCCTCACCCTGGTCCTGGGCAGAGTCTCAGTGGAGGCCCCTCCCCGCCCCTTGGCTATGGCAGATCCAGCTGAAGTTCCCACACCTGCCTGGTGGTGCTGCTCAGCTTCTTGCTGGTTCAGGAGTGGCACCTTCAGGCAGGTTCAGGGCAAGAAGGGGAGCTTGGAGATGGCTTGCGGTGGACGCCGACTCTCTGGAACGTGGCCGCCTTGGGCATGGTTCCCTGGAGCTTTTCTGTACTGCCCAGGGGAACTGCATCCATGTAAGGGCTCAGGACTCGGGTGGGAGACGTTGGACACAATCGCTTTGTTCATTCACTGATGGATGCATATATTCATTGATACATTCACTCACTTAACCAATATTTATGGAGTTTCCACAATGTCCCTGGCCTCTGGGTATTAAATAGAGAGTATGAGGACTGACATCCCAGTCTTCATGGAGCTTATATTCTAACGGAGGGAACAGACAGAAAACCAGATGGACAATTAGACATGTAATGGTAGGTTGTGCTTAGTGCTTTGAGGGGAAGGACATAAGGCTACAGGGTCCATGGTGGAAGGATGAGATTTTGGAAAGGTGATCAGGGAAACCCCTCTAAGAAGATGGATCCAAGCAGATACCTGAAGAAGTGAGAAAACCATGCACTTGGGTATCTTGGAGGCTGGCGCTAGATCTGGATGTGGGCTCCGCCAGTGCAGAAGCCCTGAGGCAGGAGGTGCTCGGGACTCAGGTGTCCCAGGAGAAGCAAGGAGGCCAGAGATGCATGAACAGGGCTACCCCTGGGGTTCACCCTCTACTTCCATCTCTTCCCCACTCCAACCCCCAAGTCTAAACAAAGCCAGGCCTGGTCTTCTAGTTTAAGTGGGGCCTGCTTTCTCCTTCCACAGGAAAAACTCAATGGACACAAACAGCACTTTACAGTTTGCAAAGCCATCTTACTGTCTTGACCCCATTTAAGCATCATACTGACCTGTAAGGTGGGCTCAAAGGCAGGTATCATCCCCATTTTCCAGATGAGGACATGGAGACTCCAAGGGGCTACAGGGTTTGTCCGGGTTCAAACAGCCAGAGAGTGGTTTGGCTGCTGTTCAGATGCACCCCCAGCATCTGACTCATGTCCTGGCCCCTTGAGCACAAGGAGCCTCCCTGCTCAGACTCTGCTTGGCAGAAAGCCTCCCGGCAGCACGTGGGGAAAGGCCAGAGCCTGAGAGAGCGAGAGCTCAGTGTGGATGGGGCCCAGGCAACAAGTGAGCTTAGTGGCTGCATGAGGGGATCCAGAACAGGGCCAGGGGTGCGGAGGGAGCAGACCAGCCTAGAGGGTGGTCAAGGGAAGAGTGAGAATCATGCCTGGAGGGCCTGCAGACCAGCCTGCAGGGCATGGCCTTCACTTTCTCCCCCAGCCCCGCCAGGGCTCAGTCAGGTGCAGCACCCCCATGGAGGCGAAGGCAACCTGGCTGCATGTGCTCAGAAGAGGAGGGGATGTTGCTCGGCACAGGAGTCTCTGTCTCAAAGCTGCTACCCGATGAATGAGTACAAGCCTGTGATGAGTACAGGCCTGTCTGTACTTGCCTCCTCCACAGAGGAGGGAGGTAAGATCAGGCAACAGATTCCAAACAGCACCTGTAAGAAGGACAGAAACAAGAGGGCTCTTTTACCAGGAGCAGGACACACCCAGTTCCCCCGATGTCAGCAGAGCTCTCTGGGGAGGAGGGTGCCTCAGGGGGTCCCAGAGCTCACTCCAGGAACCACCCAGGGTCACGGAGGAAAACTGTGATAGGTCCTCACCAGTCTCCCCAAGTAGCCTGAGAGCTCCTTGGATGCCGAGACAGATAGATTCAGGGATTCCCCCCAGTCCAGCACGTGCAAGCCCAAGGGTGCGGAGGTCACAAAGAACACAGATTTTTGAATCAGACAAACCTGAGTTCAACTTCCACTTCCCCATTCACCAACCACGTGATCTCAGGAGTGTGACTTAACCTCTATAACCACAATGTTCTCCCCTGCAAAACGGGTATAATCCATCTTGGGGAATTGGGGGTGCTGTGACTATTTAAGAGAGAAAGTTTGTGAATTGCCTGGGGCAGCACCTGGCTCACAGCCAATACACAAATACTGTCTGCTTTCTTCCTTCTCCTCACTACGCAGGATCAGCTGTGCTACGCAGACCAGCGCTGGCACCGGAAGGTACAGCTTCATTCTGACACTCTGAGAGGCGGACGAGAGGGGAGGCTGACTAGGGCCACTTCGTGCTCCCCCGGTATTGGGGTGTCCCAGGAGCACGGGGCTACTCCATTGTCCTTGCTCACCACCCGGGCCCTGAGGGAGCTTGCCCGGGACTGGCTGCTCAGGGTTCCGCTTCGGCCACCGGAAGTAACCATGCAGCTGGGGATGGGCCTAGGAAGTAGGCTCTGCTTCCCCACCCAACCATCTGAGCTCATCTATCAGTTCAGTTCAGTTCACTCTCTCAGTCGTGTCTGACTCTTTGCGACCCCATGGACTGCAGCACCCCAGGCTTCCCTGTCCGTCACCAACTCCCAGAGCTTACTCAAACTCATGTCCATCCGGTCAGTGATGCCATCCAACCATCTCATCCTCTGTTGTCCCCTTCTCCTCCTGCCTTCAATCTTTCCCAGCATCAGGGTCTTTTCAGATGAATCCGTTTTTTGCATCAGGTGGCCACAGTATTGGAGTTTTAGCTTCAGCATCAGTCCTTCCAATGAATATTCAGGACTGATTTCCTTTAGGATGGACTGGTTGGATCTGCTTGCTTTTCAAGAGACTCCCAAGAGTCTTCTCCAGCACCAGTTCAAAAGAATCAGTTCTTTAGTGCTCAGCTTTCTTTAAGTCCAATTCTCACATCCATACATGACTACTGGAAAAACCAAAGCTTTGACCAGACAAACTTTTGTTGGCAAAGTAATGTCTCTGCTTTTTATTATGCTGTCTAGGTTGGTCATAGCTTTTCTTCCAAGGAGGAAGAATCTTTTAATTTCAAGGCTGCAGTCACCATCTGCAGTGATTTTGGAGCCCAAAACTAAAGTCTGTCACTGTTTCCATTGTTTCCCCATCTATTTCCCATGAAGTGATGGGACCAGATGCCATGATCTTTGGTTTCCAAATGTTGAGTTTTAAGCCAGCTTTTTCACTCTCCTCTTTCACTTTCATCAAGAGGCTCTTTAGTTCTTCACTTTCTGCCATAAGTGTGGTATCATCTGCCTATATGAAGTTATTGATATTTCTCCCGGCAATCTTGATTCCAACTTGTGCTTCTTCCAGCCCAGCGTTTCTCATGATGTACTCTGCATATAAGTTAAATAAGCAGGGTGACAATATACAGGCTTGATGTACTCCTTTTCCTATTTGGAACCAGTCTGTTGTTCCATGTCCAGTTCTAACTGGAGAAGAACCTGCAAGGCAGGGAGCATGCTGGGGCTCCAGGGCTCCCCTGGGCTTCCTCCTGGCTTTGTGTCTGTGCCCTGATGCAAAGGACAATGGTCCCTTACCAGAGGACCAACCATAGTGCTCCAACGTAGAGGTCCACCCAGAAGAGTTGGGACAAGTCACCAAGCCTCTCTCTCTGTGCTTTGGTTTTCTCCTTTTTCTCGAATGAAGTGAATAACAAATTGCCCCTTATCAAAGGGCCAGGTTGAAAGTGATAGTTATATGACTATTTTATATGTACATAGAAATTTAGAGCTGATGAAGTACTTTTGCATTAGTTGCTACTGACAAGACTTTGTATGGATCATCTTCTATCCCTGCGGTATTCCACAGAGTGGGTATTTTCAGCCCGAGTTTGCCCCGAGGATGCAGACTCAGAGTCCATCACCTTGTCTGAGGTCATGCTGTGGGCTAGTGGCAGGCAGGGTTGGAATCCAGATCAGCCTGGCAGAAACCCCGTGATCTCCCCACTCGTTCCCTGGGAGAGTGCTGCTTGAGAGAAACACAAACGAGCATCAGGAAGGGAGCCAGGCCTTCATGTGTCCCTCCTTTCTGGCCCGTGTCTGCCCGTCTCCTTGCCGCTGCCCAGATTCTCTGTCGTGTGTGTGTGTGTGGTGATGATGGTGTGAGGGGTGTAGGGGCGGCACCTGGTGCTGACAAGACAGGCCGCAGCTGGCTGCTGCCGCGGTCGTTCCGCTGATGAGCACCAGCCCAGCCCTCACCGCATGTCTGCGCTTGGCCTCCACTTGGGACTCTCATCTGCGGCGTGAACAGGAGTCTGCTGCCCCCGGGCCGCCAGCTGGGGTGAGCACGCCCACCCCTCGGTCTCCATCACTCCATTTCCTGTGCTGCGATTTTTCTTTTTTGTCCTCAGCCCCAGAAAAAAAAAATGCCCCCTCTTTCTTCTACCTGTCATTTAGATGTCTTATTCTTATAATAGGAACTTCCTTGGTGGCTCCAATGGGAAAGAATGTGCCTGCAATGCGGGAGACCCAGCTTCAATCCCTGGGTTGGGAAGATCCCCTGGAGAAGGGAATGGCAAGCCACTCCAGAATTCTTGCCTGGAGAATTCCATGGACACAGGAGCCTGGCGGGCTACCGTCCATGGGGTCACAAAGAGTCTGAGGCTGCAGTTGTTGTAGGCTATTATGGTACTGATACCATTTTGGACCTCTGTTGGGGATTAAACCCCCTCTACTGTGTGAGTGTGTATTGTGGGTGGGAGTCAAGGGGCTGGAATTGGAGAGGTTTGAGCTCGAAACCTGGTTTGATTGTGATACCTGTTTTCCGTGAGCTTTGATAGGGCCCCTACTGTGTGCCAGCCCTGGGCAGGTGCTGGAAATACAAAAGGAATCTGAGCCTCTCCTCTCGGGAGCATACAGTCTGGTTGTGTGACTTGACGTGTGCGTCCGCAAATGCGCTCCTGTGTCACACCTATCAGGGTAGAGAAGCATGCAGGGGCTCTGAGAAAGGACAAGTCTTCAAGTCTTCCCAGATTCAGGCTATGACCGGAAGCCTTCCCGGAGGAGGTGACTCTCCTGCTGAGGCTTAAAACAGAGCTCACCAGACATTCAGGGCAGATGGGAGTGCCTGGGGGAGGGAACTGCGTGATCAAAGACAGACTTGCGCCCTTTACTTAAGGACCCGAGAGGGCCCTGGCCCACCTCCGAGTCCATACATCCCAGCGGCTTCTCCTCCTTACTTTGCTCTTAAACACATGCTGTCTTGTATTAAACCAACATGTGACTGCATATTAGGTATTTATATGTGGATAGATAGGCATCCACGTGTGCACATACACTCACATATGACTGTGTAATAATGTACACTTAAGCACATGCCAATAGGAGTGTATTTTGTGCCTGACTGTGTATGTTGGATTCGGTTTTAAAGTTGTTTATTTACCTGCCTTGAAACATCTATTCATTTTCTATACATTAATGTGCTTATGTTATGGTTTTGTAAAAAAAAAAAAAAAATCAAAAAGCTGTCGTAATTCTTTATCAAATCTCCGATTTTTGTTTGCCAATTTATCCATTTATACCTTTACTACATCTTTCTTACTGCTTTCCATGGGCTTCTTTCTGTTCTCTTTCCAAATTGTGTAGCTTGTGTCAATTATTTTTTCTTCGTCTTTCTTATTTGGTTAAGAATGCACTTGAATATAAAAGTTTCTCTCTGAGCATAATTTTGGCAGCCTTCCATTAGTTTTATAAATTGTTTTTAAAAATATTTTGTAATTGTATTAATTTCTTTTATTCTTTGACATATTTTTATAAAGGCGATTTTAATTTCCATGTGGCAGTTAGTTGCAGCTGTTTCTGTTGCTGTTGAAAATTATTATTTTCGGTTTTAATAGTCATGGTCAGAGAATAAAAAGTATATACATTTGTATTATTATTTGAAGTTTACCAAATTATTCTATTATCTGTGGAGCGAAAATTGTTAAATGTTATTAACTCAACGTCATTGCTTTATTCAAATCTTTTTTCTTTATTTTTTCCTTTTTATTATTCGGGCTTCCCTAGTGGCTCAGATGGTTTATATAAAATAATTTAGATACATGAGTAACTTGGAAAGCATAGTTATATAATGAACACCTATGAACTCACTGCCCAACTCAAGAATTAGAACATTACTAATAACTCACATTTATCAATGTCCTATTACTTGGCTTACCTTTAGTGGTAACCACCATCAACAATTTTGTATTTATCGTTTCCATGCTTTTTAAATATAGTTTTTAATCACCTATGTATGAATGTCTGAAACTAGAAACAACCTAATTGGCTATTTTTGTCTGTGCTTACTATAATTTTGGCTAGCCTCTTGCTATATAATTTATGTTGCTTTCTTCATGGCTTGCTAATTTGTTACTTTAAATATTTCATTTTGTTGGTTGCAATAAGTTCATGACTATTAAATATTCAATGTAGGTTTTACCTTTTATCAATTTAATTTGACCAACCTCTTGCTTATTAAAATGTTCTTGCCTTGGATTCTGCTTTATCATTAGCATTGTCACCTCTGCTTTCTCTTTAATTGCATTTGCCTGAAATATTTGGTAGCTTCATTTTTTAAATATTTATTTGGCTGTGCCAAGTCTTAGATGTGGTTCTGGGGATCTTCAGTTGTGGCATGCGAACTCTTAGTTGAAACACGTGGCATCTGGTTCCCTGACCAGCATCGAACCGGTGCCCCTGCACTGGAAGTGTGAAATCTTAGCCACTGAACCACCAGGGAAGTCCTTGGAAGCTTCATTTCTTTACCCTTATTGTGTAGTTTTGCCTCAGGTGCAGTAGATGGTATTGTTTAGAAAGATGTGCCCTGAGACTGGATTGGGTTTAAATTCCGACTCTACTGTGTATTAGCTGCTCAGCCTGGGGCAGGTCACTCACTGTTAACAGTATCCCTGTCCCCTGTGGTTGTTGGGAGGACTGGATGCGATGATGCAAGTGAAATGGCCGGCACAGTGTGATACACATGGCCAGTAGGTAATAAGCATTAACCATTTTAGATTTACCACTTATAAGTTGCACGTAACCTAATGTTTGCATTTTACCTTGAGAATTTGTGTCCTCCAATAGAATGATGCATTTGTGATCATTTCATATCTAGTCTGTTTGACGTAACCTCTCATCCAGTTTTACATTTTCTCATTGATCTTAACTGACTTTTCTCTATCTCTTTTTGTAAACTATATTTTCTTTGTTTATTCCTTTCACATTAATTGAGAAGTTTAAAATCCTCTCTGTAACTTATTCTCTAATCTGTGCCTTATATGTGTGCCACATGCAATTATATCCATATTCCTTTCACTGTCAGTTAAGAACAAAGCAGTAATTTTCTACTTCTTCTTATGCAGCTTAGAAGCTCACGTGCTTTTACTTCCCTTGTCTTCTTCCTCAACACTTGATAATTCTTCTTTTCTAATGTCTGGTGTTGAGCTTAGCTGTCAATCTGCTTTCCTTCCTGGATCTTAATACAGTATTTTCTTTATCCTTGAAGTGTATTTTCCCAAGATCCCGCTTCTCTTTCTTTTCATTACTACAGCCTTGATCACTGATCTCTTTTGGGTTTTTGACTCAAGTTGACATTGCTCTGTTTAGCTTTTTTGTTCTAGTTGGTGAAAAAAATTCCCTATTATGCTTTTGTCACTTTTGTTTTTATTATATCCCCTCTACCCTCCAGAATATTGATAATTCTTAGACTTTATTCTTGTCCTCTGTATCTATTAACCACTTTCTCATAATTTTCATCACTGACATTTTTTTTTCTCTACATTCTTTGAGAAGTACTCAAATTAGTTCTCATCACTGATGCCATTTTCTGCAGTACCAATTCTTTTCTCACTCCCAGGGCGATTTTAATTGGGTATTTTATCTTGTGTTAATTTGCCGTATCATCCTTCCTTTGTGTCTCTGCCTTTATCTCATCCTACATCCTGCTCTTTCTAGTAGTCAATTCCTTTACATCTTTTGGAGGATACCAAGCAGATGGTCTCTGAAATAGTCTTAGCTTCTGTTCAGTCTTTCTGTTTTCAAGACGATACTTTCTTTTTCTTTTGCTGTAGTATCTCTTCAAGTGAATGTTGCTCAGTCGTGTCCAACTCTTTCAACCCCATGGACTATACAGTCCATGGAATTCTCCAGGCAAAAATACTGGAATGGGTTGTCATGTCCTCCTCCAGGGGATCTTCCCAACCCAGGGATCGAAACCAGGTCACCTGCATTGCAAGTGGATTCTTGACTGTCTGAGCCACCAGGGAAGCCCAAGAACACTGGAGTGGGTAGCCTATCCCTTCTCCAGGGGATCTTCCCAACCCAGGAATCAAACCAGGGCCTCCTGCATTGCAGGCAGATTCTTTACCAGCTAGGCTACCAGGAAAGCCATCTCTTCAAAGACTTTACTTTTCAAAAATTGGGGGGGGGGGGGAGGGTGTATTCATTTTTCTTTGCTTCATCATCTTTCAGTAGAGCAAGGTCTACACAGGCCTGGCATTGCAACTAGGAAGGTGTGGAGGACGGCTGACCCTTCACTGATGTAGACCCGCCGTGCCAGTCAATTTGCTCTGCCCAGTTCCGTTCACGAGTTTTCCTAACTGTGCTTTACCAGCCTGCAGTTGGCTCCTTTCCAGGGACGACCCCTAGATTTTCTGGGTGCAGGATGCGATGCAGTCTGTACTCCGCCCTTTCCCAGAGTGGTACCTGAGGGGCCTTCCTTTGCCCCAACATGCATGGTGTCCAGAGCACTTGCTGTCCAGTCCCTATCTACAAAGCTTCCTTGGAAGCTCTGAACGCTCCAGGATGCCAGTCCATCTCGGCGTCTTGTGCTGTCTCCTTGGGATTCCTTCTTCTGAATGTGTGTAAGAAAAAATTAAAAGGAAGAAGAGAGAACCACAGCGTCGGGGAGGGGAGGGAGTGCAGGGTTCGGTGCCAGCTGGCCCTAGAGACAGGTCTTCCCACCTGGCAGACTCCTCTTTTCCTGTTCAGTGCATCTTAGGGTTGGGAACAAGATGTGTAAGAAGTAAAATCTTTTCCCTCAGAGGGTATAGCCTTGAATTTCCCCACCCTAAAATCTGACATACTATATAAGGCTATTGTCAATTTTTATTATTTTCTTTACCTTTGTGAGTCTTTTAAGACAGAAAGTGCATGTTTAGCATTGTTAGTCTGCTACCATATTAATAGCAGAACATTTCAATGGGAGGAAGGTAATTTTATGCATTCCATTCATTCATTCACTCACCCATTCACACATTCATTTTTGTCTGTTCCTCTACTAGACTGAGAATTCAGAAAACTGGATTGTCACTGTTTTGCTCTCAACTCACCTCAGGGACTGGCATCTAACATTCACTCAATGACTCTTTAGTAAATGTGCTACCCAGCAGGAAGCAGGGCAGAGTGTGGGCCCTCAGTTGGTCAGTTCAGTCACTCAGTCGTGTCCGACTCTTTGCGACCCCGTGGACTGCAGCACGCCAGGCCTCCCTGTCCATCACCAACTCCCGGAGCTTACTCAGACTCACGTCCATCAAGTCGGTGATGCCATCCAGCCATCTCATCCTCTGTCATCCCCTTCTCCTCCTGCCTTCAATCTTTCCCAGCATCAGGGTTTTTTCAAATGGGTTAGCTCTTCTCATCAGATGGCCAAAGTATTGGAGTTTCAGCTTTAGCATCAGTCCTTCCAATGAATATTCAGGACTGATTTCCTTTAGGATGGACTGGTTGGATCTCCTTGCAGTCCAAGGGACTCTCAAAAGTCTTTTCCAACACCACAGTTCAAAAGCATCAATTCTTCGGTGCTCAGCTTTCTTTATAGTCCAGCTCTCACCTCTATACATGACTACTGGAAAAACCATAGCTTTGACTAGATGGACATTTGTGGAAAAGTAATGTCTCTGCTTTTTAATATACTGTCTAGGTTGATCATAGCTTTACTTTCAAAAGAGCAAGCATCTTTTAATTTCATGGCTGCAGTCACCATCTGCAGTGATTTTGGAGCCCAAGAAAATGAAGTCTGTTACTGTTTTCATTGTTTGCCCATCTATTTGCCATGAAGTGATGGGACCGGATGCCATGATCTTAGTTTTCTGAATGTTGAGTTTTAGCCAGTTTTTTCACTCTCCTCTTTCACTTTCACTTTCTCACTCTTTCCACTTTCTGCCATAAGGATGGTGTCATCTGCATATCTGAGGTTACTGATATTTTTTCTGGCCATCTTGATTCCAGCTTGTGCTTCCTCCAGCCTGGCGTTTCTCATGATGTACTCTGCATATAAATTAAATAAGCAGGGTAACAATATACAGCCTTGACACACTCCTTTCCCAATTTGGAACCAGTCTGTTGTTCCATGTCCAGTTCTAACTGTTGCTTTCTGACCTGCATACAGATTTCTCAGGAGGCACTAAGGTGGTCTGGTATTCCCATCTCTTTCAGAATTTTCCACAGTTTGTTGTAATCCACACAGTCAAAGACTTTGGCATAGTCAATAAAGCAGAAGTAAATGTTTTTCTGGAACTCTCTTGCTTTTTCAGTGATCCAGTGGATGCTGGCAATTTGATCTCTGGTTCCTCTGCCTTTTCTAAAACCAGCTTGAACATCTGGAAGTTCACAGTTCACATACTGTTGAAGCCTGGCTTGGAGAATTTTGAGGATTTCTTTGCTAGCGTGTGAGATGAGTGCATTTGTGCAGTAGTTTGAACATTCTTTGGCGTTGCCTTCCTTAGGGATTGGAGTGAAAACTGACTTTTCAAGTCCTGTGGCCACTGCTGAGTTTTCCAAATTTGCTGACATATTGAGTACAGCACTTTCACAGCATCATCTTTTAGAATTTGAAACAGCTCAACTGGAATTCCATCACCTCCACTAGCTCTGTTCTTAGTGATGCTTTCTAAGGCCCACTTGACTTCACATTCCAGGATGTCTAGCTCTAGATGAGTGATCACACTATTGTGGTTATCTGGGTCATGAAGATCTTTTTTGTATAGTTCTTCTGTGTATTCTTGCCACCTCTTCTTAATATCTTCTGCTTCTGTTAGGTCCATACCATTTCTGTCCTTTCTCGAGCCCATCTTTGCATGGAATGTTCCCTTGGTATCTCTAATTTTCTTGGAGAGGTCTCTACTCTTTCTCATTCTATTGTTTTCCTATATTTCTTTGCATTGATCACTGAGGAAGGCTTTCTTATCTCTTTATTCTTTGGAACTCTGCATTCAATTGAGTATATCTTTCCTTTTCTCCTTTGCCTTTAGCTTCTCTTCTTCTCTCAGCTATTTGTAAGCCCTCCTCAGACAACCCTTTTGCCCTTTTGCATTTCTTTTTCTTGAGGATGGTCTCAATCCCTGCCTCCTGTACAATGTCACGAACCTCCGTCCATAGTTCTTCAGCCACTCTATCAGTTCTAATCACTTGAATCTATTTGTCACTTCCACTGTATAATCATAAGGGATTTGACTTAGGTCATACCTGAATGGTCTAGTGGTTTCCCTACTTTCTTCAATTTAAAACTGAATTTGACAATAAGGAATTCATGATCATGTAGACCCTCAGTGTTAATGAAATTATATTTTGAAGTCTTAGTGATTTAAATCATCACGTGTACTACACATTCACAATTTTAAAGCATTCTAATATCTATTATCTAGTTGATGCTAGAAACAATCTGGGATTAGGCAAGACAGGTATTATTCTTCCCAGTTTCAGGTGAAGAAACTGAGGTGCAAAATGCCGCAGAAAGCTGCCTGTGGTCACACAAGGTCACAGGCAGGACAGAGAGCCAGCCTCCACCCTCACAAGGGTGCACTCTCTGCCCACCCAGCTGCCTCCTCCCAGGTCTGCTTGTGCAGATGAGAAGGGAAGTGAGAGAGGTCTGAGGGGCCAGAGAAGGCTTCCTGGAGGGCTGGGGCTGGCTCTTGAAGATGAAGAGGGACAATAGAAAGGAAAGCTCTAGCAAAGGCTGGGCATGGCCAGACGGTCATGTGGAGATGGGCCAAAGCCTCTTTCCAAATCTCTCCTGTGCCTGAGGTGAATGCAGGTGCAGAATTCTCCCAAAATGCTCAAACTGCACTTCAGCCAAGATTCCTGATCTCAGTGTAACCCTGAGGTGCTGGTCAGTCACTGACACTGTACCTCCATTGTGGGGGGAAGTGGGGGGCGGGCAGGAAAGACCAGAGAGAGTGCAGTCAGACAAACCTGAGTTTGAAGGCTGACTCCTCCACGTATGCAAGACCTGCCAGGGACTCGGTTTCCTCCCTTGAACGGGGGGCAGTAATGCTGGACTTGCTGAGTCCTGTGAAGATTAGATGAGACAAGGTATGTGAGGTCTGTGGCACATAGCAGATGACAGAAACCTCGTAGCTCCCTTCCTTCCCTTCCCGGCTCTTTTGGGGGAGGTAAGAGCTGGCCCCTGTGCTCTGGACCCTCTGAGAAATTTGGGACACAGAGGAGCAATTGCAGACAGGACGGCAGCAGGCTGAGCCCGGGCTGCCCTCCTCCCTCTGGGGCCACAGGCTACGTGTCTCAGAGGGGGGTTTGTTGTACCCTTCCCGCCTCTGAACATGGAGGCTAATTTCCTCCTAAGTGAAGCCCTTGCCAGCTGAGCTCCCGCATATGGCGGGCTCCCCTGTTTGCTGTCAGAACAAAGCCCTGTGCTCCGTGTAAATGCCATGCATTTTAATTGTCTGAGCCGCCTTCTTGCTCGCCATCCAGGGAGACAAGATGTGTCTTGAATAAGGTACTGTCAGAGGAAGCCTGGGTGTGCTGGGTAACTCGCTCCAGCTTCAGGGACGGCCCTTGAGGCCAAACAGCTGGACTCCTGGGGGCCAAAATGAGGGATTCCATCCACAGTGTGCAGGCCCTAGGGGAGACTTGCTGGGCACTTCCCTAAGGGAGGTGGAGCTGGGGTTGGGGAGGGGGCACAGAAGAATAGAATAATCAGAGCACCTTCCCATAAACAGACTCTAAAACAAGGATTTGAGTGCAAGAATTGTTTTTTTGGAAAGTGAGGAAACACCTGGAGGGAGTGGGAATAGACAGAAAAGGAAAAGGATGCCCATCAAGGGCGTGTAACTGAGAAGGTGACCTCTGTGGGCAACCAAAGTTTAAGCCTGCTAGGGATTCTGGGAGCCGTGTAGAATATGCCCTGCAAGCAGGGGCACGGGAGCCAGGGAATATACTGCACATTCCCTCAGTCCTTAGCTGAGGGCTTCCATGGGGGAGGGGAGCTGTAAACCCTTGGCACCTCTGGCCTACCATGCTCAGGGAAAGTGTGGGCTGCAGTGGCCAGAGGGAGGCCTTGGGCCAAGGGTGAAAATGCTGGGAGCTGGACACCAGGTCACCTTGCTCTGAGGTGGGCTGATGGAAGGGGGCAGAGGCAGCTGACAGCACCTGCTGCATTCATTCATTTGGATTAGCTTTGGGAATAGGGAAAAATCCCTGGACAAGGTAGGAGTCAGTAAATGAGGAACCAAATCTCATCTTTGCCTCCTGCTCGAGGTTACATTACCACACTTTGCTGAGCCTCAGTTTCTCTATCTGTAAAGTGGGAATGATAATGCCCACCTTCCAACACTGTAATCTAGTAAGACAAAGTGTGTAAAGCACTGACATCTGGCCGGTGCTCCATAGACATTCCTTCCTTTCCACAGCCTCTTGGTAGGGAGAACAGTGGTTAGGAAGACGTCATGCTGGAAGTCACCACCAGGTGGCAGCACAAGGCATCCGTTTCTTCACTCTGCTCCTATTGAGGAGGCCCTTGATTGGTGTTTATGATAAAACCAGGCAGTGGTGTGCTTCCTGCCTTGCAGGTTAGAGAATCAAGGCTGAACAGCTTCCTGTCCTGCTTGTGAAGAGTAGCCGAGTCCTCTGTTGATGAGTGTGATACCTAGAGAGCATGAACCAGTTCCCCCAGGGATACGGAGCAACGTCAGCCTCACCCTTGCCCTCAAGGAGTCTGTAGTTGGGGGAAGGAGGCAGAAATGCATACAGTCAGGCAATGGAGGGGGAAAGTGCTCTAACCTGGGAAACAGCTGGAGTCGGCACAGCCCCAGCAATGTGTCTGCAGCCCCTGACAACGTTCACATTGAACTCCTGGGGAGTAAGTCGCATCAGACTCGTCAGTGTGTTCCCCACAGAGCCTGGCCAGGGCCCTGGCACCGGGACAGGATGCACAGGAAGAGAAGGAAGCTGTTTTCTAATGTCTGCCCAGTTTGGGACAGAAGGAGCACCCTTGTTCGGTGGGGCCTCAGAGAACAGAGCCTAGGCCCAGGTGGGCAGCCTGGAGGAGGTGGGCTTTCACACCTAATGAGGACCTTTAAGACAGACCCACGCTCTGGCTCCCCAAGAGTGGATTCTTCTGCTGGTGGTGGTGGAGGGGCTGGCAGTAGTTCAGGCCAGCCCTTCCAGAGTCTGGCTGTGTGTGACTATAGCCGTGTTTAGAACCTGAATTTGACTCCCCTTTGGGATGTGTCTTAAAACTTGGTATTTTCATATATCAAGATGCTTTAAAAAGAGGTCTGCCCACAGAGTGTGACTGTCCTGGAGTCTCTCTCACTGGGGCCAGGGCGCAAGCTCTGGGGCCGATACTCCTCCCCACCTTCTGACACCTAGGCAAAGCTGTCACTGGCCTCCAGGCTAGGTCGCAATCTCACTATTTTTTTCCTAAATAGGAAACATGAAACTTGCACAACTGGTTAAGGGGTGAGGGTAAGGAAGGGCAGAAGTCAGGTGCATTTGAAGGAAAGTAGCTTTGAAGTCCTGAGGCCATTATGTTAATGGCATTACTCAATTTCTGGAAGCAATCCTGATTAAATATTCATTGGCTTTGATTATACTGAAATTAGGGCTAAAGCGTGAAGTCAAATTGAGGGGAGTAATGGCAGTGTAAATAATGCATGGCCTCTAAATTGAAAACACCAGCCTGTGCGGCCCCGGGTCCCCCCACACGGCTCGTCACTGTGCCATTTGTTTAGAAGGTGATTAGTCCAACGTGGGCATTTCTTACCAGCTGGGACATGGAATTGGCAGGATCCAGCACTCTGTATTTGTGACTGAGGGAGAAAAGCAGGCACCTTGCAGCAGGGGGTTTTCTAAAGGCTGGGGACCTGGCCCCTGGGAACCTTGGCAAAGCCTCCTCACAGAGTCCTGTATCCTTTGAGTGATACAGGACACCGGATAGTGGAATCCCCTGCCACTGAATCTTTGTGTAATTTTTGAATAGAAAGGGTAGGAGAAGAATGCAGCAGGAGGGAGGTTAGAATAACCAGGTGAGACTTATTTAAATGAGTGCCGTAGAGAGACAGGTAAACTGACTATACAGTTGTGATATGAGTGCTCCATAGAGGCATGTATAAGAGGCTCCTGTGAGAATCTAAAGACTAATTTCACTGGGTGGAGAGAGGGTGAGGATGGTTATTGGGAGTGGGGTGGCCAGGCCAGGGAGCGGAAGGAATCAGGGAAATGTCAAGGGAACTGGCTTAAGGGCTTGGCATGGAGTAGAGGCTGATGATGTTAGTAGATAAATGGATGAATGAGTGGCTAAGAAAATGGCATTCAGGAAGGAGGAACCAACACTCTTTGGCTCCTGGAGGAAAACTGTCACTCAGAAATCTGGGAAGACAATCACTAGTAAGGGAGCCCGGTCACTGCCCACACGTGGGCTCTATGCCGGGATAGAGAACCGTCTCCTTTTGCTTCTCTCAACAATCACATGAGGAGGGTATAATTATTACCCCATTTTACCGTCAATAAAAGCAACACTTCAGAGGCTGATCCACACATAACAGCTAGTTAAAAACAAGACACACACAGCTAGTGAGTGAAGCTGGAATTGAAACCCATGTTTATTTGTGAAGCCATTTTTAAAAACCTCAGTGGTTCTGCATCTCCAGCAATAGATATGTATATATAGATGATCATATTCTCTCTCTGTATTTCATCACCCATCCTTCCCTACCCACTGCTCTTTATTGCTGTTAGGATCCTGAGAGAGGCTGGCAGCCAGGTTAGGAGGGACACCTGCATGTAGGTCAGCGTATAAGGAATCCCCAGTACCAAGGAAGCCTTGCGGGTGCCAGCACCACACCCCAAAACACAGGTCTCTTTTTGGTTTTTAAAGGAGTTCTAGACGAGGGGATTAAAGCAAGTCGGGGGTGGGTAGGAGAGCGTACAAAGGCAGAGTCCGAGAAGGGCTGCATGCCCAGGGCAGCCCGAGCTCTGCAGCTCGGGGCTGAGTGGGAAGAGAGACAGAACCAGACCCTGGCAGCCTGGGGCCCCATGGAGGCTCCAGGGCAGCGCTGGGGGGTGGGGGCTGTTGCTTTTCAGCAAGCTGCTCACAGTTTGCTAGCAGGACAGAAAACCTGGAAGTCACAGGAGAAATCTCTCTGCCTTTCATTTTCCCGTGGACTTGGAAGGAGGTTTCTGTTTGGAGTTGCGGAGTCGGAGGCTGATCAGTAAGGTAACAGAGGAATGGATTTCACCAGACTTCTGCCCCTTGGATGCGTCTCAGGGACTTTGAGCTGCTGCTGCTGCTGCTAAGTCGCTTCAGTCGTGTCCGACTCTGTGCGACCCCATAGACGGCAGCCCACCAGGCTCTGCCGTCCCTGGGATTCTGGAGGCAAGAACACTGGAGTGGGTTGCCATTTCCTTCTCCAGTGCATGGACTAGAGAGCAAAAGACTGGTCTAGTGGAGCGCCACCTGTTGGCGAGCCAGAGACAAGTCCCAGAGACGAGCAGAGACCGTCCTGCCTTTCAGCGAGCCCAAGGGCCGCATCGGAGCCTCCCATGAGAGTGTCTACACCTCTACGTGCACGCCTGCCGTTATGGAAGCTGCTTTTGTGGAGCGAGAGGTGGGTTCTGCGGGAAGCAGGCCAGCCAGCAGCCGAGGACTCTGGGATGGATTCTCAACTGTTCCCCCACTATATTGCTTCTGGGGCAAGCAACTTCATTTCTAGCCCACTTTCCTCTCTGTGGAGTTCAGGGTAAAATGGGACTAAATATCTTTCCCACGCATGTAGTTTTTAGATACACTCCCTTTCCCAGCAAATATCACTGGGCATTTAATCTACGCCTAGCCCTGTCCTGGGCCACAGAGGTCCAGGGGGCCCGCTGGGAAGATTAATCAAGAAGAGCCAGGGTAGAAAAAGACCTTGATGCTGGGAAAGATTGAGGGCAGGAGGAGAAAGGCACAGCAGAGGACGAAATGGTTGGATGGCATCACCAACTCAAGGGACATGAGTCTGAGCAAACTCCGAGAGATAGTGAAGGACAGGGAAGCCTGGTGTGCTGTGCTCGGTGGGGTTGCGAACAGTCGGACACGACTTAGCAACTGAACAACAAAAAAGGGACTTCCCTAGTGGTCTAGTGGCTAAAACTCCAGCCTCCTAATGCAGGGGACCCGGATTTGACCCCTGGTCAGGGAACTAGATCCCACATACCCAATGGAGCAGCCAGAATAAATAAATAAAAGTCATCCTGAAAAAGAGAGAGAGAGACGAACAAAGAGGCTGAAATACGCGAGGAAATGAGCATGTGTCTGCCTATGCTGGGCTGCCTCTACCACGTGAGCCCTGTAGCCACACGGCCTGGAGTTGAATTCTGCATCTTCTTGCTCAGTGGTCAATGACCATGGACAAGCTAATTGAGAGTTCTTACCCAGCAGGGTTGCCAAGATGATAAAATGGGGTAATCCAGGCAAGAGCCTGCAGCACCTGGCAAACAGCAAGTCTCAAAAGGCCTCCACTGTCATTGGGATATTGCGGGCTTCTTCCCCAGAACACGACATTCCCTCCCATCCCACTTGCCTGGGTAAGAAGGAAAGAGGTAAAAGATGAAGAGGGGAGAGAGAAAGCCCTGAGAAGGAGTCTCTAGCCTGTATCTGATGCCTATAACACAAGGACCACTATAACATACACTTTCTGAATCACCCTGTAAGGTGAGGGGGTCACCTGTTAAGATAAGCCAATTGCAGCTGAAGCCCTGACCTGCTGAAGATCACCATCCTTTTAGGAATAGGACCAGGACTTGGATCCGGTGCTGCCTGAGTGGGAAGCAGGGCTATGGCTGTTTGCAAACACAACGTTAGTCCCCCTTATGGTTCTGTGGGGGCGGCCTGCCCACGCTCCCTCTCAAAGACGCCTCCCGGCCTCCTAAGCTGCTCTCTGTGTGGGTGACTTGACAGACAGCCTCGCAAAGCCTTTCCAGCTCCCCAGCGTTACCTGCAGCCCCCAGAAGGAGGCTGGGATGGCAGACTTCCAACCTCCCCAGCATGCCGCCCCCAGTGCTGGTGCTGGAATCTGTCGGTGCCTTTCAGACTCAGAATTAATGGGACTCCTGCTAGATTCTGTGTGTTCCACTCCTTCTGAAATGACCATTCTTTGCCATGGATTGCTGCTGGGTTCTAACTTCAGGAACTTGGGGATGGGTCCCCCCTGCCTCAATTTCTCTCTGCCTCCTCTCTTCTTTCTCCCTCTTACTTGAACTTTTAATGGGAGGAGGTAACAGTCTAAGGGGCTTCCCAGGGCACTAGCGGTAAAGAACCTGCCTGCCAATGCTGGAAACGTGAGATGTGGTTTTGATCCCTGGGTCGGGAAGATCTCCTGGAGGAGCGCACAGCAACCCGCTTCAGTATCCTTGCCTTGTATCATTGTGGACAGTATCCTTGTCCATGGGAGAACCCCATGCACAGAAGAGCCTGGCAGGCTGCAGTCCATAGTGTCACAGAGAGTCGGACACGATTAAAGTGATTTAGCATGCACACATGGTAACAGTCTAATTAGGGAAGTCTTTAGAAACAACTTGTTTTACAATAAAACTTTAGATGCCTCCTTAGTAGAAATTCATAGAAGGGACAAACTTTTGTGGACTCTGATGAGAAAAGGCTCAAAGGAGGAGAGACCCAGATGGGCAGGTGAGGAGGATCAGGCCCCAAGGAGGATGAGGGAGGGCCCAGTCCAGCAAGAGACATAGACAATGTCCAGTTGTGCTTGGGGTTCAAGGAGGCAGGGCTGGTGTTCTGGAAGGAGCAGGGGGAAATGGAGGTTGGGGTCCACTGCTGACTCAGCCGTGCCAACCTGGGAAGCTGTCTGCTACTCTGGGTCTATTCCCAGGGTGATGTGAAAATGCAGATAGACAGTGAGGGTGCTCTTCACCCCACCCAGCGTCACATGAGTTATGAAGCTAGTCACGGCTCCTGGGATGGAATTGTGTAGCGCAAAGAAGGGGGCACTTCAGTGGCCTTCACCCTCAACTTCTTGCCCGTAAGACTCTAAACTCCAGCCAGGACAGTGCCTTCTGTGAGCAGAAAGTTCAGTGCTCTGCCTTGGCTCATTATGTTTCCTCCATCTGTAAAGCCTTCCACCCACTGTGTCTCATTGAACGCTCTTCCTTTCTCAGGGACTCCTTCCCAAAAGGCTTCCCTGAGTCCTCTGATCCTGTGCGGTGCAGAACACGGCCCTAAGGCACAGGCGAGCCTTTCAGCTGGGGTCAGTCCGATGGAGATGCACTCACGTGTAAAATTGGTTGTTCAGTCACCAAGTCATGTTCGACCTTTTGCAACTCCATGCACTGAAGCTCACCAGGCTCCTCTGTCCTTGGCATATTTCAGGTAAGAATACTGGAGTAGGTTGCCATGCCCTCCTCTAGGGGATCTTTCCGACCCAGACCAAACCCACGTCTCCTGCAGCAGCAGGGGGATTCTTTACCACCAAGCCACCAGGGAAGCCCCGTGTGTAAAATACACAGTTGCATTTCAGACTTAGAATAAAAAGTAATACAAGCATTTCATTAATAAATTTTTTCATATTAATTATGTGTTAAAATGATATTTCAGAAGCTTGGGTAAAATAAAGCATATCATTAAAAGCAGTCTCACTTATCCTCTTCATATTTCCAGGGCGGCGTTTAGGGACTTGGCCCATGACTCACATTTGCCGTGTTTGTGCTGCTTCTCCTGGTTAGCCTGATTTTAACCTCTGCTCATGCTCCTAGCCGTTCAGGGTAGGTTTCAACACTTGGTGAGGTTCAAATGATGCTTTGCTATTTTTGCCCTGTTTTACTTTATGTGTATAATTTCCTACATGTGATCTGCTACCAACTGTATGCCCTCAGCCTTTCGGTCCAACACCAATGACTTCTTTGATCCCTGAAATGTGGTTTGTGTCATCACCTGTTCAGGGTGCGGGCAGCTTCTCAGCAGTACTCAGGTCTCTCCTGAAATGCTAGTGAGGGGAGAGGGAGTTGTCTTCTAATATTGGAGGAATCTGGGCCCCTGGGGCCGTGCGTTCCATACCATCAGTGTCTACTTTCTGAGCTGGTAGAATCTGTTCTGATTGCATAAAGCATCCCCCTCAGCAACAGTCAGCAGCAGTGCATGAATGGAGAGATATGAAATGAACGAATTAAGCAGGACGGGAGCTAAGCTTTGAAGACAGGACTCAGAAGAGTAGAGCAGAGGAAGGGATGCTGGGCCCAAGATGGTGCCTGGAGGGTGGATGCGTGGAAAGGGCTGTGGGGGAGCCGGGAGCATAGGAAGCAGGAGCGCGGGATGGCCTGAAAGCCTGGGTGGGCCCCAGAGTAGAGAGAACTCCAGGCCCCACACAAGAGAAGGCCCAGTGGAGTCTGGTTGAGTAGGTCCTCACCTCCATCGTCTTTTCCAAACACGCCGACCTCCTCTGGGTCCTCTGAGCTGCCAGAGGCATGCAGGGGTGTGAAGGTCTCTTCTCTCGCCACTGCTCCCCTTCCATCTTTCCTTTCTTGCTTCCATAGATATTTATTCTGCACCTGCGATTCTAGGTTTTGAGGTCACAAGCAGTAAATCAGATGGCAAACTGACTGTCTTCAGGAAACCTGTATTCTAGTGAGGAGAAGAAAATACATACCCACGCCTCTGGGTGTGGCAAGTCCTATGGAGAGAAAGACAGACAATGGGGGGAGGGCAGACTGCTGCTGCGTAGAGGGTAACGGGGAGGCTCCCCATGAGGGGTGACACCTGAGCAGAGCTCAGAGGAGCCTGCCAGCCGTGGAGAGAGGGTCTTCATGAGCAGGGCTCCAAAGTGGGGAGAGCTGCCCACAGGCGCTGGCTGACGGCCTCCACAGACCACATACAGCAACGTGGTCATCAGAAACTCTCGGGGAGAACGGAAGCAACAGACAGCATTAGTGCCCTTGTTTCACAGGACAGTGAGACTCAGAGAGGTGAAGAAATAGACACAAGGTCACACGGCTGCTGACTGACAGATCTGGGTTTCAAACCCCGGTCTGGGGACTTTTTCCACTGCAGACTAACAACTCCATTCTGAGATCACAAGACCAGGTCACAGAAGGCCGTTCGCATGGACGGCCTGTCCTGCTGCCTGTCTCCATCGAGGCTGGGGTGGCGTCAGCTCAGGGCACGGCCTGCAGTGCAGACTCATTGCCTGCTGACAGGAGCCCCGTGGGGCCCTTCCCTGCACCTCACCTCTCCATTAAGCAGCTCAGCTCTGTCCCAACCCTGCAGTCTCTGGATGCACATTCACAGATTTTAATTGAAGCCAGTGGTTGGGCAGCTCCCCTGGCCTTTCCTCCAGTTCACGCCCTTCTCTGGACACTCGCCTCCCTCCTCGTGTTCTCTGTGTGCCTTTGCTGCGTGTCTGTCACCTTCTCCACGTCTGCCTGCTTCTCTGTCCTGACTCCGTCTGCCTGCATCTGCCTCTGTCTCCCTGGCAGATGTCCCAACCTCTCCTGTCGATCACCTGACCTGACCGCCTCCCTCACCAGCTCCATAGGTTTCCTTCCTGGCTTCCCAGCAGCTCTGTTAAAAGCAGACAGAGCTCAGGCTGCACTGCAGTGAGAGGGCTGTGACTCCTTCACGGCCCTTTCTGCCTCTGCCTTTTCCTCTTCTCTCCCGCCCACTTGGACTCTTCACTAACAAGCTTCCTGGCTGGCCTTCTCTTGACCAATGTCCAGACCCCCTCACCTTGGCCCAGCAGCATGAGCCGCCCCGTTAGGAACTCCAGAGCAGTCTAAGAGTGCTTTGGGGACCCATACAGGCTGACACAACCCATGAGTCTTCGACTATAATCACAATGACAACCCTCTGCCAGGAGAAGGAACATCTTCCCATCCCCATCCCTTCCTGACCCCTCCTGGAGGAGGAGGCGTGGTCTCTGGAACCGGCCACTTAATGGTCTAGGCAGCCAGACTCTGAGGGCCTGCAGAGCCAGGGAACTGATCTTCCTCTGGGCATTTTTAGAACATTACATGACTGGCAATGAGACCTTCCTTATGCGATTTGCAAAAGGTGGCTCCAGTGGTTCAGCTGGTAAAGAACCCGCCTGCCAATGCAGAAGACACAAGAGACACAGGTTCGATCCCTGGGTCAGGAAGATCCCCTAGGGAAGGAAATGACACCCCACTCCAGTATTCTTGCCTGGAGAATCCCATAGACAGAGGAGCCTGGTGGGCTACAGTCAAGGAGTCAGCGGCTTAGCATGCCTCAAACTGGAGAGGGGGTTAGGCCACCTTCCCATCGATCCCCTTCCCCACCACAGCAAAGTAAAAGTACATCCAGTGTGGTTTTGGTAAAGCCGCTGCTCTTTCTGTTGCTCTGTACTTCAGATCTCAGTTCTTGGCTGGTTTGTGACTAGAGTGAATTCTCTGAGGCTCATCAGTAAGCTCCACCCTCACCTTCCCATCGGTGGTTCCCGCCCTGACAACCTATGTCTTCACTTGTTGATAGAGCCAAATGACCAAGAGTGAGGCTGACCCTTGAGCACAGCAGATCCAGCCCTCTGCCTAGACCCCTCTTGCACACAGCCTCCCTGGATGAGTGTTGCTGGAGAGAGAATTCTTTAAGACTCTCCTCGTAATGCTTTTTGCTTCACCCCCTCAAACTTCCTCCTGTCCTGATGGGCTTGGGTGGTGTGGGGAAGCTAGTGGTCAGCTGTGATTTATAGGAGACTCTGCACAGCTGCACAGGTGGAGGGCAGGAAGCTGGGCTCCGAGTCTGCTGGTGACCCCAGGGGAAGGCTGAGGGGGGATGGGGCCCACATGCTCTCTGTTAGGTTTCTAGAAGAGTATGATGTCTGTATCAGAAGGGGATTCTGATGGGAAAGAAGTAGAGCTTCTGCCAAACACCAGAATGAGTCTTCTGGCACCCATTTCTCACCATGCCATGGGATGCAGGAGAGAAAACTTCTTGAGCTGGGCAAGCACAGGGAAGCACCTGGGACTTGATGGCTGTTTGATGGAAAGAATCAGCATCTTTCTTCACAGATGGCCCCACCCCGGTCTCATAGGCGGGACCTGGAAGGTGAGTGACATGCCCATGTTTTCACTGAAATGGCAGAGCTGGGGCTCGGACCCAGAGCCTATGTGTCTAAACCCAAGGCTCTTTCGGCTGCTCTGTACTTTGGGTCTTAGTTTGAAAGTAGCTCCCAGGGAAGATGATGTACCGCTTTGCCTGGACGCAGTGGTTGCTTCCATCTGTCGCGTGCTTTATACTTTCCTGAACCTGTCACAGAGGCAAACTTACTGGCTTCCCAGCAACAATCTTAAATGAGGTAGACAAGGGCTGTATCCCCATTTCCTACGTAATGAGATCGAGGTGACAGTTCACAGGACACAGCGGAACAGGGATAGAAGACAACACAGATCACACTCAGTAACGCCACACTTAGGCTGTCTTCTCGAGTTACACCCAGGTTAACAACCTTGAGTCAAACATACCGGTTTCCTCTTTCACAGGTGAAAAAATCTGAGGGATAATTTCCCAAAATAGAAGTCAAAGAGCCAGGGACGGAGCTGGCCCCAGAGCTGGGGTTCCTCTGTCTTAGTCTACCCTAGCTACTATACAAACCCCACTGCCTGGGGACTTACACAGCAGGACAGTCTTTTCTCAGTGCAGGAGTCCCCAAATCTGAAATCAGGGTGTCAGACAGGTTGTTATCTCAAGGTTCCTCTCTCTCGCTTGTGGATGGCCATCTTCTCTCTGCCTTCACATGGTCTTTCCCCTGTGAGTGTCTGAGCCTCAATCTCCTCTTTAAAAAGAAAACAAAAAACTTTATTTATTTATTGTCGTTTTGGTTGTGCTGGATCCTCCCTGCAGCAAGCGGGCTCTCCCTGGCTGTGGGGAGTGGGGGCTGCTCTCCTGAGCAATGCACAGGTCTAGGGTGCACAGGCTTCAGTGGTTGTGGCACACAAGTTTAGCAGTTGTAGAGCGTGGGCTTAGCTGCCCCATGGCATGTGGGATCTTCCCGGAGCAGAGATTGAACCCATGTCCCCTGCATTGGCAGGCGGATTCTTATCCACTGTGCCACCAGGGGAGTTTCTTAATCTCCTCTTTTTTTGAAAGAAAAATTGTATTTATTTGGCTGCACTGGGTCTTCGTTGCGGCACACAGGATCTTCAGTCTTCACTGGGGCATGTGGGATCTGTTAGCTGCGGCATGTGGGATCTAGTTCCCTGACCAGGGATCGAACCTGAGCCCTCTACATTGGGAACAGGGAGGCTTAGCCACTGAACCACCAGTGAAGTTCCCTAATCTCCTCTTCTTAGGACACCAGTCATACTGATTAGAGCCCACCCATAAGAACTCATTTTACCTTAATTAGCTCTTCAAGCAACCTGTCTTCAAATATAGCCATATTCTGGGGTGCTGGGAGTTAGAACTTCAGCATATAAATTTGAGGGACACAGTTCAGCCCATGACACACCCTCCGTGGCCTGCATCTCCTCACCCACATTGCCGGACTACAAGTCCCTTCCCCTGCCCGCAGTGAGTGCTGTCTCCTGGAGGACCTGCATGAGCTGCGAGGGAACGCCCTCATTGAGGACTCACTGTGAGCTGAGGGCCCTGTCTCTGGACTTGCCCTCATGCTCTGGGTTATCAGGAGTCTTGGCAGGAGACCCAGGAGTGAGGAGTGGGAATCTAGATCAGCCAGCAGCCTGGGCTGATTCCATCAAGGCCTTGGGAGGTCACCTCCACCCTGGCTTCTCCTAGCAGAACTTCCCCAGGGAACCCTGTGTTCTGACACCCTCCACCGCTGAAGGTCTGGAGCCCTGTGGCACTGGCTCCGGTGTTGGGCAGTCTTCCCAGGTGGTGCTAGTGGCAAAGAACCTACCTGCCAATGCAGGAGACATAGGAGATGTGGGTTCAGTCCCTGAGTTGAGAAGAGCCCCTGGAGGAGGGCATGGCGACCCACTCCAGTATTCTTTCCTGGAGAATCCCATGGACAGGGCAGCCTGGTGGGCTTCAGTCCGTATGGTGGCCAAGAGTCGGACATGACTGAAGCGACTTGGCGCACATGCACTTGTGTTGGGGCAGGACATGTGATGATGTCCCCTGGATTGGTAATAAAAAGAGGCACTCAGGGTACCCCTGGAGGCCCTGGCTTGGAGGACTTCAGCCTCCCCACATGCATGAGGGCAGGCTCCACACGCATGGCACGCCCCAGGCCCTGGGACACCCCTGCCAGACTCATCTTGCTTCTTCCTCAGATGCAGTGGACCCCCGACAGGCAGGGATCCCCATCCCCATTGTGTGGACATGGAATGGAAGCGCAGGGAAGCCAAGTGACCTACCCAAGACCAGACAGCATGTCAGGGACTTCAATAAGTGAAAGTGTTCATGCTCTAAGTCACTAATTTCCAAAACTGTCTGATCATAAAATGCATTCAGGGCACTAGTCTAAGAATATCCAGCCCCAAACCTTTTGCTGCAGATCCTAATTTAGTAAGTCTGGAGAAGGACCCAGGAACCTGTTGTTGCAGCAAGCACACCAGGCAGTGGTCTCTCATGCAAGTTTAGGGGTCAGTGGGTTAGAAACATCACCCCATTTTTCATTACCCTCAGCAGGTGTGGCGGCAACTCCTAGACACCTCTGCCCCCAAGGCTGCATCTTGCCTTCTGTTTAGGTGTTCCCTTCCCTAGCTCAGAGTTGCTTTCATTGCCTCCTTTTGGCTCAGTGAGGTCCCTGTGTCATTCACCATTGTCTCTGTGTCAGTGTTTCAGAGCTTTAGCTGCCAACACCCCAGAGATACCTCACCAAGACTCTAATTTAGTGCTCCAGGGGGCTCTCTACCCTTAGCCTCCCCAAAATGGAGCCTCATCTTTCAGCTAGTGCTTCTGAAATTCGACCCAGTGCTTCTGACATGCTGGGCTTGGGCTACTTCCCTCTGGGATGGGGAGGGTGAGTGATTGTGTTGAAGGTTGTTTTGTTGTGGTCTCTTTTGTACAAGGTCAGCTTCTAGCAATTATTTTTTTTCTAATCACCTGGGATCACTCTCATCTAAGGACCTTTGCTGCAAGAAACACAATACATCCCAGAAAAGAAAAACAAATGAACCGATGAACAAAAAGCTCTCTCCTGAGCTCTGCTCTGTTAGCAAAGTAACAGACACCATCTTCCGGATCCCCTGCAGCCCTTAGAATCAGGCTGCACGTTAATTAGAAATCCAGGGTCCTGGAACAAAGAAAATGACTCTGTGTTTCAATTTAATTTGTTCTTATTTTTTTTGACAGGGTCAAAGTTCACCTTTCCAGTTTGAATCTGAAAGCAAATTATAGTGGTGTCATTTTGATATTGATGGGTCCAGGCTAAAGATCTTTGGCAAACGTTTTCTTCCAGCAGTCAGTGTGGTTCATATTGTTCTCTCTCAGTCCGTGTGGCAAACACTGGCTTCAGCCTTCCCATGTGCCAAGAACAGTGAGCTTCACTGGTGGTGAACAGAACGGGGGAGGTGATGATGGCTCAGGAGGATGGCAGTGATGCTGGGGACTGTCTATGAGCCAGGGACACCCAGGGTCCTCTGGCCAGAGAGACTGGGGTGAGGGGCTTAGTGAATGAGGGATTCATGACCTGGGCTTTGGAGATGCTGGGCAGCCACAAAGCTACCTTACTGAGTGCCATCACTGCGTGCCACCGGCTTTAGTCCTCACGCCGGCCTGTGCAGTGAGAGTGTTTAATTGCCCTGAAGCTCAGGGATTAAATCCTGATGGGTCATCCCTGGAGTCTACAGCGAGTGATTCAAACGGCTTCTTAGTCTGTTGTTTGGTGAAATGGGAGTGCAGGAATTTCCCTATAGGGTGGTTGTGAACATCAGAGGAAATTGCGCACACCGGTGAATGCAGAGACGAGGTGGGAGGGAGGGTCAGGTCCCACAGCTGCGACCACCCAGTGGGGTCACCTCCTCTGTGGGCCCGTTGAATTGTGCAGACCCACAGATGCACCCAGAAAAGGCTCGAAAGCTATTAGTTACAGTTAGTGCCACCCAGCTGGAGGTGTCAGAGCTGGGATTTGAACCCAGGCCCATCTAGCTCAAAGCCACTTGATCTTAATTCAACCTATTGCCACGATGACTAAAAGTCATGGAAAGGGCCGTGTCTCAGCACAGGTTTTCTGACTCACTCTGCAGGAATATTCCTTTGGAATAGAAAACTCTCCTCTGAGAAGCCTGACCCCACCCTCAGGCAGCACCTGAGTCTCCTCCAGGGGTTCCCATCCCCTGTGCATCCCTCAGTCCTCACAGCAGTCACTCGAAATCCTCCTTCTCCACTTACAGCTCCGTCTGCCCCCACTGAGTTCCTGAGAGCAGGGAACCGAGCGCAGAATTTCAACAAAGGTTGGAACATTCCCCCATGTTGGAATACTTCTCACATAGAAAGTTTCCCTTTAACAGTAGCAGGTAGGAAATGTAAGTGTGTTAATAAACCATGGGGCTGGCAGTTGTAAAATATTAACGATTTCTAGAATTGAAAATGCAAATAGCTGTCTGGAACTCCTCCACTTGGCATTAAAGAGAAGGGCTTTGAAAGGACATGTGGGAAACTCAGGGATTGGAGAATATGGCTTGCTGGAAGATGAGGAGACAAAGAGACATTTACCGCCCTGTCACTGCCACGTTAGCACCATTACAAAGTGAGCGCCAGTTCCTCCGAAGGCAAGTCAGTCACATGTGCTGTCTGACGGCAGGGCTTTAAAGTGAGCGACTGGCTTGTCCATCCACTCCAACGTTCACACATGGAGCACCTACTATGAGCCAAGGAGGAGAGGGCGCAACCCCTGCCATGTAGGACCTTCACTTCACCCTCAAACCAGAGAGAAAGGTGGGCTGGGGGAGAGAGGAGACCCCAGTCCAGCCCTGATCAGCTCAGTCCACAGCTGGGCTGTGACCCAAGAGAGGGGAGGGGGCTGGCCTGGGGGAAGTGCTCACCCCACAGCACTGGCTTGTCTGGGAACACCTCGGAAACACTTCAAACCTCCAATCCAGCACCTGTCTTTGTTGAACTCGGCAGACAGCTAAGCATACTCTCCCCAGTCCTTGGGCCTCAAATACAAAATATGCTTCCCATTTTTCAAATAGTGTGTGGTTGCGTGCATGCGTGCTAAGTCACTTCAGTTGTGTCCAACTCTTTGACACCCTATGGACTGTAGCCTGCCAGGCTCCTCTGTCCATGAGATTCTCTGGGCAAGAATACTGGAGTGGGTTGTCATGCCCTCCTCCAGGGGATCTTCCCAGCCCAGGAACTGCCAGGTCTCTTACGTCTCCTGCATTAGCTGGTGAGTGCTTTACCACTCATGCTACCCGGGACGTCCAGTGTGTGGTTACTAGATGGTACGTTTCTGGAAGGCAGCCTCATGACTGCATCTTCTCACTCTGCACTCAGCACTGGCACTGTGTGGCAGGGGCCAGGAGAAGTGGCAGGGAGGGTGAATGATCGCCAGAAGGCAGCTGGCTGAGTGCCAAAGTGGGTTGAGAGAGTGGGGCGCCAAGGATGGACAGTCACCCTATGCGGTCACCCCACTGTGGCGCTGGCTGCCTCGAGGGGGCCCCACATCTCAGCGCCGTCAGCTACCCTCTCCCTGCCAGAGACAGGCTGGGCTGCACTGCCCTGCAGAGCTCCAGAGTACCCAGCCTACTGCCAACTGATGCCAGCTTCTGTTCAATGTATTCATGGTGTCAGGCAGTCAGGAACATATCCTGGGAAAGCCGCCGTCTCTCTATGGGAGCCTCACCAGTCCCATCCTGTTTCCCTCTGTGCTCAGAGACTAGCTCTCAAAAGGTACACTTTGTTCCTGATTCTCAGAAATTGGGAGGAACAAGTTGTCCTGTCACTGGGTGTCCCCACAAGTTCTCCTGAGCCCTACTAGGAGCTTTGCTGTGGTGTCTGCGCATCTGGATTGGGATGGTTTTAGCCACTTCCTATTTGTAAGTCCTCCCAAGACAGCCATTTTGCTTTTTTGCATTTCTTTTCCATGGGGATGGTTTTGATCCCTGTCTCCTGTACAATGTCACGAACCTCTGTCCATAATTCATCAGGCACTCTATCTATCAGATCTGGTCCCTTAAATCTATTTCTCACTTCCACTGTATGATTTAGGTCATACCTGAATGGTCTAGAGGTTTTCCCTACTTTCTTCGATTTAAGTCTGAATTTGGCAATAAGGAGTTCATGATCTGGGCCGCAGTCAGATCCTGGTCTTGTTTTTGCTGACTCCATCTTTGGCTGCAAAGAATATAATCAATCTGATTTCGGTGTTGACCATCTGCTGATGTCCATGTGTAGAGTCTTCTCTTGTGTTGTTGGAAGAGGGTGTTTGCTATGATGAGTGCATTCTCTTAGCAAAACTCTATTAGCCTTTGCCCGGCTTCATTACATATTCCAAGGCCAAATTTGCGTTACCATGGGTGTTTCTTGACTTCCTACTTTTGCATTCCAGTCCCCTATAATGAAAAGGACGTCTTTTTTGGATGTTCTAAAAGGTCTTGTAGGTCTTCATAGAACCGTTCAACTTCAGCTGCTTCAGCATTACTGGTTGGGGCATAGACTTGGATTACTGTGATAATGAATACTTTGCCTTGGAAATGAATGGAGATCATTTTGTCGTTTTTGAGATTGCATCCAAGTACTGCATTTTGGACTCTTTTGTTGACCATGATGGCTACTCCATTTCTTCTAAGGGATTCCTGCCCACAGTATAATAGTCATTTGAGTTAAATTCACCAGTTCCAGTCCATTTTAGTTCGCTGATTCCTAGAATGTCGACGTTCACTCTTGCCATCTCCTGTTTGACCACTTCCAATTTGCCTTGATTCATGGACCTAACATTCCAGATTCCTATGCATATTGCTCTTTACAGCATTAAATCTTGCTTCTATCACCAGTCACATCCACAACTGGGTATTGTTTTTACTTTGGCTCCATCCCTTCATTGTTTCTGGAATTATTTCTCCACTGATCTTCAGTAGCATATTGGGCATCTACCAACCTGGGGAGTTATCTTTCCATGTCCTATCTTTTTGCCTTTTCACACTGTTCATGGGGTTCTCAAGGCAAGAATACTGAAGTGGTTTGCCATTCCCTTCTCCAGTGGACCACATTCTGTCAGACCTCTTCACCGTGACTCACGCATCTTGGGTGACACCACATGGCATGGCCTAGTTTCATTGAGTTAGACAAGGCTGTGGTCTGTGTGATTAGATTGACTAGTTTTCTGTGATTATGGTTTGTGTGCCTGTCCTCTGATGCCTCTCACAACAACAAATACCTGTGAAAAGAAGAGAAGTGAAAAGCAAAGGAGAAATGGAAAGATATAAGCATCTGAATGCAGAGTTCCAGAGATAGCAAGGAGAGATAAGAAAGCCTTCCTCAGCAATCAATGCAAAGAAATAGAGGAAAACAACAGAATGCGAAAGACTAGAGATCTCTTCAAGAAAATTAGAGATACCAAGGGAACATTTCATTCAAAGATGGGCTCAATAAAGAACAGAAATGGTATGGACCGAACAGAAGCAGAAGATATTAAGAGGTGGCAAGAATACACAGAAGAGCTGTACAAAAATGATCTTCACGACCAAGGTAATCACGATGGTGTGATCACTCACCTAGAGCCAGACATCCTAAAATGTGAAGTCAAGTAGGCCTTAGAAAGCATCGCTACGGACAAAGCTAGTGGAGGTGATGGAATTCAAGTTGAGCTATTTCAAATCCTGAAAGATGATGCTGTGAAAGTGCTGCACTCAATATATCAGCACATTTGGAAAACTCAGCAGTGGCCACAGGACTGGAAAAGGTCAGTTTTCATTCCAATCCCAAAAAAAGGCAATGCCAAAGAATGCTCAAACTACTGCACAATTGCACTCCCCTCACACACTAGTAAAGTAATGCTCAAAATTCTCCAAGCCAGGCTTCAGCAATACGTGAACCGTGAACTTCCTGATGTTCAAGCTGGTTTTAGAAAAGGCAGAGGAACCAGAGATCAAATTGCCAACATCCACTGGATCATGGAAAAAGCAAGAGAGTTCCAGAAAAACATCTATTTCTTGCTTTATTGACTATGCCAAACCCTTTGACTGTGTGGATCACAATAAACTGTGGAAAATTCTGAAAGAGATGAGAATACCAGACCACCTGACCTCCCTCTTGAGAAACCGATATGCAGGTCAGGAAGCAACAATTAGAACTGGACATGGAACAACAGACTGGTTCCAAATAGGAAAAGGAGTACGTCAAGGCTGTGTATTGTCATCCTGCTTATTTAACTTCTATGCAGAGTACATCATGAGAAATGCTGGGCTGGAAGAACCACAAGCTGGAATCAAGATTGCCGGGAGAAATATCAATAACCACAGATATGCAGATGACACCACCCTTATGGCAGAAAGTGAAGAGGAACTAGAAGCTTCTTGATGAAAGTGAAAGAGGAGAGTGAAAAAGTTGCCTTAAAGCTCAACATTCAGAAAATGAAGATCATGGTATCTGGTTCCATCACTTGATGGGAAATAGATGGGGAAACAGTGGAAACAGTGTCAGGCTTTATTTTTCTGGGCTCCAGAATCACTGCAGATGGTGATTGCAGCCATGAAATGTAAAGACACTTATTCCTTGGAAGGAAAGTTATGATCAACCTAGATAGCATATTCAAAAGCAGAGATATTACTTTGCCAACAAAGGTCCATCTAGTCAAGGCTATGGTTTTTCCAGTGGTCATGTATGGATGTGAGAGTTGGACTATGAAGAAAGCTGAGCACCGAAGAATTGATGCTTTTGAACTGTGGTGTTGGAGAAGACTTGAAAGTCCCTTGGACTGCAAGGAGATCCCACCAGTCCATCCTAAAGGAGATCAGTCCTTCAATGGAAGAACTGATGCTGAAGGTGAAACTCCAATACTTTGGCCACCTCATGCGAAGAGTTGACTCATTGGTAAAGACCCCGATGCTGGGAGGGATTGGGGGCAGGAGGAGAAGGGGATAACAGAGGATGAGATGGCTGGATGGCATCACGGACTCGATGGACATGAGTATGGGTGAACTCCCGGAGTTGGTGATGGACAGGGAGGCCTGGCGTGCTGCAATTCATAGGGTCGCAAAGAGTCAGACATGACTGATCAACTGAACTGAACTGAACTGAGCCTCTTCCTGCTTCCCTCGGGCTCTTTGCTGTCGTATGGCTGTGTGAGGTTATGAGTACGGGGAAGCTCTGGATAAGTGAGGCACTGAGCTGGAGGGGAAGGAGCACCAGGTTCTGGAGTCAGTGACCTGGGCTTTATCCAAGCACAGCTTGTGTAAAGACCCTTACCACCTGTGGGGTCTGGAGGATGGGGACCAGACCCTGCCCTCTGGGAGCCGCCTGAACAGAAGGAGATTAGACGATAGTATGGCCCCTGGTGTCCACACAGATCAGACCAGCTGCTCGGCCCTCAGGATCCCCCTTTCTCTTCCCTGCCCTCCCAGGAGCCTGGTTTTCCCTGTCTCTTGGTGTGCATACAGTTGAACCCCTCTCTGTTTCTGATTGCAAGTATATTAATTCTCCTCCTTCATCCTTTGAAAATGCCTTTCCTCCTTCTCCTCATGCACATGGCTTGCTCTGTTTGCACTAAGCTTTTTGTGTTCCCAGAGAGGCTGCATCGCTATTATCTTAGTACTTCTTTTCCTGTTCCAGCAAGGGACTGTGTCTGCGAGAAGTTATCCACTTGACGTATGCATGTTTTCTTGTCCACTCACCCCGGCGCCCTCTCCTTGATGTTAAGACCAAGGTGCTCTAATCAGGGCCATCTCAAGCCAGCTCCTGGGTCTTCCAAACCTCCAGGATCACCGGTTTTTCAACCTGGAGTGGGGCCATGAGACCACCTAGCCCTACCCCTTCTTTCTGCAGATGACATAGTAGAGAGACCAAGACCCAGGGAGGAGAGAGCCTGGCCCCAGTTCACAATTGTCCAGTGGTTCTCCATTGTGCTTGTGCGTGAGAGGAATAATTTTCTTGCGCCCGGTCCCCCAAACCAACTTTGGTTGGGGCAGGGGTATGGGGTTGAGGGGGTGTTGTGTATTAGTATTTTTAGTTTTTCCCCTCCGGTTTAGCCAGTTCTATGTATGCATGTATGTATTTTTGGCCGTACTGGGTCTTTGTTGCGTGCACAGGCTGCTCTCTAGTTGTGATACACGGGCTTCTCTTGTTGCAGAGCGTGGGCTCTAGGGTGCTCTCTAGGGTGTGTGGGCTCAGTAGTTGTGGCACTTGGGCTTAGTTGCTCCAAGGTATCTAGCATCTTTCCAGACCAGGAATCGAACCTATGACCCCTGCATTGGCACATGTGCCCCAGGGATAGTCTTTGAGGCAGAATTTGCATATAAAGTCCAGGTTTATCCTAGAAGCCTTATTCTCAGAGCATATAACCTCACTCTGTGAAAACACCCCCTGAAAATAAGTTCTTATAAATTAAGCTTTTATAATTTATTTTATCCAAGAAAGACTCTTTCCACAAAGAATCAGAAAGCCATGAAAACAGTAGGGATAGATAATTTCCTTGCCCAGGTTAACAGGGATTTATTCTTTCACCAGCTATAGAAATATCAGCTTGGAGAATGGATACAAACAGTCAGGGCTTCATTTGTGCCACAGTGCAGCCCCTCACCCCTCCCTTGTGCAGACCTGGGTCGCCCAGGCCTTGCTGCTCCACTGGACTGCCAGGCTAATGGGATATTGATAGCCTGCCCAGTCAGACACTAAAGCTTCTTTTACAGAGAATTTGGCCAATCCAATTTGCAAGCAGCATGCCCAGGGCTTTAGCAGCCTGCCATGGTCTCTGTTCTGTTCTGCTGAGTGTGTGCCATGCACTCAGTGGTGATGCTGTGGTCCAGAAGTGGAGAAGTCATTCAAGAACTGATCACATGTTTCTGACCCAACATGAAAATCCGATTCACTATGAGACCTTGCTTAAGTCACTCTCTCTCGGCACATTGGCTGCAAAGGGGAAGATTAACTAGACCATATTCAGCTCTCATTATCTCTGCTGTGTGACATAAGGCAGCATTCTTAACTTCTCTGATCCTTGTGGTGGTGGAAACATCCTCACTAGAACAAAACAGAATTACTACAGGGAGAGCTGGTATTGGGTGCCGCTGACTGCTGTTAGTCCACTTAATGGTGTATGTTTTAAATCCATTATCGAGGACTGCTGCATGCTAGGTGGCTTCCTTGCAGAGCTCACATCATTTTGACACAGTCCTTTTGTTTCAGCCACATTGATGCAGCTGCTCTGACAGACACAAGTGCTTTGAAATGGGGACGTTTTGTCACAGCTGGGAAAACAAACCATTACACCACCAGTTTTTCAGTAAATGTTACCAAACAATGTGCCTGGGAGACATTTCAGGCTATCTCCCCCGGTCAAAGCATCCCTGACCTCCCCTCTGGCAGGGGTTTCAGAGAGGGGAGAGGTTGGTCTCAGAGTAGGCTCCTGGTCAAGTTGGCCACAAAGGAGGCAGAGGAAGAGAGGAGCTGGTGGGAGTGAAGGACAAGGAAGGTCAGACATGCTCGGATGTGTGTGGGGTGAGGGGGCGGGGGTCTGCGCCACACAGTACCTGGTAATTTTCAAAAACAATTTTGCATTTAAATGTAGCCATTTCAAAACTCTTGCATCAAAATAACCATGTCAAAATGCCCTTCTCTGTCTCAGACAAAGGAAATGAATGCCAGAGAGAGATGAACAAGACAGGGCTTCTGCCCCCCAAAAAGCTCAGAGTCACCAGAGGGGAAAGGCAGACCAAAAAGAGAAGCAAATTACTTTTATATTATACCACCAGGCAATTGCTGTAATAGCAGAAGGGGCGAGGCAGGAACAGAGCAGACAGCTCCTGAGTCTGGCTGGGGGTGGGGAGGGGGTGACTGGGAGCTCAAGGAATATTTATGGAATGATCAGGAATAGTAGATGTTAACTGAGGGTTCACCTTGTGACAAGCACTGGTATTTATTTTAGCTCATTTAGTCCTCACAACTATTATTATTATTCCCATTTTATGGATAAGGAGACTGAGGCTCCCCAAAGTCACGTGAGTGACTCCCAAGACCCCATGGCTTGTGAGTGGCAGACAGAGTTAGATAACAGGCACACCGAAGGTCCTGCTCACATCCTTGCACTCTGTGGCCTCTTTGCGAGGGATGGCAGTCCCTCGGGGAGAAGGGACACAGGTGTTACTATCCATCAGACTGGGGTCCACTCTGTTCTCACCACTTAACCAGGCGGATGACCTTGGAAAATCTGCTGACCGCAAGCATCTCTTCTGTCTTCTTCCTTTGGCCCTCCCCCTCCCCAGGACACATCACTCAATGCCTGTTAGCTGTACTCAGTGACCCCATAGAGATGCAGTCATCATAGGTATCCACCTGGGCATGCAGCACCATGTTATAACCAGGTCCACAGCAGTTACTGAGACAAAGTTTCCTGAGTTGCCATTCTCATGGGAAGAAACTCGAGGGGTAAGGAGCCAGACAAGATGGAGAAACTAGATTGAACGCTTGTGTGAAGAGGTGTGATGAGCTGGTGAGAGAGAGCTGAGGTGAGGGTGGGTGGGCAGGGACTCGCAGGTCGGAGTAAGTAGCCTGGGCTAGCTTCCAATGCACAAGGGTGGTGGCCACAGAAATATCTCCCTACTGAGTGCCATAGTGCTCATAAGCTGTAAAGTCCTGGGGACATGTGAAAGTGAAAGTCGCTCAGTCATGTCCAACTCTTTGTGACCCCAGGGACTATATAGTCCATGGAATTCTCTAGGCCAGAATACTGGAATGGGTAGCCTTTCCCTTCTCCAGGGGACCAACCCAGGGATCGAACCCTTTTCTCCCACATTGCAGGCAGATTCTTTACCAGCTGAGCCACAAGGGAAGCCCAAGAATACTGGAGTAGGTAGCCTATCCCTTCTCCAGCAGATCTTCCCGACCCAGGAATCGAACGAGGGTCTCCAGGGGGACATGGGAGTTTGTTATAATTATTCTTTCTTTCCCCTCATTACGGACTCTTCTTGCCTTCCATAGTCTGTGTGACCACATTACAGGTGAGGCGTGAGTTGATTCATTTTCTCAGAGCCTCGAACAAGCTAGCTTCCCTGGCTCCTCTGAAGATGTTGTGTGGAGAGGAAAAAAAAAAAAAAAAATTACACTCTAATAGAAATACTTTTCCTTCATTAAATGAAATCTCCAAAGCCCAGTAGCATTTTCGGTGCTTATATGAAGATGCCAGTGGGGATTTGAGATTGAAAGTGGTGTTTTTAGAGAAGTCGATGAAGATCTCAATAGGAAAGAAAGAACACTCTTCAAATCTAAATTCCTCCAGCACCAGGCAAGACAGATCTTCGGCTCAGGGCCCGGATCACATTACTCTCAGCCCTACCGGGAAACACTTTTCCTGAAGCATTTCGAGTGCTCATAAATATTGGTTCTCTGTTTGGGGTGATTGTATTAATAGTGTCTTTCTAAGACTGCAAACCATTTGACTTGAATTTCTGTGTATACCTCAACTCTGATAACTTTGTACAAAAACTGGAGAATTTGTAAGAGTAGGAGTCAGAAGCACATGCATGCGTGCGCCTGCCCACGTTTACACACAAAGCAACATCTTTTATCTGGTGTACCTGGGGAATGAGCTTTTCCCTTTGAAGGTGTCAGGAGGAAGACTGGTCTCAGGGGACAGAAAGACTGGGTTCAAATTCCAGCGTAACTCGTGCTAGGTGGATGGCTCTGGGCAATGCATTTAACTGCAGATTTCTTGTCTGTGTTATGAGGAAAACAGCACAGTTCTCCTAGGGCCTGGTGAGACCTGGGTCATGAAGTATGGAAAGTGTAGAAAGCTCACTGGAATCACTCAAAGCCTGTTCCTTTCAACCACCTGTCCGATAACTTATTAGATTCATCAATTTCATGGCAATTATTCACATTATCTGTTGTTACGTAATGACCTTCCCCACCCCCAAATTTAGAGCTTACAATGAGAATTATGTTGTATTTTGCAGAGAATTTGCAAGCCTGATGGCTTCTTTCTGCTCCCTGCTATCTGGGCCTTCAGCAGGGCGACCCCCACAGCTAAATTTACAGATGGAAAAACAGAGATAGGAGGGGCCAGAAGGAAGGGGTCCTTCTAAAGCTATGTAGCAAGTTAAGGAAAGCTCTTTTCTTGAAGACCACCACTGTGCCAGGTCCTGTGAGGGGTAGAAAGAAAAAAAAGAAAGGCAGTAACTGTTGAGTTGGTGAGCTCTCCAACCCGCCCCCTCCCCCGCCCCCCAGACTGCAGTAAATCCAATGGAGGGGTTAAATTTACATTCTCAACATCTTGTTGCTTTGGCCCCTCAGCAACTCCAGACTTGGGAGTCTGGTGAGTTGAACCCTTCCTTGGCTTTTCCCTGGCTTCCTCCTCCACAAGACAGGGATTCTCTGCCCTCAAAGGGCCAAGGGAGGCTCGCCTAGCAGCTAGCAGATGCTCAATAAATGGCATCCATTAAAAGAAGGATCAGTTCTCTGCTCTGCCTCTGAGCATCCCAGCACCTGCCCCATCAGTCCGCATCGCCGGGAAAGCAGGAGAGGGCTCTGATTGCAACTAGCAGGTTGGCTGAACTCTCGCCTTTCAGTGTGGAAAAATCCATTACCGAGAAGTCATTTGTCAAAGCCAACTGTTTAGCTGCTTTAATTTACATATTTATCAAGTTTGATTAGAATGTATTGTCTTCGACTTTCATCCCAGCTTTCACCTCTTCTCACCCTCTTTTCCTGGGGAAACTGTTTTTGTTGTCCTTGTTGTGAAAGGGCAACTCGTAATTCAATTTGCATTTGCTAATAAGCCTGAAACTGAACCTGGGGAGAGATTTCTGGAGGCTGGGACAGATGAAAGGTAGAGCATGTGTTAGGAAAAACCTGGGCACTCAGTTCTAGCCTGATGCACTCACACCACCAAAGGGCGAACAAGTACTCTACAACTAGTGCATGAGGATTTATTGAGTACCTTCTGTGTGCAAGGCCCTGGGAATACAATTTGTGAAAAAGACGGGCAAAGTCATAACCCTAGTGTTGCTTAGTCTAGTGACTTCAGTTACCGCATCTGTAGGATCAAACAGTTGGACCAAGCAACTTCTCAATGTCTGCAGGCTACCACTTCTGAACACATTCTATGTGTCAGGCCGTGGGCATAGCCCCAGCGCATTATCTCAGTGCTCACAAGCCCCCTGTCAGGTTCATATCGTTATCCTCATTTTGCAGGTGAGGAAATGAACCATCTCAAAGGTCAAGATCACATGTGGCAGGATTTGCATTTAACCTTTCTTCTGTCTGACTTCATAGTTCAGGTTTATGACTGCAAAGCCAGGCTTGATTTTTCTTCTTCACTAGTCTTTGAGCTCCTGGACGGCAGAACAGTGTCTGATTTCTCTCTATGTCCATAGTGGCCAGCCTAAAGTGTGTCATATGATCAGTTAGAAAATATGCATAGAATTCAACTAAGAAAAAGAGTCCTTCATCCTCAGCCTTCTTGTCTTTTGGCCTCAGATGTGCCTTGTGCGCCGTGGCTGCCTCAGTTGAAGGCCGGTGTCTCCAATGCTGTGTGCACCACCCCATCCCCCTGCAGGACCAGTTTCCCCAGTTCCAGGAGTGCTGGTGCCTGACAGCTCACAGCTGAGTCTCTCCCGGGAAACTACACTCAGCTGTAGGAAGCTGCCTTGCCTGAGGCTCCACCCCAGGCCTGCTGGCAGCCCACCTCCAGCAGCTTGTCCACGCAGGACCCAGGGCCAGCCCCACTGCCTCCCAGAACAGCTCTGCAGGGCCCTCCTGGCCCAGAGCTTCCCTTGGGATTGATTAAAGTCACTGTTGAGACTGTCCCAATCCTGTTTAACTCACCTCTCGTAAGAGCAGCCGAGAGCAATCCCTGGTGAAGCTCCTCCTGCACGGTCTCCCTCAGCCTCCCAGCCTGTTTCCCAAGACACCTGATCTGCATAGGGACTCAGAGTGGGCGGCTCTGATTCTGACTTTAAGGAGGAGCTTGGAGAGTGCTGGGGTCAAAATAGGTCATGAAGACATCCCTGGCGGTCCAGTGGTTAGGACTCCACACTTCCACTACAGGGGACACAGGTTCGATCCCTGGTCAGTGAACTAAGATCCCACATGCTGAGTGGTGCAGCCAAAAAGAGAAAAAGGTAGTGGCAGAGAGAGTCTTCCTACTCGCAGAAGGCTGCCTCCAGGCCCACAGTCCCAGTCGTCCAGGCTTTATAGGGCCCCAGCAGGGCAGCCTCGCTGGGCAGTGCTGCCCCAGGACGGTCAAGGTGACAACCGGTCCTTGCCATCCACGTCTCAGGCCCATCGCCTTTCGGCTTCCTTTACCACCCTGGCAGGCATCCCCGGGTCCTCTCTAAGCACCAGCCTGGAGGAACATTGCCTGTGTCAGCCCAGCGATATGAGAGGTGGCTGCATGGATGTTGGAGCTTTGTGCCCTGGGTTCCAGGTCTGGCTCCATTGCACCCCTCTCCAGCTGTGTGACCTGGGGCAAGTGGTTGTCCTTTCTGGGCCTCTCCTTTCATCTTCACAGTGAGGCCGTTCCACTCAGTGATCCATCAGGCTTTGCAGTGCCGCTGGTCTCTAGGAGCGTCCAATAAGTTAGAGGCCTCCTTGCTGCATTCTAAAGCCAAAAAGTGGATTTAATGTGGTAGACATCTGAGGTGTCCCAGGGAGGCAGAGGCTCCTTTCCCAAAAGCCTGGAATCGCAGCATTAACAATTCAGTTCTCATCAGGAGCGTTCCTCTGTCAGGAGATACTCTTTTCAAGGGAAATCTGTATTTTCTTCTCCCACCTCATTGCAGGGAGAACAGTCAGTCCCTGACCCTGGACATGGATGAGTCTACCTGGTAGATGTAAAGTGTGAGGTCCTGGGAGTTCAGAGCCTCGCCAAGGGACTGTGACCCAGAGGGAGGCAGGATGAGTCAGTGGGAGAACTGAAAATAAACTTTGCCAGCCCCGCTGTTTTCTCAAGGCAGCTCGGAGACTCAGAGGAGCAGAACAGATCTGAGCTGTGGTTCTCAAGCCTGCCTGAGCCAGGCGGTGAATGATTCATGACCAGATGAGGGGGCCAGATCGAGCTCTGAATTCAGAGGAGGGTGAGGGCGTTGTAGTCTGGGAGGATGGGAAAGGCTTTTGGAGGAGTTGGGGCAAAGACAGAAAGTCTAAGAAATTGAAGGTTTGCTTGGGAATATAGTGGCAAGGCCAGCCTGAATAAAGAATATTTTATAGGGGTTTATAGAATATCTAATGGGGCAGTTATTTTGCCTTTGAAGAGATGTGGGATGTTCAGTGATGTCTGAAGCTGGTTTTGATTGTCATGGGAGGAGGGCTGCCCCAGCATCTGTGAATAGAAGCTGGAGATTCAGCCTACAGTGCACAGCGCAAGGCTCCACACAGAGCTCCCTGCTGTCCATGTCAATTCTCATGGTTTGTAGCTCAGTAAATGGTACCTGCTGTTACAGGCAGAGCCCTGGGGCAGGGGCAGAACATCTCTCACTTAAGGTTTATCTTGTGAGCTAGGGAATATTATTCTTACTTTACAGAGAACTGAGGCTCAGAATGTGTAAGGAATTCACTCATAGCCTGACGTCTAGTCATCTACAGGGCTGAGTCCTGGTCTGTCCACCCAGGAAGCCAGCAGGCTTTCCACTGGACCCCCTCAGGGGATGGAAGAAACACGAGGACCAATGTCCTGCTCAGTCTCCCCCGTCCAGCTCTCTCCCTCCTGCTGGATTTACCCTCAGTCACTTGGGCTGAGCCAGCCCTGGGTGTTTTTGCTTTCGACAAGTCTCATCTCTACCCAGATGCATTCACTGGTTCTCCAGTGCCTCCAGGAAAGATCTATTGATGTCTCCTAAACCTGCGTGTTCCCATAAAATTATATACAAGAAATCCTGCACCTGGAGCATGTTCTTATATAATTCTTAGCTTCCTGTTCCCTGTTTATTTTCAGTATCGGCAACAGAATGAAGCCCTCACATTACCTTCAACATGACATATTGTGTAGGGAAAACTACAGAACTGTTGCGCTAATAGAATCAGATATAACACAATAATAACGCCAGAATGACCTAGGACCAGTCCTGGATGAGTATAAGTTTGATCTTTCCCTCCTCAGAGGAGACACAGCAGAGCAGAGTCTGGAAGGCTGAGTAGGAGTAAGCCTGCAGACGAGCTGGGGGCTGGCATTCTAGGCAGAGACAAGCACACGCCCTGGTGTGGAGGTGTGGGGAGAAAATTCGTGCTTAGGGAGCTGCCAAGAGTCAGCTGAGGCTGGGGCCTGTGGAAGGGGCTGGAGAGGCAAGCGGCCGCCCACTATCAGAGAGCGAGGATGCCAGTTAAAGGAGGCTGGGCTTGCCCAGAGGACAGCAGAGTGCTGCCCATGACGTGTAAGCAGAGGGAGTGGTGTACTCCTGTTTGCGGTTTGGAAAGACCACTTTGGTGGCTGGGCAGAGGATGGGCTGGTGAGGATGGTGCCAGCCCAGGGAGGTTGGTGACAAGGCTGTTCTAGTCCAGAGTGTGCTATGGTTGCTGCCAGGGTTTCCTTTTCTCCAGCTGATTTGCAGTGTGGACCTGTTTTAGTCCCAGAGTACGAGAGACAAGATGGCAACTGGGGTGGTTTGGAAATCAATGGGAGAGTACTTTCTTGACTTCAGGATGCCTTCAGGGATCTCAAATTCAAGAAAATGAAAAGGCTTATCTATTTAAAAAAAATCCATCTCCTGTTGTAACATTCTGCATTCCCTTCCCAGGTCCCCACCTGCTTCTTCCTTCACAGAACACCTTGCTGCCCCTAACAAGTTATTGTCAGAGTTATGTCAGGAGAAACAGGAAACAAAACCAACAATGTGAACTTCCGGGAGAGTTTTGTCCTCAGAGGGCCCAGCTGGTGCTCTCTGGGACTTCTTGGCATCTTGGTTGGTACCTCCACCAATCACAGGTTCACTCCTTGGTAACTGCTGAGATGGATGGAGATTCTCCCTCCATCCTGACACCAAGGTTGTGGCTCTGGTCCTCACTCACTCATCAATAGAAGAGATGCAAAGTTTCTTAAGTTCTATAATCAACTAGGGGAATTGTAGTTATCTCCAGGGGAATTAATTAGTTATCTATTGTGAAGTAATACTTAAAATTCTCCAAGCCAGGCTTTAGCAATATGTGAACCGCGAACTCCCTGATGTTCAAGCTGGTTTTAGAAAAGGCAGAGGAACCAGAGATCAAATTGCCAACATCCGCTGGATCATGGAAAAAGCAAGAGAGTTCCAGAAAAATAGATATTTTTGCTTTATTGACTAGGCCAAAGCCTTTGACTGTGGGGATCACAATAAACTGTGGAAAATTCTTCAAGAGATGGGAATACCAGACCACCTAACCTGCCTCTTCAGAAATCTGTATGCAGGTCAGGAAGCAACAGTTAGAACTGGACCTGGAACAACAGACTGGTTCCAAATAGGAAAAGGAGTATATCAAGGCTGTATATTGTCACCCTGCTTATTTAACTTATATGCAGAGTACATCATGAGAAATTCTGGGTTGGAAGAAACATAAGCTGGAATCAAAATTGCCGGGAGAAATATCAATCACCTCAGATATGCAGATGACACCACCCTTATGGCAGAAAGTGAAGAGGAACTAAAAAGCCTCTTGATGAAAGTGAAAGAGGAGAGTGAAAAAGTTGGCTTAAAGCTCAACATTCAGAAAACGAAGATCAGGGCATCTGGTCCCATCACTTCATGGAAAATAGATGGGGAAATAGTAAAAACAGTGTCAGACTTAATTTTTGGGGGCTCCAAAATCACTGCAGATGGTGACTGCAGCCATGAAATTAAAAGACGCTTACTCCTTGGAAGAAAAGTTATGACCAACCTAGACAGTATATTCAAAAGCAGAGACATTACTTTGCCGACTAAGGTCCGTCTAGTCAAGGCTATGGTTTTTCCATTGGTCATGTATGGATGTGAGAGTTGGACTGTGAAGAAGGCTGAGCACTGAAGAATTGATGCTTTTGAACTGTGGTGTTGGAGAAGACTCTTGAGAGTCCCTTGGACTGCAAGGAGATCCAACCAGTCCATTCTGAAGGAGATCAACCCTGGGATTTCTTTGGAAGGAATGATGCTAAAGCTGAAGCTCCAGTACTTTGGCCACCTCATGCAAAGAGTTGACTCATTGGAAAAGACTCTGATGCTGGGAGGGATTGGGGGCAGGAGGAGAAGGGGACGACTGAGGATGAGATGGCTGGATGGCATCACAGACTCTATGGACGTGAGTCTGAGTGAACTCCGGGAATTGGTGATGGACAGGGAGGCCTGGCCTGCTGTGATTCATGGGATCGCAAAGAGTTGGACACGACTGAGTGACTGAACTGGACACAACTGAGTGACTGAACTGAACTGAACTGATTGCTCCCTAACACATTACTCTAGAATTCAGCATTTTAAAACAGTAGTTATCATCTCTTTGTTTCTGTGGGTCAGGAATGCAAGAGCGTCTCAACCAGCTGATTCTGGCCCAGTGTCTCTCTCTCATGAGGGACAGTGGCACAGATTGTAAAGAATCTGCCTGCAATGCAGGAAACCCAGGATTGATCTCTGGGTCAGGATGATCCCCTGGAGCAGGGAATGGCTATCCACTGCAGTATTCTTGTCTGGATAGCAGGCTGTTGGCCATGGCTGGAGTCTCCTGGGGCAGGATGGTCCTCTCCAGGAGGCCCTCTCCACAGGCTGTATGGGTGTCATGTTACGGCAACCAGAGCAAGTAATGAGAGGGAGAGAAAGTACACCCAGGATGGAAGCCACTGACTCTTCATAGCCTAGTTTCAAAGGCCAGGCACCATCACCTCTATAGTGGTCTGTTTGTTAGAGCAACTCTCTAAGATCAGCCCACTCTGAAGGGAAAGGAGGTCACCCCTTGACAAAAAGAAATTAGCAAATAATTTGTGGCTGTATTTTTTAAAACCACCACTAGGACTCTAATCTCTAAGACGTAGCATGACACAGTGGTTAAGTGCATAAATTTGAGATTAATAAAGACCTGGGTTTATCCTGGCCCCCACATTTGTTGCTTAGGCAGGTTTTTGACAAGTCCCCTAATCCTGCTAGATCTCAATTTCCTATAAAAATAGGGGTAAGAATAGTAGATGTTTCATTGGGTAGCCATGGAAATTAAAAAAACATCATGCATGTAAAGTGCCTGGCACCGAGTAAGCGCTGAACATACACTACTTAACTGCAGCTGTACTGGATAATGTTATTATCCTCCTTCACAAGAGGCAGAGGGGGTAAGAAGACAAGTGGGATCAGACTGCCTGGCTGGGAACTCTGGCTCTGCTGGCCATTAGCTGTGGGCAAGTCACTTATTGTCTCTTGCTTGGTTTTCTGTAAAACGAAGATAATAATAGCTAGTGCCTGGCCACATAACAGGTGCTCAGTAAACATTTTCTGAATAAGGAACTGGTGGCTGATAGATACAACTCCTCTATCAAAGGGGTCTTCGCCTGTGCGTGTGTTTGTGTGTGTGTTGGGATTCTACACAAAATACATTGGACTGTGAACACCGTCTGTTAACTGGGGAGCCCAGTACAGCTGTCCCGGTTCCACTTGAGAGTGCCCTGCACCCCTGAGTGTGCCCCCCTCTGAAGCCTCCTACTCAGTCCTCCCTTGTGTGCTGTTCCTGGGCTCACTGCTCAGCTTCTTCACAACCTTGGCTTTGTTCAAGCGTACTTCCTTCATCATTCCTGCTGCCTCCACCAAGAATATATTTAATTGGCTTTGCACAAGTCTAGGGATTTGGTGACAGGAAGGGGGGTGGGGGGGGTAGACCCATGTCACACCACCTCAGAACTGCTACATTACCTTAAATTGATTTTGCAAATGAAAGCTAAAAGCTAAGCAAAGGCGACCCATCCATTTTGCCTAAAGATGATTATAATGCTCTTTTACGGCCTCCTAAATGACAAAGCAATTTGTTACCTGCCTACATCAACATTTGCTTATATTAGCACCCGGGATGCTTGATTTTTATTAGCCCCACGTTATCATTTTATGAAGACACAGGGGCTCAGTAAAATTAGTGTGCAAATAGAATGCCCATTTTGCATTTCCCTGTGGTCAGCAGAAATGCTGAATGCAATTGAGTTGATACCAGGTCAGGGGAGACATCCATAAAGGTAGCCTTCACTGCGGCCTCGGTAATGCCATCTATCATTTCTGTGCTGCTGGGAAAGACGGGATCCGTGTGAGGCAGTGTTTTTGAAAAGGGCTTGGTGGTGTTTTTGTCTTTTGTATTTTAAGCAAAAAAGCGACATAAATACTAAGACATAGCTCAACTCCCACCAGCAATAAGGAATGAAAGCAAACTCTCTTGTGTGCACTGTAGATGGAAACTCAGTAGATGTAGAATCTAATACTGCTGTTAGTGGATTCAGGAGGAGACAGATGGGATAGCGAAAGGGCACTAGCCTGGGACTCTGTCACTGCTCCTGTGTGACCTTGGACATGTCCCCTCCTTCTGTGAGCCTCAGTCTCCTCACTTGTAAAATGTGGTTGACACTGTCCTCCTCACAGAGGCATTATGAAGATTAAGTAAGGTAATGTGTCTAAATTTCTTTATAAACCATGATCTATATGAGTATATTATATTTATTAATTCAATAGCCATTTCCTGAGCACCTACTTTACACAGGGTCCTGGGAAAGACATTAAATATATACCATGAAAGTCACAGTTTCTCCCTTGAGGAGCTTATATGCAGTCCAAGAAGTGCTCATGTATTGAATTCCTTTTTTAAACCATAAACTTCTTAAAGGCAGGTGAGCTTTCTCTCTCTCCCTTTGCTCATAAAAATGCTTAGCATAGAGCCAAGCACAGAGTGAGTTCTCAAGAATGTATTTTGGCTTCATCATATGTCTTATTGTATTTTGGGACCTAGTATTAGGGAAGCAGAAGGCAATTGTCGGAGAAGGCAATGGCAACCCACTCCAGTACTCTTGCTTGGAAAATCCCATGGACAGAGGAGCCTGGTAGGCTGCAGTCCATTGGCTTGCTAGGAGTCAGATGTGACTGAGGGACTTCACTTTCACTTTTCACTTTCATGCACCGGAGAAGGAAATGGCAACCCACTCCAGTATTCTTGCCTGGAGAATCCAGGGATGGGCTGCCCTCTATGGGGTCACAAAGAGTCAGACATGGCTGAAGCGACTTAGCAGCAGTTAGCAGCAGCATTAGGGAAGCAGAGACCTCAACTGTGGTCATCCAATAGACCAAGCAAGTCCTAAGGCTTCAGATCTAGGCTTAAGAGGGTTAGTCTTGTTTTTGTTTTATTTTAACTTTTAGTCTCTGACTTGGTATATCAACTGGTGGGATCATGAACCACATTCAGAATAACCTGCCCCTCGCATTGCAGAAGAAGAAAGCCTGTTGGTGATCTCTGCCTCCCCTCTCCCTCCAGAGTATCCTCTAACCTAGATGGGATGTTGTAATCCAACTCCATTCAGTGTTCATTTCTCTATTTCCTTTGGTTCATTGTTCTGTGTCAATCAGCCATTCTTCTGCCTGTGTCCAAGTACCCTCTTCCTGACCCTCCTTTCTGGGAATGTCACTCTTGGCTACTGCTCTTGTCTAATAATATCATTGTGTTTACCAGGTGGCGCTAGTGGTAAAGAACCCTTCTGCTGATGCAGGAGACGTAAGAGACCTGGGTCAGGAAGATCCCCTGGAGGAGGGCATGGCAACCCACTCCAGTATTCTTGCTTAGAGAATCCCATGGACAAAAGAGCCTGGTGGGGTACAGTCCATAAGGGTTGCAAAGAGTCAGACATGACTGAAGCCTCTGAGCACACACGTGCAATAGCTAAATGTTATTACACAGTTGAAACTTCTGTAGAGTCAGCAAGAGCTTGGACTCTGATTTTGGCCCATAATTTTCTAAATACTTCTTTATATGTCTAATAATTTTTATTGGATGCTGAATATTGTGAATTATGCATTGTTGAATATCTAGATTTAGTTGTCTTCTTTTAAATAGCAGATGGTCAAATCATTTTGTTCAGTTCAATCCTTTTGAGAGTTACGTTAAAATTTTGTTAGAGTGAGTCTAGAGTGGTTTATCCACACCACAAAGGTGTGGCCCCTTCTGGATTCTGAATGTCCTGAATGGTTAACGCAGACTTTTACTTTGAAGGTGGGATTTCAGATGGCTCCCACCCTTCTATGAACCCTGAGAATGTGCAGTTCACCACTCCCTGATCATTTTTTCATGGCATCGTTGCCAGGGAGATTCACCTCATTTATGTACATCTTGGGACCCAGCAAAGACTCCTGAGGAGCTCTTCGTGGATTTTGGAATTTTTCTCTACAGTGCTCCCTTTCCTCTGAAATGTACAGTTTCCCCGCAACTACTACCTGTTTCAGACTCCCTGACTTCTGTCTGAGTGAGATGTCTCTGCTCTGTCAGGACACGCCTCTCTGCCCTTTGGCCTGGGGTGGGCCTCCAGGCAAACAGCTGGGACAGCCATAGGTGCACCTCACTGGTTTCCCTCTTCTCGGGAATGAGTCTTGCACTGACTCTTGTTCAATGTCCAAAAACAGTTGTCTTGTGTATCTTGTACAAACTTCTAGTTGTTTAAGATGAAAGAGAAATCTGGGCCCTTTTATTTCATCAAGGCCAAATAGAATTGGATTCTAATCTCAGATCTACTCTATGTAGCTGTGTAGATAGAACCTGAACAAATTATATAAGCTGTCTGAGCCTCAGTTTCTGCCCTAATAAAAGGAATATTGATTGCCATGTTTCTGTAAGGATAATAAATAATGTATACAACATGCCTAACACCAGTTGCTAATTAAATGGCAGCTGTTATTACTAATGTAAATAGCTACCTTCTTTACTCCATCATTTACTGAATTTTTAGTGTGTACTCAGCAATATGTAAACCTATTTAATTATGACAACCCTATGAAGAAAATCTTATTATCCACATTTATAGAGTAGCACACTGAATCTCAGGATACATAACTTGCCTAGTTTCACAGTCAGTGCATCTGGGATTTGATTTTGCTCATAGGACTTCTTTAGATGATTGTACTACTAATATGGTCAACTGCACAAAAGAGCAGGAATGTGGTTTTTAATATTGGGTAACAAGGGACGTAATACAATAATTCATCAGCAATGGCTAGGCCTTAGAGATTGAGCAAACCCGAATCATTAAACCCAATGATTTAAGAGAGAAATGGAGAGAACCGTTTTCCTCCATTTTTGCCCCACATAACAACTCCTCTCTGAAATTTCCCCTCCTCCTTAGCAACCTTCTTCCACTTTATCTTCCAGATAACCTTCGGGAGGGGGCAGAGCAGAAGGTGGTATTCATCACAGGACGAGTCCACCCAGGGGAAACACCCTCTTCATTTGTGTGTCAAGGTGAGTTGCAAGATCTCATGAGCATACTGTGCCTCCAACGGGGGCACCGGTGGCCTCTGGGACCATGTGGCCACATGCAGAGTCCTTATCCTGGATGAAAATTGACTTCACTTCTCAAGAGGCTACGCCTGATCCCCATTAGCAGTTTAGCAGCTGTCTCGCTGAATGTTTATGGACTACATGTGCGTGTGGAGGAAGGGGTGAAGGAAAAGACAGCTGTGCAGACGGACAGGAAGGGCTCAGTATAGTTCTCCTGTGGTTGCTGCACTGAGGATGAGTCACAGAGTGGTTGCAGTTCCTAGCTTGGTGTCACTAGTCTCCAGGAGTTTACAAAAATTAAAAATCTGGCCTCCTCCCACCCGCTATCACCACCAGAAAGAAAAAAGAGAACAAAATCTGGTCCCAGGTCAATGTGTATATTGACAAAAGTGTGGTAGACTGGGAAAGTAAGAATTGAAAGTTATCTATTTACTTGTTCATTCAATCAGTCACTTAATGACTTTTGAAATACTTATCATGAACAGGAATGCATGCTTCATATCAGACAACCAGAGGTGATTTCTCTTCTCAAATATATCTTTTTAAGATTGAACTTTTGTTTATTAGTCAGTTCAATTCAGTTCAGTTCAGTTCAGTCGCTCGGTCATGTCCGACTCTTTGGGACCCCATGAACTGCAGCACGCCAGGCCTCCCTGTCCATCACCAACTCCCGGAGTTCATTCAAACTCATGTCCATTGAGTCGGTGATACCATCTAGCCATCTCATCCTGAGTCATCCCCTTCTCCTCCTGCCCCCAATCCCTCCCAGCATCAGAGTCTTTTCCAATGAGTCAACTCTTCGCATGAGGTGGCTAAAGTACTGGAATTTCAGTTTCAGCATCATTCCTTCCAATGAACACCCAGGACTGATCTCCTTTAGGATGGACTGGTTGGATCTCCTTGCAGTCCAAGGGACTCTCAAGAGTCTTCTCCAACACCACAGTTCAAAAGCATCAATTCTTCAGTGCTCAGCTTTCTTCACAGTCCAACTCTCACATCCATACATGACTACTGTTAACATATAAAATATATGTTTAGCCAGCAGTATATATACATGCATGTGTATATATATATGTGTGTGTGTGTGTGTCTGTGTGTGTGTATCAATTAGTAGCAATATAAACATAACCTCAGATATGTAGATGATACCACTCTAATGGCAACAAGTGAAGAGGAACTAAAGAGCCTGTTGATGAGGGTGAAAGAGGAGAGTGAATAAGCCAGTTTTAAACTCAACATTCAAAAAACTAAATTCATGGCATCAGGTCACATCATTTCATGGCAAATAGATAAGGAAAAAATGGAAACAGTGACAGATTTTATTTTCTTGGACTCCAAAATCACTGCAGATGGTGACTGCAGTCACAAAATTAAAATACACTTGTTCCTTGGAAGAAAAGCTATGAGAAACCTAGATAGCATATTAAAAAGCAGAGACATCAGTTTGCCAACGAAGGTCCATATAGTCAAAGGTATGTTTTTTCCAGTAGTAATGTATGGATGTGAGAGTTGGACCATAAAGAAAGCTGAGTGCCAAAGAATTGATGCTTTGGAACTGTGGTGTTGGAGAAGACTTTAGAAAGTCCCTTGGACTGCAAGGAGATCAAACCCATCAATCCTAAAGGAAACCAACCCTGAATATTCATTGGAAGGACTGAAGCTGAAGCTGAAGCTGAAGCTCCAATATTTTGGCCACCTGATACGAAAAGTCATTGGAAAAGACCCTGATGCTGGGAAAGATTGAGGGCAGGAGAAAGCGGCAACAGAGGATAAGATGGTTGGATGGTATCACCAACTCAATGGGCATGAATCTGAGCAAACTCGGGGACATGATGAAGGACAGGGAAGCTTGGCCAAGTGCTATTCTAAGCACTTTACATATTTTTTGTTATTTCGTTGATTTAACCTAATATTTTGGATTTATTTGATTATATTACGTTTTCTATGTCAGAGAAACTAATATTAGCTGTATTTTTACATATGAAAAAACAGAATTTTGGAGAAGTTAAGTAATTTATCTCATTTTTGTCTCAAAATGACCATGAGGTCAAAAGGATATGATAAAACCAATAGAGGTGAGGCAGCATGCTGCTCTGGAAATAATGGCTACTTGCCATCAGACAGTCTTGGGATCAAATACTGGCTCTGCCACTTCCTAGCAGTCCAGTTTCCTCTATTGTAAATAATAATAATAATGGATTGGCCCAAAAGCTCATTTGGGTTTTTCATTACATCTCATGGAAAAAGCCAAATGAACATTTTGGGCAGCCCAATATACCAATACCAATACAGCAATGGCTGTTATGAAGCTGGCATGAGATTAATGTAAACAAACACCCAGTCCTATGCCTGGCATGCAGCAGACCCTCAACAGATGTCACCCCTTCCTCATGGGGATCTGAGAAGAGGGGGCAGGTAACCTGCTTTGTAGACTATAAGGCACTCTACAAACACAGAGGGTCTTCTTTTCCCAGTTCAGCTTCTTACAGGGCTGTGGTCGGGCACCACTGCCTCCCTCTTGGTTTCAGACAAGGAGCCTGAGCTTCAGAGGGAGGGAGTGATCACCCAAAGACAAGAAGCTCAGAGGCTTGGCTAGCGGTTCTGGATCCCCCAGTCAGCCACCTTAGCTGCTTGCTTGGCATCTCACTTCCAGCTTCCTTCTTCCCCCGTCCTTGCAATAACCTCTCCCAGTGCCATCCGGATTGTACCACCTCCTTTACTGGCAGCCATCTGTCAGTTACTAATCTTGGCAGCAGCCCTATTCCCCCAGCTGATCAGATGCAACAATTTTGTCCTTGTTTGTGAAAAGACAATAGCCTTACTATTGATACTTTATCCCCAGCAGCCCAAACTCCCATACCTGCTCCCTCTGTGGGCAGCAGACAGAGGGCAGGGTCACCATCCCTTTTACAGATGAGGCCTGAAGCACAGAAGTCTGTAGTTCTCAAGTGCTCTCTCCATTGACCCTGCCTTCCCCCAAAAGGGGTCTGAGTGGTGCTGAGTGTATCAGTGGACTCAGTGCTGTGCTGTACTGCAGGTTTTCAACCAGCTCTTTAGTCTTTGGCAGAGATTTTGAATGCCTTCCACCACCTTTTCAAGGTCACCTCCAAACTCCTCAGCATGACATTGACAATTCTCCATGACCTGGCTCTTGCCACATCTCACTATATGCCAGTTCCACACACAACCTAATCCCTGGAAGAGCTCTCTTCCTCCCACTGCTGGGCTTCTGCATCTGCTGCTTCTCTGCCTAGGAGGTCTTGTGCCTACTCCTTGCCACCTGGCAAACACCCGCTCCTCTCCCAAGGTTCATTTCAAGTACCTGCTCTGGGCCAAAGGATGTTCAAACTGCTGCACAATTGCACTCATCTCACACGCTAGCTGCTCAAAATTCTCCAAGTCAGGCTTCAACAGTACATGAACCAAGAATTTCCAAATGTTCAAACTGGATTTAGAAAAGGCAGAGACACCTGAGATCAAATTGACAGCATCCACTGGCTCATAGAAAAAGCAAGAGAGTTCCTGAAAAACATCTACTTCTGCTTTATTCACTACACCAAAGCCTTTGACTGTGCGGATAATAACAAACAGTGGAAAATTCTTCAAGAGATGGGAATACCAGCCCACCTTATCTGCCTCCTGAGAAATCTGTATGCAGGTCAAGAAGCAATAGTTAGAACTGGACATGGAATAACACACCGGTTCCAAACTGGGAAAGGAGTATGTCAAGGCTGTATATTGTCACCCTGAGTATTTAACTTCTATGCAGAGTACATCATGCAAAATGCCAGGCTGGATGAAGCACAAGCTGGAATCCATATTGCTGGGAGAAATATGAATAACCTCAGATATGCAGATGACACCACCTTTATGGCAAAAAGCAAAGAAGAACTAAAGAACCTTCTGATGAAAGTGAAAGAGGAGAGTGAAAAAGCTGCCTTAAAGCTCAACATTCAAAAACCGAAGATCATGGCATCCGGTCCCATCACTTCATGTAAATAGATAGGGGAAAAGTGGAAACAGTGACAGATTTTATTTTCTTGGACTCCAAAATCACTGCAGATGGTGACTGCAGCCATGAAATTAAAAGACGCTTGCTCCTTGGAAGAAAAACTATGACCAACCTAGACAGCATATTGAAAAGCAGAGATATTACTTTGCCAACAAAGGTCCATCTAGTCAAAGCTGTGGTTTTTCCAGTAGTCGTGTATGGGTGTGAGAGTTGGAGCATAAAGAAAGCTGATTTCCAAAGAACTGAAGCTTTTGAACTGTGGTGTTGGAGAAGACTTTAGAGTGTCCCTTGGACAGCAAAGAGATCCAACCAGTCCATCCTACAGGAAATCAGTCCTGAATATTCATTGGAAAGACTGATGCTGAAGCTGAAGCTCCAATACTTTGGCCACCTGATGCAAAGAACCGACTCACTAGAAAAGACCCTGATGCTGGAAAGATTGAAGGCAGGAGGAGAAGGGGATGACAGAGGATGAGATGGTTAGATGGCATCACCGACTCAATGGACATGAGTTTGAATAAGCTCTGGGAGATGGTGAAGGACAGGGAATCCTGGCGTGCTGCAGCCCACGGGGTCACAAAGAGTCGGACATGACAGAGCGACCGAACTGAACTGGGACCCCTGGCCCACTCTCTTCAGCCCCCTGCCTTGAGTCTGCATTGTGGGTTGCTCAATGGTCATCTTTTTCACCCTGATTTGTTACATGTTTGTTTTGCATTTTTTTTGTTCTCCCTTTAAACCTGAGCTTTTTGAGGCCCAGGGCTGGATCTTAGAGTGCCATTTTCTGCATTTGTGAAATGGGCATTGTCCCTCGTGGGACTGTCTGAGGAGCAAATTTTGTCTTGGCTTAGGATACTTAATCTGAGTTCAGAAAGAGGAACCTCCAGTTCACACAGTCAGCAAAGTGCAGGAAGAGCTTTGAAGTTGGGTCTCCCAAGCCTTTACCCTCTCAGGGGTGGGAAGCACTAGAAGGCCAAGCTTCTTACCTGGAAGAACTCAGTGCTCAGGCTGCCCCACAGCATCCAATGTGCGTGTGCAGGTGAGACTACACAGGCTCAGGGGGTGAGGTGGCTCACCCAGGACCACACAGCTAATTCATGGCGGATGTGGCCCTGGGGCCTGTCTCCCAGGTCCTGCTCTTCCTCTGTCCCCATCTCTGTAACTGCCCCTTGAGACACACAATTCATCCTTCCTGAGACAGCTGAACACAAGCAGCATTCCCCCACTTCGCCAGTGAGGAACGGAGGCAGGGTCTTCCCCGAGGGTCTCCCAGCCCCCTGGGGACACCCCAGACTACAGCTGCACGGGGCTCAGCTCAGGCTCTCTTCCCCAGACCCAGGTCTCAGCTGGACCCCTCCCCAGCCTCCCTTGTTCTGGGGAGGGCAATAGAATCTAAGGCCTGGGAGGATGAGAACCTTTGGTTCTGTTAACTCTTTTTCCCCATTAACTGGCTCAGTGACCTTGAGCAGAGGACAGACATGCGAGGCCTGGTCATCCCCATCTGGCTGGGACCTCGGTTCCGCAGCCGAGCTGCTGCTGCACCTGCTGCTGGGAGCACAGTGAAGTCCTGTTGTGGCAGAGCTCGGCGTGGGTGGCGTTTAGGGGGCAGGGCTGTGACTTTCTCAAGGCTCTGCTTGGGGGTGGGGGGGCTGCTTCTGCAAACCCCCACTCTTGGCCTCTGGGCAGCTGAACTGTCCTCCCTCTGAAGCTCCGATGTGAGAGGTCAAGGCCACTCCCGCATGGTCCTGTATGAGCGTGTGTGTGAGCTGGGTCTCTGGAGCCTCACTGCCTGGAACTAAAGCTCAGCCCTGCCACTCGGTACAGAGTGACCTTGGGGATGTTCCACAACCTCTCCGTGTCTCAGTCCCTTTTTCTCAAAAGGGAAATAATAATAGGAATTCTGCCTCAGAGGGTTGTTGTGGAGATGAAATGAGTTAGTGTCCATAAAACATGTAAGATGATGCTTGGGGTGCAGTCAGCGCTGAGTAAGTACTCTTTATAGGGAGGGAGGCAGCATTAATGGGGCATCTTCCAGGTGCCCGGAGTGCTTCCTCTGATCCTCACTGAGAACCCAAGCCCAGGTGCATGATTCCTGTACCAGGTGTGCTGCCTTCCTTCCTCGGCTCCTTCCCCAAAAGAGCCATTAGCTCACCCCTTGCATTTACCTGCTGGGAGGCCCGGCTGCAAGTCAGAAGTTTGGCCAGGACTTGATCTCAGGTCCAGGGAGTGTTTTTGCCCCGAAGCTTCCTGGAGTTGGTGAGACATGGCTCACTGCAAAGTCCCATCTGCAGAGCACTTGTGCACTCCAGGCCCTTTGTAAATGAATCCTTAAGCCCACTTGTGTGAAAGGCTGCCATGGAGAGGTACATGCCCCTCTGGAGGTGGCTGGGCAGTGGGCATAGCTGAAGTTTCAGACTTGAGCACAGCCACCAGGACACCTGAGTCAGAGTCCTATCACTCTCATCCCCTCACTGGGACCCCCATCAAGTCCTTAACTCTCAGTCTGTTTCTCTGCCTATAAAGTGGCACCAACCTGGCCCTCCAGGGCCTGCTGTGAGGATTTATGGAGCCCCACTCCAGCTGCCAAGGGGCCCACCAGGCCCTGCCTTGGAAGCTCACTCCTCAGGAGTGTCCTGTGGGGGCAGGCAAAGGATGGGGAGAACACACATGTGTGTGCACACACACACTCACAACCACTAGGACATCAAGACACACACACACACACACACACACACACACACACACACACACACCAGGACACCAGGACCAAGCACAAGCTAAGACTGCCCACAGTGAAGTGGTGACCTTTGCCCCTTCCTCCCTCCTCTCTCTCACTATTTTCCTCCCTCCTCTATCCCGCACCTCTTCTTTATCTCCTCCTCCCCGCTCTCTCCCACACAGCCTCGTATATGCAGGAAACTAGATCCAGAAAGGGGTTGTCATGGGGCCTTTTGCTTTCCCAAGCTTGTCTTTTCACCGGTGAGATGGGCGGAGTTGGAGAAGGGAGGGTTAGAACTTAGACTCTGTGAATGTCAGGCTCTTCGGGGCCAGCCTTCCTGGGATTCCATAATCTGGGTCCTTGGGCTCAGCTAAGGGCAGTCAGGGTAGAGCCTAGAGGACTCCTGTCACATGACCCACACTCAGCCCAGCAGAGACACCCCCCCCAACCCGACCCCAAATGTCCTGCTTCAAGCCTGGGCTCGTCCCACTGTGTATCCATCCTCTTAGCAGAGAAGAGCAGCAATACTTTACACAGAACTCTCTAGAGAAAAATCATGCAGGCATATATCCAAATAATTTGCAAATCCCATGCAAATAGACTCCTGGCTTGTCCCATCTTAGTTTCATGGAAAAGATGGGGATTTTTTTACCACTTTGAAACCAGTAGAACTGGACCTGAATCCCAGTCAGGCCCCTGGGAGACTCTCAGCAAATGATGTCACCACCCTGACTTGGTTTCCCTGTCTGAAAAATGGAATTAATCCAGCCACTGAACATAGTACCTGTCACTGGACCATCTCTCTTTGCAACTGTACCGCACGGCTTGTGGGATCTTAGTTCCCTGACCAGGGATTCAGCTCGTGCCCTCAGCAGTGAAAGCATGGATTCCTAGCCGTTGGATGGCCAGGAAATCCCCTGGTCCATCTTTATTCATTCATTTCACATGTATCTACTGAGCATTTGCCTTGCCCCAGTGCTGAGCTGGGCGCTGACAAAATCCTGGCCAAGAGCTGGAGCTGTGTCCTTGCCCTCCTGGAGCTCACAGCCTGGACGGAAGATGGATTTGCACAGCAGATGCCAGCCTCAGTCCCCCACACTCAGAGGTACTGAAACTACAACTTTCCTTACGTTTTTAAAACTGAACTCAGTTTCCATTTCGAGGCCCATTCTGCCAGGGGCCAGAAACTTAACCTCTGTAATCTTGGTGTCACCTTTCCCCAAGGTTGTATGGTTTAAGCCAAGACTTCTGCTGTTCCTGGGGGTGGTGGACAAGTAGGCTTCTCACCAGTGTCATCATCTATCCGCTATGCTTACCTTCCATCAGTGGCACCCTTGTGACTCTCTGGGTCTTGGTCAGTGCAGAGCCCCTGCAGGTCACCACCACGCCAGACCCTGGTTCCTGACTGCAAGCCTCTTTATCTTTGCTGGCTCTCTGCTAGGTTTGTGCCCCTACTACCGCCTTTTCCACCTTCAGGACATCCATCCATTATTATTATTACTTCCCTCCAAACCGCATTCCAGGCTGCAGCCAGGGGAAACTATCTCCAAAGGCCAGATCTGACCCTGACCTTGGCAATGGCTCTCCTGAGCTGTTCATATTCTTCAGCAGGACCAAAAGCCCCCATTTACTTCTCCTGCTTCTCTCTCAACATCCACCCCACACCTTCAGCCAAACCAAATAAGAGCAACTGAGTAAACAACACACTTCCTATGTGCGGGATACTTTGCTCACATTAACTAACTCAGATCCTTAGAATACTATTCTTCTTCTTAACTGATGAGGAAACTGAGAAACAGGGAGTTTACAGCCACAGATTTAGTCCAGTTTCAGTATCTGCGCCTTTAGTCATGAAGCTATGCCACCTGGAACTGAAGAGCTCTCTTAAGAAGCAGCTTGTCTTCTGTCTCACCTCCTAATCTCTGTGTAAGACTTCCCCTGCCTGGAATGCCATGTCCTGGCACCTCTTTCATCTGGTTCACTCTACTCATTCTTTAGGTTTCCACAACCCCTTCTTGACTCCCAGGCTGGGTCAGGAGACCCTGGGGTTCCTAGGGCTCCTTGTGCTGTTCCCATCAGAGCCTTTGTTGGTAGGAGCTGCTCCCCTCCCCGCCACCACCATGCACCTCTCTGAGCAGGAACCTATTACACATCTTGGAATGCCAAGCTGCTCCTGGCATGGACCTGACCCTGCGAATGTTTATAGAATGAGTAATTATCAGCTCAGCTAACACTCTACTTTGTCCAGGTCAAATGAATTCCTGGGGCTAATAAACCAATGGGCATTTATTGGGCATCTGATGCATGCCTGGCTCTGTACAGTGGGAGAAATAGCAATATTGAGCCTTTAGTTGTGGTTTGCTTGGTGCAGGTCATCGTGGCCAGGTGAGGTTGGCACAGGGCAGTGAGGTCGGCCACCCAGCTTCCATTTCCGAATTCTGCCACTTTTCCTCCTCTTCCTCCACCCTCTCTAGCCCCCAGTCCTGCTTTCTTCCACCTTCCTGATGAAGGATCTGCAACCTTGTTTACTGAAGGGGCAGAGACTGATCTTCAGGGGGTGGATTGTGTCTCCCAGAAGGAGGAAGTGTACTCTCCTCATTTGACAGATGAAGATCCTGGTACTTTGAGGGAAAGGAATGAAGTAGGTGGAATCATAACCTGTCATTGTGGGATGCATCCTTGGGAATTACTGTGTTCTTTCATCTAACTTTAAAGATAAGCCAAAACTAGAACCCAGGTTCTCTAAGTCCTGGTTTTTTGGCATCTCCAGTTCACTTTCCTTGTTCCCAGATCCCACAGACAGTCAGCTTCACAGACCACAACACCTACTTCTAGGCTGCATTCTGATTTTTATTACCTCCACTGTGTTTCAACCTTTGATCTAAGTGACTTTATGAGAGCACATTACAATGTTCAGGTGCTGAGACCAGCAGTCAAAATGCAGGAGTTCTCAGTCAGTCCCACAGAAGTCTTCCAGATCATAACCTCTATGTCAGGATGAGGACACTGGTCAGAGAAAACTAACAACCAGTCCATGCAGATCTCCAAGTCTGCACACTCTCTGCTTCCTTGGTCCATTCCATACTTTTGGCCCATACTGGGGGATAGCATTTCCTCTCCACTCTTGCTCTGACATTTCTCCTCATTTTCCTCTTCACTTACCACCCCCTCCGCACACCAAATAAAAGTGAAAGATCTCCCAATTTCCTCCTCAATGGGAAAGATTCCTGTTGAACTGAGTCTGACCTCTAGCCAAGAGCTGAGTCTAAAACTTCTGCTTTCCTTGCCCCATGCTCACTTTGGGTGGCTGCAGCCTCCAGTCTGGCTTTGTTTCCTCTCATCCCCCTATTAGCTGCCTAATCAGCAGCACAATTAATCTGCTCATCTGTGAAGGAGGATGGCTCACAATGAACTGCTCCATTTCCAGAAGCCATTCTCTGAGGCAGCATGGCCAGGCCCTGAGCACTGTCTGGCTCCTTGATGGAGGGCTGCCCCAGGAGCTGGGGTCAATTAGTGGACAGATTAAGTGATTATTAGCCCCTAACAAGGATGCTTGGCATCATTACCCTGCCTATTTACTGGCAAACCACAGCTTTCATATGAAAACCAACAAATAAATTAGGGCATCTGGTCTACCGCCACGTCAGCCATGCAGTAAATGATGTCCAACTGGCTCTCAGCTGCCAATGGATTCTCAGCCCAAGATATCCCTCCCTGGTCACAGCAGCTCTGGAACGTGCCACAGAGTGACTTATCATTCCAAGAGCTAAGGGCCTGCCACTGGGCACATGGATTGTTCTTAGTTACCCCGCTGATTCCTCCTGTCTGGCTGTCAAAACCTACCTATCTGTCAGGGCCCAGCTCAAAGCTTCTTTCTCCCTGATACATTTTCTGCTCTCTCCAGCAGGGGAAGAGCTCCCTCAGTTCTCCTTCTGTGCTTTTGGAAGGGTTGTGTGCTCTCCTGTCACTTTCCAGCATGGCAGGCGTCTCATGGAATGCCAGAGTTCCATTTTGGCTATATTTTTCAGGTCTCCAAGCAATAAGTAGAAACACGGAGAAAAAGAGGGTTGGGGCAAAGACTCTGTTCTTGTTTTCTTACCTCCTCCCCTGTAGATGTGTGCAGGCCATGGCCAGGACATCAACAAAGGTGGTGACAGGGTCAGGTTTGTGCTTCAGGACAATCCCTCTGGCTGTAGTGACAAGGGCATCTTCCAGAGGTTTTCGCTGTCACCTAGGCCAGCTCTGGTTGCTCTCATCCAGGCCAGATGTGATGGTGGCCTAGAACAGAAGAGATGCAGGGGGATGGAGATGAGGGCCAGATTTGCTAGTTTCAAAGAAGAGACACAGGGACTGCCTGACTATAGGAAGAGTCATGGAGGAGACAGTCCTAAATCTGGTGACCAGGAGGCAAGGTGGTGTTCGTCCTAGTGAGAAGCCAAGAAGGCAGCCAGCCCTGGGGTCCGGAAACAGAGGACCCTTTAAGTGGGGAAAGGAGTAGAGTTGGTGGTATCAACAAAACCTCCCTCTCTTTTTGTGACTTCTCTCTGTTTCCCGGTGTACCCATCAGCCTCATGAGGACTGAGACCTTTTAAGGTCTTCGGCCCCACAATCATCCAAACTAATGTCAGCCTTTAGCTAGTAGTGGACCCATTAGGGAGCAACTCTGCTTTTATTGTTCAGAATTATCCTGCCTCTCCCCTATCTCTATCTGTCAAGACTCCAAGGCATAGCTCACATGCTGTCTTTTCCTAGAGGCCCTTCCTGTGCTCTTGAGCAGGACATGCTGTCCTCCAAGCCTTGAACTTCAATATTACATCTTGAGCTATCTCCTGGAACAGAGATATTATTTGTAAAATTCACTGGGCAATACCTAATTCATAGCCATGTACCCACAGTGGCTAACAACGTAGGCCCCCAAATCACCTCTGATCTCACACTGTTTTTCCCAGCTGAGGAAAGGTGCTCCCTCCTTCCTGAAATATGTTGACACTAACCCAGATGCTTCTTTTTTTTTCCCCAGGGATCATTGACTTCCTCATAAGCCAGCACCCTATTGCTCGTGTCCTACGGGAACACCTGGTCTTCAAAATTGCACCCATGCTCAACCCTGATGGTGTCTACCTGGGCAATTACAGGTGAGGGATGGGGGAGAATGCTTGGATGGTGGTATGAAAGCAAGAAGAAAAAGGGGCTATGTTTTTGAGGAGGAATTTTCAGACTACCCATGAGTTCATCAGCAGTTTCACCCCAGCTCCTGAGGATGTGATGAGCTGGTCTTGGCTAGTTCATGCAGTCATGTGAGATCACTTGCTGGAGTTTCCTGGGCAGTTTGCTGGATCAGGAACCAGGAGACCTAATATCAGTTTTGGTGCCTTCTTCCTGTGTAAGCTTGGGGAATTCACTTTCCCTCTCTGATGCACTGCAGTTTATCTTGCATAATTAAGATCATAATTACTTACCTGGCAGGGCACTTGTGAGCATCAGTGCTCACAAAGAAACAGTGGCGATGAATGTGCTTTTGAGCATATGGTGGTGATGACAGTTACCATTTTGTTTCTGGATTTCTTCTTGGAGATTATTAATGAAGGAGAGCAGCAGCCTGCATCATGTGGGTAGCATTTCTCTTTGGTGTGAGCATATTGGCTGGCCCCACACTCACTCATGCACTTTACATCTTGAACTCTTTCTCCTGGTTTAGCCGCATAATTTACAGCTGAAAATTCCACTGCCCGGGGAACCATCTGCTGAGAGAACATTGAATCCTCTGAGAGAGAGTGTGTTATTAGCCTTATTTCACCTTTGAGGCAACAGACTGGGCCAAAGTCATACAACCAGTAAATCATTGACTAACTTCACTGCCCTAATTATACAGCTTGAGAGCTGATTGGTCCTAGAATTCCTAAGGTAACATTCAAGCTCCCCAGCTTTGATGTAAGACTCTGTGTGACCTGTTGCCTAACCCCCCACCCTCTAGCCTTAGAATCATTGCTCTGGCCACTCTAAGGAAGGCCTGGTTCCTTACACAGGTCCTGTTGGGGCCTGATACCTCACCTTCATAAAGGCCCTCTGTCCAGGGCTTCCTAGTCCCGTCCTCATCTCACTTTGTGTGTTTTTGTGTTAGTTGCTCAGTGGTATCTGACTCTTGGTGACCCCATGGACAGTAGCCCACAAGGCTTCTCTGTTCATGGAATTCTCCAGACAAGACTACTGGAGTGGATAGCCATTCCCTTCTCCAGGAGATCTTCCCAACTCAGGGATCAAACTCAGGTTTCCTGCACTGCAGGCAGATTCTTTACTCTCTGAACTACGAGGGAAGAGCCCCCATCTCACTAATCCTTCCTTGCAACTCAGTTTGTACCTTTTCTTCTGAAAAACATCCCCCAACCCCGCCCCCCCCCCAAAAGAATTGGCCATTCCCTTCTCTGAGCTCCCACAGGCCTGGCTATTGAATGTGTCTTACCCCATTGCAAGGACCCCATGGTCTTAAAACCACCAGAAGGAAAACATTGAGCCTTAATTGTCCTTGTGTTCCCCAGTGCCTATCATCAGGGGTCAGCACATAGTAGATGCTCAAAAAGAATTTGGTGGGTACAAGTACAAAAAAAAAGAGATGACTTTCCTGATGAAGGCACGGGGGTTCAGAGATCAAATGGGACTTGCCCAAGGTCAGTGGCAGAGCTCAGACCAGAACCCACATTTCCTGACATCGCATCAGGTCCTTTTGGAACAGAGCTGGTTTAATGCTTTCCCAGAGTGTGGCAATTGGGTCCACAGAAGCTTCCTAGTACCCCTGGGTATGAGTTAGACAGAACCCATGGGATTCATGATGCCTTAATTAAAGACAGTTTTGCTTCCTCTTAATTGGCTCAAGTAATGGTTCATTAGCACTGGCAGGTTTTATGGCTTCTGCAGGCCTGGGAGCAGTGCCTTTCCACCTTTTCTGGACAGAATGCAATATTGGCGATAATGGTGGTGGAAGGACCATTTGATTGATGTTAACATTTCTGTTTAATTACAAGAGCAGCCATGGTCAGAGAGAGGTCAGTACTGTCCATTCCACATACTTATTTATGTCATCATCTGCTGTCCGGGGATGACCAGTTGGAAAGAGGTCTTTGACCTTGGCCGAAATGCCTCCTCTTTCTGGGCTTCAGATGGCCAGTGGGGGTGGTGATGGGGAGGTAACTGCTTCTTATATGTCCCCAAGCTGTCCAAGTTTTGTGATTTGGGCCTTTTAGGATAAAAGAATTCCACCCCCTCAGAAATGGTCCTGTACTGAAGTTTAAAATCTCAGCCTTCTCCCAGTGAGAGTATGTGATTCTCATTACAAGAGTTGAAGAAAATCTATAACCACAGGCATTAATCCTGTTGCCAGAACAGCTCTGAGTAGCAACAAAAAGCCTGTCAATCATGAAGATTCCCCATTAAATATTTGGGGGATGTGAAATATAATAATCAAGTCTATAAAAGGAGAGTTTCAAGGTACCTTAGAGGCTTTGTAGGCCAGCCCCTCACAGAGCTACCCTACCGGCCACAGCTCAGTGTCCCGTGGTTTGGTGGGACTTGCCCAGGCATTATAGGGGAAGAATGGTTTTAGAGCTCAAGTAAATCTGGGAAACATACACTTGCTGCTGCTGCTAAGTCCCTTCAGTCGTGTCCGACTATGTGCGACCCCATAGACGGCAGCCCACCACGCTCCCCCGTCCCTGGGATTCTCCAGGCAAGAACACTGGAGTGGGTTGCCATGTCCTTCTCCAATGCATGAAAGTGAAAAGTGAAAGTGAAGTCGCTCAGTCGTCTCCGACTCTTTGCGACCCCAAGGACTGCAGCCTACCACGCTCCTCCATCCATGGGATTTTCCAGGCAGGAGTACATACACTTAGGCAAAGTTAAAAACTCTCTTCTACACTAAGCTTTTTCCATTTTGAATATGCTAGTTAACAGGAATCCCAAGAGGGGAATATAGTGTTCAGTGTTTCCCAAGGAAACCTCTTTCCCCACCACCCCTCACCTGCTCTACCACCACCCTCACACCACCCTGTCCCCAGGGAGGTTAGGGATTATAAAACGCCTGGAAAATGCCAGTCCAAGAATTCTGCCCAGTGCCATGTCAGGCACTCACACACTTGTCTCAATGCTAGCAGCAGCTCTGTGAAGAAGGATCTTTGTGAAGCTTTCTATGCTTGCAAATAATAAAAATCTACTCCTTGCCCTCCTAGTGCCTCTTCTCCCCCCACCCCCCCTCCTCTTTTTCCTTCTCGTTTTCTTCTCCTCTGCTAAAGAACCATGTAATCGAATCTAGAAAGAGGCATCCGATTTCCCAGCTTTGACCATGCAAAGGTGTCTGATTCTTTGTGACCCCATGGACTACACAGTCCATGGAATTCTCTAGGCCAGAGTACTGGAGTGGATAGCCGTTCCCTTCTCCAGGGCATCTTCCCAACCCAGAGATCGAACCGGGCTCTGCTATATTGCAGGTGGATTCTTTACCAGTTGAGCTACCAAGGAAGCCCTATATTTAATAATACAAGTACCAACACCATGGTATTTATAGTAAAATAGACAAGGTGCACTCTAGCATTTAATGGGCAATGATGACACCTGTCCCATGATAGAGGATGTGCTTTATGTAAAAGAGCAGCAGTGTTTACTTACTAGACTCCTATGTGTGCTCCCAGACTCTGGATTATGGGAGGAGCAGAGAGAACCAGAGTTATAGCAGCCACAATACTCTCTCTGGCAGCCTTCTATAACAGGAGCTGGGGTAACAGGAGATAGCAACAGTATTATGGCATCTAATGAAAACACAAGCCAACTATACTGTCTGTCTCTCTTTTGCTGTTTAGCTCCTAAGTTCTGTCTGACTCTTGAAAACCCATGGACTATAGCCCACAAGCCTCCTCTGTCTGTGGGATTTCCCAGGCAAGAATACTGGAGTGGGTTGCCATTTCCTTCTCCAGAGGATCTTCCTGACCTGGAGATTGAACTTCTGTCTCCTGCATTGACAGGTGGATTCTTTACCACTGAGTCACCAGGGAAACCCTGTCTTTGCTGTCTCTGTCTCACTTACTACACTCTAATAACACTGGCCATTTTCTTCAGTTTAGGGCTGAGGTTTAATGCCACTTCACAGAAAGGCCAGGCTTCCCTAGTGGCTCAGAAGATAAAGAACCTGCCTGCAATGCGGCAGATATGAGTTCAATCCCTGGGTCAAAAAGATCCACTGGAGAAGGGAATAGAAGCCCAGTCCAATATTCTTGCCTGGAGAATTCCATGGACAGAAGAGTCTGGCAGGCTATAGTCCATGGGGTCAGAAAGAGTCAGACATGACTGAGTGACTAATACACGCGTGCACACACATACAAACACACGCTCACACACACACACACACACACACACAGAAAGGCTGCCTAGATTCTCCAATATAAATCAGGTTTCCCATTACACTCTTTCAGAGCACTCTGAATTATCCTTTCAGAGCCCTTGCCCCAGTTTGTAATCATGTGCTTATTTATTGAATGATTGTCTCCACCTCTAGACCGTAAGCTCCCTGAAGTCAGGACTTTATCCCCAAAGCCTGGCACAGTTTCCAGGACAGAACCAGCCTTTGATATATAACTATCCAAATGAGTCAATAAACTCCAGAGCAGCGCTTAGTAACTAGGAAATGGCACAGGGGCTTCCTTAATGGCTCAGACATTTAGAAACCTGCCTGCAGTGCAAGAGATATGGATTTGATCTCTGGGTTGGGAAGATCCCCTGGAGCAGGAAATGGCCACCTGCTCCAGTATTCTTGCCTGGAGCTGTATTCACAGGTAGAGCAATCATCACCAGATGCCCTCAGCTCCCAACCCTTTACTTTCAGCAACTCAGCCTCCTAACCCTAGTTGTTTTGACCTTATGCTATTGTGACATAAACACTATAATGAGCTGCTCTAATGATTTAGTGAACTTTGGGTTCAGAGCCACACTTAATTCTTGTACAGGGCATTACACTTAGAAACCACCTTGGATCATTACCACAACTGTTTGAGAAAGGAAAGTCAGTTTTTATTATATCCATTTGAGCAAAGGGGAAACCAAGTCTGCAGAGGGAAAGAGCTGTGTTTAAGGTCCCTTGGTGTGTTCAGGGCTCTCTACACTGCCAGACACTGCCTGTGTCCTACAAGCTGGAGGCAGAAGCGGAGAACTAGCAGGCTAGCTTTCCCTACTCTCCGGAGCCTTCTCATCCTGAGGCAAGACCCTTCTCTCCCCAGCTTCAGTTCCCCTCTGCCCTCTTGGAAGAGGAAAACGAAGTGCAGGATACTTCTCATTTAGCAGAGGCGCTGGAGATGGGCTCTGTCAAGAATGGCACAGCCGCAGCACAGATGAACCGGGGGACGTTATGCTAAGCGAAATAAGCCAGACACAGAAAGACAGATATTTTATGATTCCACTAATACGAAGTACTTAGGAGTAGTCAAAATCATAGAGACAGAAAGTAGAATGGTGATTTCCAAGGGCTGGCTGGTGGAGCTGGGGAAGGAGAGTTATTGTTTAATGGATATAGAGTTTCAGTTTTACGAGAGGAAAAGGTTTGGAGATAGCTGGTGGTGATCGTTGCACAACATTGTGAACATACTTAATACCACTGAATTGTACACTTAAAAATGATTAAAATGGTACATTTTATGTTATGTGCATTTTATCACAATGTAAAAATAGTGGTATAACGTATCAATGCAATTTGAGCATCTTTGGAGAGGTTTAGGAGGGGAATCTCAGGCCTGGAAGCATAGAGGGATAAACACTGTAACTTCAGGTACTTATAGAGTCAAGAGTTACAAGGCAGAGGTTGGCAGGCCTTTGGTGTCCAGGGTGACAGGCTGAGTAGGTCTATGGTTGTTGGCGGCTCTCACCGTCCTGCAGTAGGTTGGCCATCCCCACACAGTGCAGCCCTTATTCTCTCTCTCCATCACCTCCTCCTCCCCATCACTTCCTTTGCACAGGAGACCCCTCCGTCCCTACCTGTACCCCACGGGGCCTGGGTGATGTGCAGTTTTCCTTGCAGGTGAGAAACAGACTCTCCATCTCTATATGACAATATGAAACTCTGCATTAGGTTTGCATTTCTTAATTAGGTGCTTGTCATTGTGTATTCCATAGAGTCACGTATAAGTAAACAGTCGTAGACCTTTGAATAAATTTATTGGTTTTATTTATGTTTCTGGGCATAAAAATCTATAATTACCAGGTACAGCCTCCGTATAACTGATATTTAACGACAATTACTTTTTGTTACCATAGAAATGAGTCCAACGTAGTTACCCATAATTTCTCATTTCCCAAACCTCACACATGCTGAATTGCAATATTACCATAGTAATTGCCTATTAGTCATCATAAAATACACAGTTACCCAAAAGATATTAGGATGCTGTGAAATTTCTCATCTTTGGGAAGCCTCAGTGCTTCTTGAGAGTACGGAGATGGGGAGAGGAGCAGACCTCCACGGGTGGTGCAGAAATGATTCAGCTTTATTGCACGGCTCTGCAGACCCCGCAGTAGAAACGGATGCTGCTACAACCCGCAGACATGCAACACATTCTGTCTGTTGGCCCTGGTGAGCTTTACGTAGCAAAGAATGCTCCAGCACAGTAAATCCAATTTAACTAAGGTTTGTCAAGGGCCTGCTGAGTGTCAAGCCCTGTGCTGCGCCTTAGGGAAGCAGATGGAGATCAGAGGCAGCCTTTGGCAATAAGAGGCCCAGTATTTGTACTAGAGGGGTGTGCGTCATGCTGTGGAAGCCTGGACATCATCAGAGCTAGTATCTAAGTGCCTACTAACCACACATTATATATATCATCCCTGATAACACTCAAAACAACCCTGACGTGGAGGTAGTATTATGGCCCCTTTTTAATTACGGAAGCAAATTGAGGCCCAGAGATACCAAAGAACTTGCCCCGGGTCCCTTAGCAGGAAGGGTCAGATCAGGTTTATGAATCCAAGCTGGCCAGGTCTAGCCTGCTACAAATTAAATCCATGGCTACACTGTATCGTGAAAGCAGGGAGTGCTTCCTTCTGACTAGGGGTGAGGAGGGAAGGTTTTTGAAGAATGTATACAGTCCACCAGACATAGAAGGGATATAAAGAGAGATTTTTACAGCAATCATCATTACATATGGCAGAGGGTAAAACACCAGGGGAGGTATTTCCAACACACACATACACACACAAACAACACACATATAGATACACACTTAGGGACACACACACGTGCATGCACAGACGCTGTAACCAACCAACCCCACTCACCTCAATAGCCAAAGAAGGAAGCATTCTTAACTGTCCAAAATAGAATGGAAAACAAAATTAGCTATGTAAAAAATGTGCGTCAGTATTCTATTTGTTCTTCGACAAGCATAAAACTGTGCGGTTTTCATCAACGGGAAGTGAGCACAAAGAGCCACTGCAAGTCGCCTCACCAGTTGGTATCTGCCAGCCCCTTCTCACTCTGCCTCCTTCCTACACAGGCCACATGCCCACAGCCACCCCCCCCCCCCACCACCACCTTGCCGCCTCTCTCAGCCTCGTCAGCCTTGAAGTGGGATGGGGCCTCAGAGAGAGCTTATCCAGGGCCCCACCTAGGGCAAGGGAACCTTGAGAAGCGCCACACTGATGCCAGCTCTGACGATTAGAGGGTGTTTATATCCACGCTAATGGAGAAGGAAATGGCAACCCACTCCAGCGTTCTTGCCTAGAGAATCCCAGGGGCAGCGGAGCCTGGCAGGCTGCTGTCTATGGGATCGCACAGAGTTGGGCACGACTGAAGCGACTTAGCAGCAACAGCATATCCACGCTAAACCTGTCAGCCATCATTTCTGCTTTCTGCCCCTGAAGGGTTAATCAGGTTCGACCCACCTTCTACGTGGTAGCATTTCAGCTATTTGAGGATTGTGTGTCCCCACATCTCCCCACTCCTCACTCACTCCAACCACTGTCAGCTCCCGTTCTCCTGGCTGAACATCCCCAGAGCTTTACAGCTTTTCATATGTGATCTGAAATCCAGTCCTCTCCCCGTCCTTCCTGCTGTCTTCTGAACATGCTCCAGATGTTTGTCACGGTCTATATTTGAGACATGGTGTGCAGGATGGTGGCTCCAAAGTTAAAGCATCTGCCTGCAATGCAGGAGACCTGGGTTCAATCCCTGAGTCAGGAAGATCCCCTGGAGAAGGAAATGGCAACTCACTCTAGTATTCTTACCTGGAGAATCCCATGGACGGAGGAGCCTGGTGGGCTACAGTCCACAGGGTCACAAAGAGTTGGACACAACTGAGCGATTTCACTTCACTCACTCGTGCAGGATGGAAAAGTAATAATGATGAGTGTTGATGATGATGATGATGGTGGCGATAGTCATGGTGATGATGATAATGATGGTGCTGATGACGATGGTGGTGCTGATGACGATGATGGTGATGACGATGATGGTGATGACGATGATGATGGTGGTGCTGATGACAATGATGGTGCTGATGACGATGGTGCTGATGATGATGATGGTGCTGACGATGATGGTGATGACGACGATGATGGTGGTGCTGATGACAATGATGGTGCTGATGACGATGGTGCTGATGACAATGGTGCTGATGACGATGGTGGTGCTGATGACGATGGTGCTGATGACGATGGTGGTGCTGATGACGATGGTGCTGATGACGATGGTGCTGATGATGATGGTGGTGCTGATGACGATGGTGCTGATGACGATGGTGCTGATGACGATGGTGGTGCTGATGACGGTGGTGCTGATGACGGTGGTGCTGATGACGATGATGGTGCTGATGACTATGGTGGTGCTGATGACGATGATGGTGCTGATGACGATGGTGCTGATGACAATGGTGCTGATGACGATGGTGGTGCTGATGACGATGGTGCTGATGATGATGGTGGTGCTGATGACGATGGTGCTGATGACGATGGTGCTGATGACGATGGTGGTGCTGATGACGATGGTGCTGATGACGATGATGGTGCTGATGACGATGGTGGTGCTGATGACGATGGTGGTGCTGATGACGGTGGTGCTGATGACGATGATGGTGCTGATGACTATGGTGGTGCTGATGACGATGATGGTGCTGATGACGATGATGGTGCTGATGACGATGGTGGTGCTGATGACGATGGTGGTGCTGATGACGATGGTGCTGATGACGATGATGGTGCTGATGACGATGATGGTGCTGATGACGATGATGGTGATGATGATGATGGTGCGGATGACGATGGTGCTGATGACGATGATGGTGATGACGATGGTGCTGATGACTATGATGGTGCTGATGACGATGGTGCTGATGACGATGATGGTGCTGATGACGATGATGGTGATGATGATGATGGTGCGGATGACGATGGTGCTGATGACGATGATGGTGATGACAATGGTGCTGATGAAGATGATGGTGCTGATGACGATGATGGTGCTGATGACGATGGTGCTGATGACGATGATGGTGCTGATGACGATGGTGCTGATGATGATGATGGTGCGGATGACGATGATGGTGATGATGACGATGATGGTGCTGATGACGATGGTGCTGACGACGATGATGGTGCTGATGACGATGATGGTGCTGATGACGATGATGACAGTAATGATGACAGTAGATGATGGTGGTAGTGATGACGATGATAATGGTGATGATAAATAGACTATTGAACCTCCTGGATCTGGCCTTATTCTAGGTATTTTGCATGTATTGTTTTATTTAATTCTTAGAACAACTGTATTATTATTCTCATTTTACAGATGAGGAGACTGAGGCATAGGTAGATTAGGTAACTCCCTTAAGTTCATAGAGCTAGCTAGTGGCACAGGAGAAGGAAGGAATCATCACAAGCCTAGTTCTGGGGACATACTCCTGGGCCTACTTGCCCATCGCTATCTGACATTGACCTCTTGTCAACCTCAGTCCTTCTACTTGCATTCCTGCTGAGTCACAACCCCCGCACTCCAACCACCTCCCCCACCCTTCCTTCTCTGAGAACCTTACAAGAAAGCATAGACTGGGCAGAAATTCCACTGCTCCTTTGAACAAAGAGGAAACCAAGCCACAGAGAGGCTAGGTAACTTGCTCAAGGTCACACAGTAGGTGAGTCACATAGTTTTTCAAGATGAAGCACAAGCGACACAGGGGCCAGACCAAGCCTCACTTCCCAGAGACTCTCTCCCATTTTACATAACCTGAGTGATGTTTCTACAGAGGCTGAAAGGACACCAGGTCTGGCAGCACAATCAGGTGTCTAACCCACGAGTGCACACCGCCAAAACCAATTATTCAAATGAGCTTCCCAGCCAGGTTCCGCAGAAAAGGCCAGATGGCTAGACGTCCGTGGAGACTGCTCCCCATCTCTGTCCCTTCAAGTAGCCTTTCAAAGTTAGAGTTGATAGCGAGATGATTTTAATAATTGATTCTACAGTGAAGACAGGCCTCTGTGGGACAGTTACCCAGAATTAGGGGCTGAGGAGTCCAGAGGAGCAAAACATTGTGATAGAATCAAGAACTTCATGGGTCCCAGTCTTGGTTCCGAAACCACTGATGGAATAGCATCAGTTCCATGCGCAATCCTTTGGGGGCTCCCTATATACCATCAGAAGGAACCTGTACTCTTCAGCCTTGTCTTCAAGGTGGGCACAGCATTCAGGAAGCTCTTCCTCAGCTTCACCTCCCACTGTCTCCCTTGATGGTGTTGAGTGGCTTGGTGGACTCTTTATGACCCCCTGGACTGCAGCATGCCAGGCTTGCCTGTCTTGATTATCTTTCTTGCCCCATGCTCAAATGCTCACTCAGCAAGTACTTTGTCCCATGCATCAACTGGGGACCTGTGGTGGGCTTGGCCCATGCTTGCCCTCAGGGGAGCAGCTGCCGGTGAGATGGATCTTGAGGGGTGAGTGGGTGTTAGCCAGATAGAGAGATTGGCACCACATTCTCAACCAAAAGAATAATACTGTTACATAACAAACGTGATTATAATAATATAAGCATGAATGGAATTTTATAAGTTGTCAGACCCTATTCTAATAGTTTCTAATGATTATCCCCCCTGAAGATGTAGGCATGATAACTCATCATGCTTCTGCTCCCAATCTCAGCCTACTACCACCCATGTAGGAGGAGATACAGGGATCAGAAAGAGAGAGGTCAGAATGTTAGCTTTATTATTGATAGAAGTAGGATTTGGAAGGCATAGCTTGTATCTGTGGCTAAAATTGGCCTTCTTATACTTCACTCCAAAATTCAACTTCCCCACCATCCACAATTAAAAGATGCTTGCTTCTTGGAAGTAAAGTTGTGACAAACCTAGATAGTATATTAAAAAGCAGAGATATCACTTTGCCAACAAAGGTCTATCTAGTCAAAGCTATGGTTTTTCCAGTAATCATGTATGGATGTGAGAGTAGGACCATAAAGAAGACTGAGTGCTAAGGAATTGTTTCTTTTAAACTGTGGTGCTGGAGAAGTCTCTTGTGAGTCCCTTGAACCTACAGTGTATGTTCACACACTGAACAAAGGCTAAGGGGGAAGAGGGAAGCTGACAAGCCTAGCTACTTGGGGATTTTACACCAGCATGCAGAAGGGGGTGCATTTTGTAACGAGCTCATAAGACATATAATGTGCAAGGCTTGTGTGTAGAAACTGGGGGACATGATGAAAGAAGCTGGAGGAATAAGTGGGGACCAGTTTGTGGAGGATCCTGAGTGTCACACCAAGATTGAAACCATAAGACCAGCTAACATGTATGTAGCGCTTATCTCAAACAAGGCAGTATGCCCAGTGTTTATATGACTGATCTCATTTAATCCTTTAAACAACCCTCTGAGGCAGGCAGAATCCATATTTTGCAGATCAGGTCTGAGGCCCAGAGAGGTTAAACCACCGGCTGACCCATGGCCACACCAGAATCTTACTCAGGCAACATGGCTCTGGAGTCCACATTTGCAACCAAAGCCACTTCTCAGGTTCAGACCAGGTGGGCAAGGGTCTTGGCAGTTTCCAGATCTGTGAAGAGCTAAAGGACTTTTCTTCCCTCCAGTTCTTCCTCTGCCACTTTTCAGTAAAGAAATGGAAATAGCTAATTCCTAGCCCCAAGGGCCAGGGTTTTTCCCAGGTAGCTCAGTGGTAAAGAACCTGCCCGCCAACGCAGGAGATGTGGGTTTCGTCCCTGGATTGGGAAGATCCCCTGAAGAAGTAAATGGCAATCCACTCCAGTATTCTTGCCTGGAAAATCCTGTGGACAGAGGAGCTGGTGGGCTACAGTCCATGGAGTTACAAGGAGTCAGACTCAGTGACTTAACAACAAGCCTCAAAGGTCTTTAGACAATGTGCCCTCTTGAGCCTTTAAAATGGTTCTCTACTCTTTGTCAGTGTTCTTTATAGAGAGAAAAATAATCCATCAGTTCTGGAATTGATTTCAACTCTACCCTTACATAGCTGTGTGACCTTGGCATTAGTTTTCCCATCTTTGAAATATGGAAATTGAGTTTTATGAAATCTCAGATCCTTCTGATTGGTGACTGGCTTTCAGAATTGCTTTCAGTTTCAGTGTGGAAATCCCCCCAAGTCCAGCTTGGGGGTACTGCTAGAAGTGGGCTGCTGAATCCCAGAGCACATGCTGTCCCCAGGGAAGGAAAGGGCACTCCAACACTTCTCCTTGTCCACTAGGAATAAGCTCTGGGAGAAGGGGCACCCAGAGCCCCTAGGGTCAGAGATGACCCTTTTCCCAGGTGTGGTCTCAGCACCCCCTTCCCCAGTCCTACCACCTTGCCAGAAGAACCACCATGACAGGATCAAGACCTTGCTGACCTGTGGAGGTCAGAACCCCGAGTGCTCATCCTGGCTCTGTGGTGAACCTTGGGCACACAGGGCCACCTCCCACAGATATGCAGTTTGTGCACTGCACACAGGCTCCTGGTCCAGGGGTCAAGGTGGGCTGCGACTCTGCTCCCATCTGGCCAGAGCAAGTGCCCACCCAGATGGGTGCCTGTTTCTAAGTTGTCAACCAGGAATGATGGACAGTTTGGCCATTTGCATAAAGGTACCTTTCATGCTAGGTCCTGCTTGAGGCCCAGTTTCTCCATGTAAACGCTAAGGGTATTTCATCCCCTCCTCAGCTCATATGAGTCCCTCTGTCAGGCACTGAACTGACTCCCAGGGCTGCCACAAAATATTGTAAAGTAGTTAACCTCCAATTAAAATGAATAAATTTATATTAAAAAAATAAATAAAATAAAATCTGCTTTGAAAAAAAAAAAAGAATATAGGCTTTAGAGCTGGGCACACCAGGTTCAAGTCCTGTCTCTGTCCTTTTTCCTTGCAAAATTAAGGAAAATTAAGGTTAGTAACTAAGGGCAAATTACGTAACCTTTCTGTTTATTTCCATTTCTTCACATTTCTGTGAGTTGGCTATGTACCTGACACTGGGCTCACACTGAAGACTCAGTGGCAAATGAAACTGATTTAACTCTGCACTCCCAGAGCTTTTAGATTTCTGAGAAAAGCATGAATTTGTCCAAGATCATAAAATAACTCAGTGGTAGATCTGGGACTCAAACCCAAATTCTTCTGAGTTGGAACCTATGTAATTATCTATCCTTTCTGCCTCCACAGCCTGGGCCACATCCATGTTGTGATCATGTAAGAAGGAACATGAGGGAAGTGCTTTAAACATCTCAGTGGTGGTGATGGGGAATGGGTTGATATAACTGCCCCTTGTGTGCGTGTTTGGGACAAAGAGCATTGCCTACGACCCTCCTGTTTCCACTGCAACAGGGCCCAGCCCACCTGCTAAGCATTTTGCAGCAGCTGTTGATGATAGATTGCCTGGCATTCTGACACCGGCCAATCAATAGAGCTGGAAGTTGCCTCGGGCCAAGGGCAATTGAATCCCAACCTTTTAGTGGCATTAAATAAAGCAATATTTATTTTGCTTTTGGTGCAAATATGCTTAATCCAATTCAGCTCATTGATAATGCTGAAAAACTGCTGCATTTGGGGGACAATTGTGTGCATGCCCCATATATCTCCACTTGTCCATGCCACCCTTCCAGGATCACACAGCCCCACATGCTCAGGGTGAAGTTGATCTGGAGCCACCAAGCTGCCTTCCTCTCTACCCTTTAGAGGAGATGAAAAGGAAATCATAAGGAGGGGAATTAAAATCATCGCTCTCATTCCAGCTGCCATTGTTGCAACAGGGATGAGGTGTGGTGTCCTTCACAAGATGGAGCTGTTTATTTGCCATTTAAATAATGTTCTCCAGAACCATTGTATCTCTGCCATTGGGCGGAAAAGGAGGAGAGCAGTACAGGAAGAGCAGACAAAGGAGTGGCCTAGCATCTCTTTCATAGATCACATAACCTCCTTGATGGCTGGAGGGACTGCAAAGGGTCACCGGGTTCAGTCAGACCTGGGTTTGAATCCCAGCTCTATATTCTCCTGCTGCTGCTGCTGCTAAGTCACGTCAGTCGTGTCTGACTCTGTGCGATCCCATAGACGGCAGCCCACCAGGCTCCCGTCTCTGGGATTCTCCAGGCAAGAGTACTGGAGTGGGTTGCCATTTCCCTCTCCGGTACATGAAAGTGAAAAGTGAAAGTGAAGTTGTTCAGTCATGTCCGACTCTTCACGACCCCATGGATTGTAGCCTACTAGGCTCCTCCATCCATGGGACTTCCCAGGCAAGAGGACTGGAGTGGGGTGCCATTGCCTTCTCCGGCTCTATATTCTAGTGGTTGTCAAATGACCTTCTCAAGGTCATATCTGTCTTGGATTTTATTTGCTTATTTTTTTAAATGGGGATAAATTCTACCTACCTCACTGGGTTATCATGAGAGTATCTGGCATGTAACAAGTGCTTAAATACTTTTCAATATATGTCTTCAAGTAATTATCTGGACCTTGTTTGCAAACCTTCAGGGCATTTGTTCATCTATTAATTTACTCATTTATTCAATAGATATATTGAACCTTCTCTGCACTTGGGTCTGAGTATACGAAGTTGGAATGGAGGTGGGCAAAATGACACAGACATAGTCCCCACCCTCACGGGGCTGGCAGTTTGGAAGAAAAAAGGAAAGATACCCAAGAGTATTTCCTACTCAAGAGAAAGATGTTACATATTACATGAATAGTCCATGAATTCTCCAGGCCAGAATGCTAGAGTGGGTAGCCTTTCCCTTCTCCAGAAGATCTTCCCAACCCAGGGATCAAACCCAGGTCTCCTACATTGCAGTCAGATTCTTTATCAGCTGAGCCACAAGGGAAGCCCAAGAATACTAGAGTGGGTAGCCTATCCCTTCTCCAAGGGTCTTCCCAACCCAGGAATCAACCTGGGTCTCCTGCATTGTGGGTGGATTCTTTACCAACTGAGTTACCAGGGAAGCCACATATTACACAGTTATTTATAAACTTGACTTTCATAAATTTGTATTTTTTAGAATGGTCCTAATGTTGAATATTCTATCTCATTGGTACCATAAATAGCCCCACTTGTGTCAGAACTTGGGTCCTGATTTTGAGCCCATTCAGAAATTTTACCTTGAAAATAAGTAAAAAAATAATAGAGGACCAAGGAGACACAGGCCCAGAGTAGGCTTTCATACACAGTGACTCTAAAGTGGTGATCATAGGGGTGAAAGCCAGGCATCTGGAGGTCATCTTGTTCATTCCCCTGTCTTTAGGCAGTTGATTTGGGTCCTGAAACCACTGATGAGAAAGAACCTGTACCAGCACTGACCTCCTAGTGCCTGTGACCCAGTGAATGACACAAGCATAACACTGTTAGGAATGTGTAGAATTTCCCTGACTTTGTACATGCCACCAACTCTGGAATGTTCTCACTTGTCTTGACTTTGACAAATTCCCATCTCCTCTTCAAAGCTCTGAGCAACATGAGAACTCCTAGAGGTAAGGATTGGGTCTGATGCAAATCTCAAATGTTGGAAAACTCATGCAATAAATGTTAGTTCAGTTCAGTTCAGTCACTCAGTCATGTCCGACTCTTTGCAACCCCATGAATCGCAGCACGCCAGGCCTCCCTGTCCATCACCAACTCCCGGAGTTCACTCAAATTCATGTCCATCGAGTTGGTGATGCCATCCAGCCATCTCATCCTCGGTCGTCCCCTTCTCCTCCCGCCCCCAATCCCTCCCAGCATCAGAGTCTTTCCCAATGAGTCAACTCTTCGCATGAGGTGGCCAAAGTAATGGAGTTTCAGCATTAGCATCAGTCCTTCCAATGAACACCCAGGACTTATCTCCCTTAGGATGGACTGGTTGGATCTCCCTGAAGTCCAAGGGACTCTCAAGAGTCTTCTCCAACACCACAGTTCAAAAGCATCAATTCTTCAGTGCTCAGCCTTCTTCACAGTCCAACTCACACATCCATACATGACCAGTGGAAAAACCATAGCCTTGACTAGACGGACCTTTGTTGGCAAAATAATATCTCTGCTTTTTAATATGCTATCTAGGTTGGTCATAACTTTCATTCCAAGGAGTAAGTGTCTTTTAATTTCATGGCTGCACTCACCCTCTGCAGTGATTTTGGAGCCCAAAAAAATAAAGTCTCACACTGTTTCCACATCTATTTGCCAGGAAGTGATGGGACCAGATGCTATGATCTTAGTTTTCTGAATGTTAAGATATTGATAATTCTTTATTATTTGGCATTTCATTTAAATGAAATGAATCAATCCCTTTCCTAGACTATGTTGTTCTCTTTGTATTTCAACCTAACCTTATTCAAAATGTATGCTTCTTCCAACTCCCTAGCTTCAGAGATAAAGCCCAGTTACTGATGCCTTTGAATCATTTAATGAGAGAGCTGGAAGTGTCCTTTATGCATGAAATGTAGCCCCCTCATTCTACAAAATGAATGGAGCCTAGCAGAGGGAGATGACTTTCCTAAGATGACATAGACATTAGAGGTGAAGCCTGTCCCCTGGCCCCTAGGCGGAGCTCCTGCAACTTTACTAAGATGTTTCCTTCAATATATATCAGTCTTTCTACTGATAGATTGGTTGCCAATAGAAGCTTTCTTTAAAAATCAGCTCAGAAAGAACCCAGCACAGGTACTGCTGATTTAAGAGTTCCACGAATGCTTTAGCTTCTAAAGCACTCCAGGATTCTTGAGGATTGAGTTGCCTTTGAATCCCCAGCCATTCTCTGCTTCCATCTGAACGTTGGATGAAGGAGTGGATCTTTCAGGATCTCTCAGCAATGACACTTTTCCTTCCATTTTGAATCTCACTTTTTGAATCAGAGAGGCTCCCGGGAAGCAGCATGACCAAGTATGAAGATCATGGAGTCCAGGGCCAGGACACCTCCTGGATTCCAGTCTGGGCCCCGCACAGTACTGGTTAGCTGCCTTTGGAAGAATGGCTTATTTTCTCTGGCCCTCAGTGCTCTCACTTGAAAAAAGTGCAATCTTCCTGTGTGGCTGGATGTTTCTGAGAACTATATAGAACATAGGAAAATGCTTGAGAAAGAATGAAATGTTTATTCAACAACTACGTTTTTAATGTCTGCTGTAGTCCAGGCTTTTTGTCAGGCACAGGAATACAAAAGTGAATAAGGCATCATCCTTGCACTTGAGGAATTCATGGTCCAGTGGGGAAGACGACTCAACAATGACTATATCTTATGTGGTAGCCACCCTGATGGGGGGGCAGTGGATGCCTCGGGAGCAGAGGAAAAACACCCACCATGTGTTTGCGGAGAGTAAGTCAGCAAGCCTTCCTGGAGGAGATGATATTTAGGCTCAGACAATTTCCACAATATACCACGGTTACCACCAGTTCCACTGTCATCACTGGCTCCCCTTTCTTCAACGTTCATTCTGTCTGAGGATTCTGCTGGGCCATTTGTAGACATTCGCTCATGTTGCAATCCAGGTCAAGGTTGTTATCTTCATTATACATATGATAAAACAGAAACCCAGGGGGGTTTTTAAAAAAGAAATTTTAAGGTCACATAGCTGGTAAGGAGCACAGCCAAAACATACGCCTAATTGACTTCCAAAGCTTCTAGTCTTCCCAACATAACCTCACTGTTCTGTGTTATTCTGTGGGGCAAGGCTGGGACTGATGGAGAAAGTCACTGGAAGACAAATTTCAGCTAAAGACAGGGAAGATTTTCTTAACAGAGCTTTCCAAGAATGGGATAAGTTGTTTGGGGGGATGATGAGGACCAGGGCCTGGTGGTGTCATGGAACAAGTGACTCGGCCAAGACTTTGCTGAAGGCATTCTTATTTGGAAGAGGGAGAAATAAGTAAGCTAACCATCTCTAAGGATACATTTGTTTATCATTAAATCCTGTTATCAATGACAGTGTTCCCTTCCAAATTTTTAGGTGCTCAGTGAAGGCTGGAAAAACTCTGTGGGAACAACACCCAGATCAATGGTTTCGCCTGCTTGGTGACCAGCCATTGGGAAGCAGACAATATGAAGGACCTGCTGGAGTTTTCCACAAATTTGCCCACAGAGCCATACAGTTAGGGATGCTTTCGGTTAAAGAAGTAGGGACTGACCCTTCCACTTAAACAAAAAAAAAAAAACAAAAAATGAAATGTATAGGAAGGGGCTAACAGAATGAAGCAGAAGCTGGACGTCCAGATTTGGAAAACAACCAACTAACAGAGTAGCTCTGGAGGACAGCAAAAATGGCTGTTGGCAAGAATAATCTGCCTCTGTTCCACCATAGCACTGCTATATGACCCGACTGCCAGCTTCACACCACCTGATCCAAGTCTAAGTCCTGGGCAGAAGTAGCTGTGGCTCAAGTCTGGGCTTCTTGCTGCTCCCCTGACTACCAGGTCATCTGGCCCATCTCTCTTGTGTGGTGAGAGAAAAGGCACCACCACAGTCTCAGTATCTTGTAATGGTAGAGGAATGAACTCTCCCCAACTCTGCTCCGTCTAATCACAGTCAGATGCTGGCACTGGCAGAAGAAAATGGACAGATGCCTACAACATTAGGAGGGAGGAAAGCATGGATATGAACTCAGATCTGCCTTATTTCCAGACTGGGGGAGAAAGCCAGGAGGTCATCCCTGACCACCACTGTCCACTGCCCACGCCAGCCCCTGATGGATCACAAATCTATCAGTTTACGCCACTCATACAGCACGTAGCACAAACCCATGGCAAAATACAAGGAGACAACAACGTAACAATTTTGATTGCCACCATGTGCCAGAACCCGTGTGAAGTTAAATTTGTTCCATGTATTATCTCGTTTAATCCTCATCACAGGGCCCTGAATTGTAAATGGACATGAGCCTGTGAGCAGATCTTTTCTCTAGTCTATGTTAGACTGTTTCTTGTGAGTGCGGAATTGTGAGAATGTTCATAAGCTGATCGTGACTTCACCTGTTCTCTCAGGAAAGTTATTTGTAGCCTCTCTGTGCTTCAGTTTCCACATCTGCAAAATGGGAATACTAATAGCACTCCCTCATAAGGTCGACATTAATGAAGGATTTCACACTTAGTAAAGTACTTAATTTTTGAGACAAACAAGATCAGTAACTGTTCTGTTGACTGTGACCCCTTGATTGCGATGGTGATGATATTGTAACATGCATATAAAACTCTGTCTCCACTCCACCGTCAGTGAGAAGCCAATACCAGCACTTGATTCATCTAAATACAGAAATGTGAAGATGAAACAGTGAACCTACTTGCCAGGCACTGGAGGCCCTTACATTTCCCCTCCCACTCCCTTTATAATTCACTGTCACCACCTCCTCACTACACCAAATTGCCCACCATTCCTCCAAAAGCCTGGGTAGCTTCATAGTTCCTTTCTTTGCTTACACTTTTCCTTCTGCCCCCACACCATCAAACATGTGCAGTAAGACCCAACTCAAATGGCTTCCCCTCAATGAAGCCTTTCCCCATGTGTCCCCAGGAAACATTAATTATTCCCCCATGGGGTTCCCAGCCTGCTTATTTTAAGTGAGAAAGGAAATTATTATTATTTACTCTCCAACCGCCTTGAAGGAGAGGTAGTCTTAGTGGTCCTACTGGTGGTCCCCGGTAGAGTCCTTTTTATTTTTTTTCTGAGCAAGGTGAGAGGTGGAATGTATATGTAATAAGTTGTAGTAGTAATATACGGTTAGTCACTCAGTTGTGTCCAATTCTGAGACCCCATAGAATATAGCCCGCCAGGCTCCTCTGTCCATGGGATTTTCCAGGCAAGAATAATGGAGTGGATTGCCATGCCCTCCTCCAGGGCATCTTTCCGACCCAGGGATCAAACCCAGGTCTCCTGCATTGCAGGCAGATTCTTTACCATCTGAGCCACCGGAGAGGGGGTTAAATTTTATTACTTAAGGAATAGAGGGAAGGGTTCAGGAAACAAGGTGGGATGGATTAAATAGTAAGACAGAGGGATAGAGAGAAATACGGGGACATTTGGGCAAAGAAAGGCCATCATCAGTTTTAAATCTGATTAAAAATCTGCAAAGAGCAAAATTTTATCCTACAGGTGATGGAGAATCATAGATGAATCTTGATCAAGAAAGCACGATCATCAGATCTGTGTGGGAGACATTCTGGAGACAGGAGAAGGATGGGTACAGTCATTTGAGTTGTGAGCAAGCACAGGGTTTCTGAAGTTGTCCCTCAGCCTGGGCTGGCCTGGAGAGTGCCTACAGCATGCACAGGTCCAGCAGTTGGAGGCACAGACCCAGAGACCTGGGGAAGGTCCCTCCTCCCAAGGACAAGTAGGGCTTTGAGTCAATCTGGAGGAAGAGCAGGAGGAAGAGGGAGATGGGGAGATCAGAGGTCCCGGTCACTTGTCCTAGTGAAGTAATGAATGTGCCCAAGGGAGGTCATGGAGAAGGTGGGCAGGGTAGCTCTCCCTGAGCAGACCTTTGAGCTAAGATTGGTGCTAAGTGAGAGTGAGTCCTGTACCTATCCGGAGGAAGAGGCTTCCAGGCCGAGGGGACAAGCTGTGCAAGAGTCCTGGGGCTGGAAGTACCCAGTGTGCTGGAGGCACAGTAGGAGGCCAGAATCTGGCATGGAAGCAGCAGAGGGTGGTGGTAGGAGCTGAGCTCATAGCAATAACAGAGGGGGCCACATGGTCGCTTGTAGCTGGTGGTAAGGACCTCGGCTTCTACTCTGCATCCACCAGAGAACCATTTTAGCAGAGAAGGGCCCTAATCAGACTTATGCTTTAATAGGATCACCCTGTTTATTGTATGGGAAATGGGGTTGGGTATCTAGGATGAGAGGTAGGGTGGGAGGTACGAGGGTGGAAACAAGACCAGGTAAGAGAGTATTACAATACTGAGCTTGGTCCAAGCTCAAAGTGACAGTAGTGGAGGTGATAAAGAAGTGCTCGGTTCTGAGTATATTTTGAAGGTAGACGATGGACTGGCTGTGAGTGTGAGACAGGGAGGAACAGTGGGGATGCCAGTGGTTTGGCCTGAGCCTTCTTTAGGAGAAGCACATGTGTCGATGGTCTCAGGGCATGAACACGGAAGTGAGACGGCTCCACAGAAATATGTTTGAACCTCTCCATGACTCAGTTTCTTTTCCTGTCAAGTGAGAATTATAATAGCAGTGTCCTCACAGTGTTGTTGAAAGTAACTGAATTAATACATGTAAAATATGCTCAATGCTGTCTCTGGCAAAAAAAAAAAAAAAAAAGTGTACTATGTAAGTGACATAATGACTATTCCCGCTCCTAACTGTTATTTTGGAGAAGCGAGGAGCTTGGCTTATCCTCTGTGTACTGACTCTCACTTTGGGTACTGCCTAGGTGCTCTCTGATGGGGTTCGACCTGAACCGCCACTGGCTGGATCCCTCTCCGTGGGCCCACCCCACCCTGTATGGCGTGAAACAGCTCATCATTCAGATGTACAACGACCCCGTGAGTAACTGAACCTCCTCAGCTTTTGCTCGTCTGACGGCTTGATCTGGGAAAGGGGTGATGTGGTACTGGGACAGTCCACCAGGGGCTGCAAATGAGGAATTCAGGGTCAAAGTCAGGGAGGGACTAGGCCTGCTGGTCTCTTTGCTGAACTGGACAAGTGCCTTCCCCACCCCTCACAAACACCAGCTTCAGTTGTGGAGATCTCATGGGATGAAGGAAATATACCCACTTACATTTGTCAGGGCTCTTGGGTTACAAGCAAAAGAAATATATGTCGTGCTAATTTACAAAGAAGAGAGAATTTCTTAGAAGAATCCCGAAGCCTCATATAGGCAAAGATTGCAGCCTGGCCTCCTGTACCTGTAGAGAACATGTGCCGAGTATCACACCCAGCACTTCTTCCACAAGAGAGAATGACTCACTCTCATGTTCTAGCTCCAGTTTCAAGTGGATTGGGACTGACTGGGAGGACATGGCTATCTCTAAGCAAGGGAACTCTGGCCCAAGAGGTGAGGATCTGTCAGGACAGGAGAGCCTCACTGGAGTCATGTAGCCAAACCTGCAGTGTGTGGTGTAGTGATGAACATATTTCCAGATAAAAGGACCTGCTATTCCAGGAAGAAGGGGAAGAGGGAGGTCCACACTGAGTGTGTTCATAGGGGCAAGACTTTGTGAGAAATAGGAGAAGATATTGGGGTTTCATAGCTGAGAGAACTCTCTGGAGTGTTATGAGAGAGGACAGATGTCTTCCACTTGGAGCCAAAGCAAGAGGTAAGGCCGATAGACAAACAGAGTATTTTAACCGTTAGAGCTGCCCAGTGATGGAACGGGTATGTGATCTGTGAACTTGGCCTTACTTAAAGTGTTCAACTTGAAGCTAAATGACACTGTCAAAAACAGTGCATGGAGGAGGCTCAATTGTTTGGGGGACATTATAGTGAGATTACATCCAAGTCTCTTCCAACGTTGATGACCGTGCCTTATGACCCTTGGCTGCATTCGGGTGACAGACATGATTGCTAAAACAGCAAAGGTTCCAGAGCTGGGGTATTTCAGTGATACACCTATATACCACATTTTGCTTGCTTTCTTTGAAGATGCCAATAAGAATACCCTAAATTAAAGAGCAGTCTTTATTGGCCAGATAAAAATGTGTACATAAAAGCAAGTCTATTTTATCTTGTTTTTGTAAGCAAGGGTTCAAGAAAAAGTAAGTGCTTAGGTGCAAAGGTAGTTAACTCAACAGCCATCTTGATCCTTCTCTGGGAGCTTTGCCTCCCTAGATCTTGTACAGCCCACCTGCTGTCAGGGCTTACATAGCCACAGCTTTAGCATATCTGCTTCTTTCTCCAACTCACCCCTCCTTGTCTACAAAAGAAGCTGTTAGCTCTGCTCACCAGACTCCATTATTACCCTGAACTCTTGATCCATCCTGACGAGCTTTCCTGGCAGAGAGAAGTTGCTTCTAAATTTTGCAGGAAGTGTCTGATCTCAACTGAGTTCTTCCCCTCAGAGCTCAGTGTTAACTGCAACCTCCCTGATAGAATCGCCACACCTCCTTCTTCTGCCATCTCCTTCTTGAAGTGAACAGCCCCCACATTTTTTCTGATGTGGTTAATAATAGGTCTTCAATAACTATGTGTTGAGTTGAACTGGATTGAACACGGTAAATCCTGTTAGGTCTACTGTAATATGGTTTATAGATTCCAAACAGCTATTCACAGAAGAGATAAAGAGATATGACCAAGGAAAATACATGAGACAGAAGAGATGACAGAGTGGGGACCACGGAAACAAGTGGTGTTTTAGGTGAATCCCCTAGGAGAGAACTAGGGGTGCAACCAAAGGGAGGGTGTCAGGTTTGTTAAAGAGAAGAGACCATCGTCAACTGAAGTCACTGATTTGCTCTCAGGCAACTGGGCACTTGATCCTGTTACAGAACACGATCAGGGGTTTCGGGGGTATTAGGATATTCTTTGTGCCGTGAGTAGGTTGATCATCAGCAGGTTGATGATCAACGTACTTGGAAGCTGAGCGAGCTGTGGGAGCTGCATTCTCCTGAAAGTCCTTTTCTCCCCCAGAATGTGGGTGGGGCTCTAACGTGGGACCCAAACTGAACTGGGCCAAGGCCCCAGCTCCCTCTGTCTCTTCCTCTCTTCTCCCTTCTCTCTCCCTGTGCCCAGAATCTTACTCCAGTCTTCCCTTCCTCTTCCCACAAATATTTATCAAGTAGTTTCTAAATACCAGGTATTGTAGTTGAAATAGTGAGCACAACACTAACCCTTACAATCTAGTGGGGAAATGGACATTAAAAAAGTGTATCCATGCTCAGTCACTTCAGTCGTGTCCAACTCTTTGCGACCCCGTGGACTATAGCCTGCCAGGCTCCTCTGTCCATGGGATTCTCCAGGCAAGAATACTGGAGTGGGTTGCCATTTCCTTCTCCAGGGGATCTTCCCAACCCAGGGATCAAACCTACATCTCTTGTGTCTCTTACATTGGCAGGCAGGTTCTTTACTACTAGTGTCACCTGGGAAGCCCCATTGAACAAGTAAATACTGATAAATATTATAGATTTATAAATTTCGTCATTGTTGTTGTTGTTGTTCAGTCACTCAATCGTGTTCTACTCTTTGAAACCTGATGGATTGCAGCACACCAGGCTTCCCTGTCCTTCACTATCTCCCAGAGTTTGCTCAAATTCATGTCCATTGAGTCAGTGATGCCATCCAACCATGTTATCCTCTTTCATCCCCTTCTCCTCAGACGTCCAGAGGGGGAACCAAGAGGGAACTCCATGAAATGCGTATGTATTCAGTCATATCTGACTCTTTGTGACCCTTAGCCCACTAGGCTTCTCTATCCATGAGATTTTTCAGGCAAGAATGCTAGAGAGGGTTGCCAATTCCCCTTCCAGGGGATCTCCTTCCTTCAGGGGTATCTTCCCAACCCAGGGATCAAACCTGAGTCTCCCGTGCCTCTTGCATGCAGGAGGATTCTTTAACCCACAGAACCATTGGGGAAGCCTCATAAATTTTGTTAGGAATTACAAAAACACACACACACACACACACACACCTACACACTGTTATCTATGAGTTCAGGTCAGTTCAGTCACTTAGTCATCTCCGACTCTTTGTGACCCCCATAGACTGCCACACACCAGGCCTCCCTATCTATCACCAACTCCCGGAGTTTACTCAAACTCATGTCCATTTTGTTGGTGATGCCATCCAAGCATCTCCTCCTCTGCCATCCCCTTCTGCTCGTGCCTTCAATCTTTCCCAGCATCAGGATCTTTCCAATGAGTCAGTTCTTCACATCAGGTGGCCAAAGTATTGGAGTTTCAGCTTCAGCATCAGTCCTTCCAATGAATATTCAGGATTGCTTTCTTTAGGATGGACTGGTTGGATCTCTTTGCAGTCCAAGGGGGCTATCAAAAGTCTTCTCCAACACCACAGTTCAAAAGCATCAATTCTTCAGCCCTCAGCTTTCTTCACAGTCCAACTCTCACATCCATACATGACCACTGGAAAAGCCATAGCTTTGACTAGACGGACCTTTGTTGGCAAAGTAATGTCGCTGCTTTTTAATATGCTGTCTAGATTTGTCATAGCTTTTCTTCCAAGAAGCAAGCAACTTTTAATTTCATGGCTTCAATCACCATCTGCAGTGATTTTGGAGCCCCCCCAAAAGTAGTCTGTCACTGTTTCCACTGTTTTCCCATCTATTTACCATGAAGTGGTGGGACCAGATGCCATGATCTTAGTTTTCTGAATGTTGCGATTTAAGCCAACTTTTTCACTCTCCTCTTTCACTTTCATCAAGAGGCTCTTAGTTCTTCTTCACTTTCTGCCGTAAAGGTGGTGTCATCTGTATATCTGAGGTTATTGATATTTCTCCCAGAAATCTTGATTTCAGCTTGTGCTTCATCCAGTCCAGCATTTCTCATGATGTACTCTGCATAGAAGTTAAATAAGCAGGGTGACAGTATGCAGCCTTGATGCACTCCTTTCCTGATTTGGAACCAGGCTGTTGTTCCATGTCCAGTTCTAACTGTTGCTTCTTGACCTGCATACAGAATTGTCAGGAGGCAGGTCAGGCGGTTTGATATTCCCATCTCTTGAAGAATTTTCCACAGTTTGTTATAATCCACACAGTCAAAGGCTTTGGCATAGTCAATAGGGCAGAAATAGATGTTTTTCTGGAACTTTCTTGCTTTTTCAATGATCCATTTGATTTCTGGTTCCTCTGCCCTTTCTAAATCCAGCTTGAACATCTGGAAGTTCACAGTTCACATACTGTTGAAGGCTGACTTGGAGAATTTTGGGCATTACTTTGCTAGCGTGGGAGATGAGTGCTATTGTGTGGTAGTTTGAGCATTCTTTGGCATTGCCTTTCTTTGGGATTGGAATGAACACTGATCCTTTCCAGTCTTGCGGCCACTGTTGAGTTTTCCAAATATGCTGGCATCCTGTACTTTCACAGCATCATCTTTTAGGATTTGAAATAGCTCAACTGGAATTCCATCACCTCCACTAGCTTTGTTCATAGTGATGCTTCTTAAGGCCCACTTGACTTTGCATTTCAGGATGTCTGGCTTTAGGTGAGTGATCAGACCATCGTGATTATCTGGGTCATGAAGATCTTTTTTTTGTATTCTTCTGTGTATTCTTGCCACCTCGTCTTAATATCTTCTGCTTCTGTTAGATCCATACCATTTGTGTCCTTTATTGTGCCCATCTTTGCATGAAAATTTCCCTTGTTATCTCTAATTTTCTGGAAGAGACCTCCAGTCTTTCCCATTTTATTGTTTTCATCTATTTTTTTGCATTGATCACTGAGGAAGGCTTTCTTATCTCTCCTTGCTATTGTTTGAAACTCTGCATTCAAATGTGTATATCTTTTCTTTTCTCCTTTGTCTTTCACTTCTCTTCTTTTCTCAGCTATATGTAAGGCCTCCTCAGACAAGCATTTTGCATTTCTTTTTCTTGGGGATGGTCTTGATCACTGCCTCCTGTACAATGTCAGAAACCTGCATACATAGTTCTTCAGGCACTCTGTCTATCAGATCTAATCCTTTGACCCCATTTGTCACTTCCACTCTATAGTCATAAGGAATTTGATTTAGGTCAGACCTGAATGGTCTAGTGGTTTTCCCTACTTTCTTCAATTTAAGTCTGAATTTGTCAATAAGGAGTTCATGATCTGAGCCACAGTCAGCTCCCAGTCTTGTTTTTGCTGACTGTATAGAGCTTCTCCACCTTTGGCTGCAAAGAACATAATCAATCTGATTTCAGTATTGACCATCTGGTGATGTCCATGTGTAGAGTCTTCTCTTGTGTTGTTGGAAGAGGGTGTTTGCTATGACCAGTGTGTTCTCTTGGCAAAACTCTATTAGCCTTTGCTCTGCTTCATTCTGTATTCCAAGGCCAAATTTATCTGTTACTCCAGGTATTTCTTGATTTCTTACTTTTGAATTCCAGTCCTCTATAATGAAAAGGACCTCTTTTTTGGGTGTTAGTTCTAGAAGGTCTTGTAGGTCTTCATAGAATCATTCAACTTCAGCTTCTTCAGCATTATTGGTCAGGGCATAGACTTGGATTACCGTGATATTGAATGGTTTGCCTTGGAAATGAACAGAGATCATTCTGTTGTTTTTGAGATTGCATTGTTATCTATAGGTAGGATGGTTGAAAGTTTCAGCTTGTCTGGGGCAGTTCTGTTTATACCTATTCTGAAATATTTCTTAATAGTGATCCTTTCTCCTCTCAAAAATGTCCCTGTTTGGATGATAAATTACACAAACTCTCCATACTTAAAAGGCATGTGAAAGTACCAACACAGTACCTGGTGGATTGCAGATCAACAAACATTATTTATATCCCATTCAAATTCACATATGATTTCAAGAGTTAACATGCCAGCTGCAAACACCACAGTGCCCCAGGCATCTGCCCTGATAGCTTTAAATGCATTTCTATCCTGGACCTTCATTGGTGCGGACGTCATCAGAACCACTCTATCCTAGAGCAATCTGAACTGCCAGAACAGCTTCTTACCTTGTTTCTAAGTCCCCACAGCCTCCCTCCTTCCCTTCTGGCAGCCTCTGCTCACACACTCAACAAGCAGAGAATCAGGAAGACCCTTGCTGATGGGCAGGGTCTATATCTATGAGCACTGTCATTCCTCAAAGAGCTGGTGAGGGAGGAACTTTGTGTTGGGTGCTGGGAATAGTCAGAGCTGGTGTTGACCTTAAGGAGTTCACAACCGGGTGGAGACAGGCACTTTAGACAGATGTGATAGGGGCATTTGCAAAGGGAGGCATGCAGGTGGTGGGAGACATAGAAGGAGCCCAAACCAGAAGGCCATACCTGAGCTGCTGAGTGAGGGATGCTCTGGACAGGGAGGGCTTTCTAGGCAGAAAAGACATCTGAGCATCTGCCTAGAGGGGCGGCTTCCTCAGGAGGCTGCCAGTTGTTTGGCGTGGCTGGTACTGGGGGCAGATAGTGATAGGGCATTATAATATAAGGCTTTATTAGAATAAATACAGACTATATTCTCATGAGAATGGGTGACCACTAAATAAAAGTGACAGGATCAGGTCTGCATCTCAGAAATATCCCTCTGGTGCCTGGAAGGAGATGGGTTCAGAGGCTACCAGGCCAGAGGCTGGAGACCACTAGTGCCTGCTGCTGGGGGGCTGAGAGGAGGAGGAATCTGGATATATGATGGAGGGACATACAGATGATGTAGAGACTGATGGGAGAGAAAGGAGAGCTGCGTGATACCGACAGTTTGGCTTGGACAATGGAGTAGAGGGGGTGCCCCTCCTAGATGGGAACCCAGGAGGACCAGTAAGCTTTGGGTCAAGTTTTAGATGTGCTGGTGTTGAAGTGGAGCAGGAGTGAGTCTCCTGAGTGAGTCTTTCTGGGTCTTCACCTGGCAACAAGGGCCTCCTGCCTTTGTGTTAATGACATTGTTGGCTTCAAAGCTGCTTTCCTAGTCCTGTGCTTACGACAGCCTCCACCCCTCTCCAGGACTTGGATATTGAATGATGACCTTGATAAAGGAGTCTTTAAGCCCAGAGGACTGCACCGACTGTCAGATACAAAGCATGTAGTGTCCCACCCCCAGGACAGCACCCTGTGGTCAGTGTGGCCCTTGTTTACCAGTTGTGATTGATTGTCCCCTAGGGCAGAGCCTAGCTGGTTCAGTCACCTGTGCCCATCAGGGACCTGGCTCTGAGCAGGTCTTCCATGTAAATGCCAAACAAATGATGAGGTGAACTCAGAGCTTCTGTGACTTGGTTTTTATAAGAGTCTCCTTGTGAAAAGGAGTGACTGGACCACAGTTGTTCAGTTGCTCAGTTGTGTCCAAGTCTTTGAAACCCCATCAACTGCAAGCACACCAGGCTTCCCTGTCTTCCACTATCACCTGGAGTTTGTTCAAGTTCATGTCCACTGAGTCAGTGATGCTATCTAACTGTCTCGTCCTGGACCATAGACCCCTCTGCAGTCTCCCCTCCCCCTCGGACTGGCCTGGATTCTGCCGCCACCAGAACGGTGCCTTTCTTTACTCAAGGCTCTGATCCTTGCACACAAACCTTGGTTATCTTACAACCTGCCGAGATGGTCCTAAACTTCTAGGGACAGAACCTGAGACTTTAGGACAATCTCAGTAGACTTCCATGTTCAAGATCTTGGTAACCGCAGAGGATGTCAGGCCAGGAAGAGCTCACAATCTAATAGGAAGGCCAGACCCTCATGAACAATTTTAATTCAAGGCAGTGAGGAATGTGAGCTATAATACAGAAAATACAGTGCTTTGTAAAGATGGAGGCTGAGGGGAGATTAATCCTCTGTGTGTGTGTGTGTGTGTGTGTGTGTATGTTTGGGCAATCCAAGGAAGGATTTTTTCAAGGAATTTGGACTGGGCCTTTGGGAGTGGGAAATACATTACCAGGTGGCTATGGTCAGGGATGAGGGAGGTGACAGGGAAGGGGAGAGGGCATGCCAGGGCCAGCTGAGCCACAGAGTGGAGATGGGATAGCTCGGCTGCAGGGGTGGGTGTGCAGGGCACACAACAGGGCAGCTGTGAGGAAGCCCTTGGGCAAGTTTGCACACTAGGCTAAGGAATTGGGCTTCTTCTTGTAGTCCAGTGTTCTGCCTTTCATTAAAATCAAAGATGTAGGCCCTTTTAAACATGATTTTTAGTTGAACTAAATATAATAACTGTAAAAAAAAAATTAAACAGGAGAACAAAACAATGCTTGTCGGTAATATTCCATCACACAAGCTCTCTCAATCTTGAGAATCAGTATCATCAGTGAAGAGCCATCAAAAATGTTTGAGCGAGGGGGAGAGGTCAATGAACAGTACTTCTATCCATTCAGTCACCCAATCTAGAAACCCCAGAGATACCCTAAAATGTAAATCCAGCCTAGTCTCTCTCCCCTGCTTAAAACCTTCCAGTGACTCTCCATTATTTGTGGAATAAAGGCCAATGTCCCTGACATGCTATTCAAGGACATTCCCTATTTATATCCAGGGCTGAGCACTGAACACGGCACCAGAGAGAATATTATGTGCAATGATAGAAAGTGCCTAAGGCCACAGCATGGAGACGAAGCAGAAGACCACCCTGTTAGGTGCTGATGGCAGTGGGCCAGGGGAAATGTGATGTGCCTTGAACTTGAGAGTGGCCAGGGCTGCTGCCAAGAAGGACACCCGGGAATGGACACGGGAAGCAACTAGGTCCCCTGCAGTCCTTTCCTTGACCCCCACCTTGACTCTGAGTCCCTCAGAACCTCAGGGCTGCTTTGTGGAAAGGTTTCTATGTTCTGGGGTGATTCCCCTCCTTTTCCTAGAGGAGAAAGGCCTGTGTTGCTATAAAAACTTGGCTGCAGCTCTTTTAGACAGATCCATTTCCTTAAATCATTTAAGGAAAATTAGCTGCCATAACAACATGGAGCAGTTTTGCAAATAGAGCAACACAGGGCTGGGGGTTTTTCCTTGCTTGCCTCCTCTAGTCCTCAAGATAAGCTGCTCTCTTTCTGTCAAATAAATAAATAAATTATAACACACGTACGTGCAAACAGAGCAGTCGGCGACATGGTCACATAACATAGAACCAGTACTCATTCCTGCTACAGACACACACAACATAGAAATGGGCAGAAAATCCGCACATTCACATGCATAAATCAGAACATCTTGTTGCTGTTGTTTGGTCCGCTAAGTCACATCTGACTCTTCTGCGACCCTATTGACTGTAACCTGCAAATTCCTCTGTCCATGGGATTTCCCAGGCAAGAATACTGGAGTGGGTTGCCATTCCCTTCTCCAGGGCATCTTCCTGACCCAGAGATCAAACCTACATCTTCTGCACTGGCAGGCGGATTCTTTACTACTGAGCCACCAGGGAAGCCTAAATCGGGAAACATTATTATGTAAAAACATAAACATGGTAAATAAGAGACAGACACAAATGCACAGCCAGGACAGTTTCACATTCAGCTAAAAAGGAAAGAAATGGCCCATGGGGTCTGTTCTTAGGATAAGTAGAGGGTTCGCTGGTCATTAGACCAGAAGGCCCTGAGATGGTGACTCTTACTAGAAACCAGGTGGTGCCTGAATGTTTGTACCCGACAGCCTGGGGGAGAACCATGCTAGTAGAAGGGAAAACCCACCCAGGGAAGAATGAGAGGACAGGAGAGAAGGTTGGGGGGGTCCCCTCCCTGTCCCCCCAACATACGCTTAGCAGTAAGCCTGGAGACCAGGAGGCTCAGCCATGGCATTTTTGGTGGTATACTTCTTTGTCCCCATGGCAGGATGTTTGTCAGGCCCTTAGAGGAGGCAATGCCACTCTCGGTGAAAACTACATTGATGGGGAATTTTCAGACTGTCTCACTGAAGCCTCCAGAACTCTGGGCTGTGGGTTCGCAAGCTTTTGTTTTAGCCCCACATCTCTGACTTTATTATCCCAGAGCTCCTCCGCATGGAGAAGCTCAAACTATGTGGACTGATCTCTGTGGCAGCAAGACGGCTCTGCTTGAAACATAACTCCCCAACCAGAGTGGCTGAAGCACTGATTTGCTTGGTGCTCTTAGGCAGTCTCTTCCCCTCTCTGGGCCTTTCATTCCCCCTCCCTCTATACACTGTAGGGATTGAAGGAAGATCTCCACAGGAGGGCCGTTCTGACTCCAAGGCTGTGTCATCTTGGAGTTGTTCCTTGGTTATGGACGGACACTCCACCACTGAATTTCATAACAAAGCACAGAAGTCCTGGCTGCTGCAAGGAAGTAAAGGCTGGAGTGAACACCTGTGAAGGTGCCCAGCATGTGGCAGAAACTCCATAAATATCAGTTTCCTAAGCTTTATTTTGTCCTTCTGCTAAAGGCGAGAATGGTCCCTGACCTGCCAGCCTCACAAGTTGGAGAGAAATATGACCACTATATGCCTGTGAAGCATTTTGTAAAGTGAAGAAGGATGATCACCATGGGGTGGTATGGAGAGGAATACCCGGTGAAAATATCCAGACTGCCCCCAGCTGCTGGAGGCTTCACGAGGATTAGAGTCAATGCACAAAGTTCTTCTAGTCAAAGTTATGGTTTTTCCACTAGTCATGTATGGATGTGAGAGTTGGACCATAAAGAAGGCTGAGTGCCGAAGAATTGATGCTTTTGAACTGTGGTGTTGGAGAAGACACTTGAGAGTCCCTTGGACTGCAAGGAGATCCAACCAGTCCATCCTAAAGGAAATCAATCCTGAATATACATTGGAAGGACTGATGCTGAAACTGAAACTCCAATACTTGGGCCACCTGATGAGAAGAGCCAATTCATTGGAAAAGACGTTGATGCTGGGAAAGTTTGAAGGCAGCAAGAGAAGGGGACGACAGAGGATGAGATGGCTGGATGGCATCACTGACTCAATGGACATGAGCTTGAGCAAGCTCTGAGAGGTGATGAGGGGCAGGGAAACCTGGCGTGCTGCACTCCATGGGGTCACAAAGAGTCAGACATGACTTAGAGACTGAACAGCAGCAACGGCCCACCATCAGGACCACAGGTCTCGCACATGGATCTGCTCAAGTGGTTTTCCACTCCTAGCATCCTGGCCCGAGAAGTCAGTAAACAGCCACCAGGGGAAAGGTTCAAGGTGGAAATAAAGTCTGAAAGTAAATGTGATATCGTCCAGGGGACTCTGCGAACATAGGGTGCTTTGAGTTCATGAAATTTTTACAGCTTTTCCTACAACAGTTTGAGGTGGTTTATGAAACTTTAAGGAATTTTAAGAGAAATCACTATTTTTCTAAAGGGCAACCTCTCTCACTTATGATAAAAGACATGGTTTTTCTTCCTCTCTAGATTATAGCTTTGGCTCTGGCAGCAAGTAGAGGGGAGAGATGGAGCTGTCACCTCAGAGCAATATTCTCATCAAGCTGGTTGTTTCCTTCAATTTTTCTAACATCTTTTCATCCTGAAAGACTCTGAATACCTCTCAGCAACTGACTAGATACATACTGTTTCAACTGCAGGAGGCCCCACAAAGCTTCTGGGAAATTCCCTTTGAGTCAAATCATTAAAAGCTGTGCCTTATTTTCCCTATCTGTAAATTGGCGTTAACAGTGCCCATCTCCAAGAGATTTCAGGATAAGATAACATGGAAATTTGGAAATTCCAGAATGTTAGAATCTAGCCACGTAGGATCTCCATCACAAACCTGCAAATTCTAAAATTATCCTCACCCTTCTCTGCTGCCCGTATCTGTTCCACACACTCTGGTTTCTAGGTTAGACCAAGCATGCTTTTCTTTTCTTTTCTTCCTATTCCAAGAGCACCCAGTTATCCGACCTCAGTAAATTAAAAAGCGGTCTCTGTGGGCAGCCTGACACTGGAAATAACCTCTTCACACTTACCTGACCACTCCAGCTTACCTCCAGGCCCTCTCTTCCAGGCACTTGGCTTATTGACCTACCCCACCCATTTCTCACCCCTCCTCCAAACTCCTCCCCCTCTCGCTTCCGGGGCCCCTGGTCCAGAGCAGGTTGGGATCCACACACAGCCTGCCCCACGTCAGGGACTCGGCCCAGCTGGCCTATGACAGAGCACAGGTTACATTTGAAGGTGTTTTGTGTTCACCATGTGTGAAACTTTTCCAAGAGTTATTTTTGGTTGTTACTGTCGGGAGGCTCTCGAGCCAAGGATGAATTCATGCTGGTACATCAAATAGCATATTGCATTTCAGAAATTGGCCTTAGCCATGGGAAATCAAGTAAGCCAGATGCCTAATTAGTCCATTATTTACCGTGGTGGAGAGAGCTGAATTCTGATGAAAGGGACCAGACTAATCACTGCTTCCAGCAAGAACTGAACTGTTTAACCTTTCATCAAGAAGCGCCCCCATCCTCCCGAAGTACTAATGCCCACCTCTCAAGACTCGTACTGGTCCCAGGTGTGTCTGGCTGTGAGAAGTCTTATCAGCCTGGACACAGCTGACCTCCTGGCCAATGAGCCTTGATGCTCCCCCACTCAACAAGCCATTCTAGCCTCCTATTGCTTTTTCTACAAAACTAGAAAAGTGTATACTTAAAAGAGTAACTTCCCCATAGCCTTCATAAAAAAAAAATATTCATTTATCCATTCAACATGCATTTTCTGAGCTCAGGCCCTATATGCTGAAATACAAAAGCCAATAAGAAACAGTCCCTCCCCTCAAGGAACTGATTATCCAGAATAGAGCTGTGGATTTCAAACTGTTTTTAGAAAAATTACAAGAGGTCTGAGGACCCCCCTCCCATGTGGCTCCTCTCCATTTTAACCAGCGCTGTATAATTTTGTGGCTAAGAGCTCAGACACCTGGCTGAGTTTAAATCTCATTTTAGCATTTCAATGGCTTTACTACATTGGGTAAGTCCTTTAACCTTTCTAAGTTTTCTTGTTTGTAAGCAGTTGTTCTGAGGATTAAGTGAAGTAATTCACGTGTCTTGCTTTAGGTGCTGTGCCAGACCCATTTATTCTCAAAAGATTTTAACTGTTATAAGTATTTAAAAATTTCATTTGAATAAAGGATTCCAGGGTTGATTCCAAGGCCATAGAAAGTCTGCAAACGCCTGGTCTAGCATTCCAGACTCAGTAAACGGATGATTGCTTGACAAGGTGGTAAGCGTGATGGTAGACAAGGGATCTCGTTACCATGTGGGAAAAGTAGGTCATCCCAACCGGACATGAGGTCAGGCAAGGTTTGCTGGAGAAATGACCTCTGTGATGAGTTTTGAAGGAAGAATAGGAGTTGTTTAGACAAAATCCAGGGGATGCATTGCAGGCAGAGGGGAGCAGTGTGTGAAGACACATGTACCAGACTGGTGAATATATTCAGATAATTCCAAGGAGTTTGGTGTACGGGACTGGTAGGAGCCCAGGGGGAAGGGGCTGAAAGTAAGATTGGGTGGTATGCAGAGGCTGGTCGTAAAGAGCCCTGTGGACTACCCCAGGAAGCTTGGACTTGATCCTGAAAGACACAGGAACTTTCCTTCAGGGAGCAAGGAAGATATGAAATTTAAAAGAGAGGGATAAGAGATATTACTATAACTTTCTGGGGTTTAAAATATATTGTCATATTGTGTCTGTAGCTTTAGCCAGCAGTTGCAGTACTAGAAACCTAGACTAAAATAATCTGAAGTGTAAATAAGGATTTATGCAAAGGAAAAATTCCACAGAATCATTATTTATGAATAGTGAAAAACAGAAAAATCTAAATGCCTAACAGTGGGAAACTGATTAAGTAAATCACAATGCATTCGTGTAATGAATGTTATAATATTGTGAAAATGTTTATGCTATAATTTTAAGTGAAACAGAACAGAACAAAGTTGCATATGTATTATACATTAAGATGTATATAACAACCAGGTTTAAAGTTACACAAAATGAATAGATGCAAACTAGATGTTAACAGTGGTATTTCTGGGCACTAGGGTTGTTTTCTTCTCTCCTATTTAAAAAAATATATATTTCCCAACAATTTTCCATAAATATATGTTGACTTTAAAACTGGGGGAAAATTACGGAAGGAGGAAGGGACCTGGTTACCCAGAAATGAAGAGAGACTTTATTTTATAAAACAGAACCAAACACGTCAGAGTCAATTGCACAGTTCTGGGCTAGTTACTAGGGTAAGCACCTCATGAAGCCAGCTCAGCCCACATTATAGAAAGAACCTGGAAGCAACTGATATCATCTATGCATCCTTCTCTCTAACTAGCCATCTTTCTATCTGTCTTTTCATCCAACTATCCATCCATTGTACCTCTACTGTGCTCAAATGCCTATTGCAGAGATACCTATATCCAGGCTCCTAACATCCTATGCAATCTGCCAACTCCTCTGTGCCCTCTTTGTAAGCATAACAAAGACTCCTCACTTCTCCTTCCCCAGAGCAAACCAGATTTGTGCCATTTATTCCTAATTTGGCCATTTCTTGATCTGCTAAATCTTTGGCCTTCAAACACTGCCTTGTTGGCCTGAAGGACTAGTTGCTGTTCTTCAGCCACTAAGTCATGTCTGACTCATTGTGACCCCATGGACTGCAGGACGCCAGGCTTCCCTGTCCTTCACTATCTCCTGGAGTTTGCTCAAAGTCATGTCCATTGTGTTAATGATGCTACCTATCCATCTCATCCCCTGTTGCCCCCTTCTCCTCGTGTCCTCAATCTTTCCCAGAATCGGGGTCTTTTCCAATGAATCAGCTCTTCACATGAAGTGGCCAAAGTATTAGAGCTTCAGCTTCAACATCAGTCCTTCCAATGAATATTCAGGACTGATTTCCTTTAGGATTGACTGATTTGATATCCTTGCAGTCCAAGGGACTCTCAAGAGCCTTCCCCAGCACCACAATTCGAAAGCATCGATTCTTCATTGCTTAGCCTTCCTTATGGTCCAACTCTCACATCCATACATAACTACTGGAAAACCATAGCTTTGACTATAAAGACCTTTGTTGGCAAAGTGATCTCTCTGCTTTTTAATATGCCATCTAGTTTTGTCATAGCTTTCCTTCCAAGGAGCAAATGTCTTTTAATTTCATGGCTGCAGTCACTATCCATGGTGATTTTAGAGCCCAAGAAAATGAAATCTGTCACTGTTTCCACTTTTTCCCCCATCTATTTACCCTGAAGTGTGTGGACCGGATGCCATGATCTTAGTTTTTTTGAATGTTGAGTTTTAAGTCAACTTTTTCACTCTCCTCTTTAACCTTCATCAAGAGGCTCTTTAGTTCCTCTTCACTTTGTGCCATTAAAGTGATGTCATCCGCATATCTGAGATTGTTGATTTTTCTCTCAGCAATCTTGATTCTAACTTGTGATTCATCCAGTCTGGCATTTTGCATAATGTGCTTTGCACATAAGCTAAGTAAGCAGGGTGACCATATACCACCTTGACGTACTCCTTTCCCAATTTGGAACAAGTCTGTTGTTCCATGTTGGGTTCTAATTGTTGCTTCTTGATAGGCATACAAGTTTCTCAGGAGGCAGGTAAGGTGGTCTTGTTTTCCCATCTCTTCAAGAATTTTCCACAGTTTGTTATGATCCACACAGTCAAAGGCTTTAGTGTAGTCAATGAAGGAGAAGTAGATCTTTTTCTAGAATTCCCTTGCTTTCTCTATGATCCAACGGATGTTGGCAATTTGATCTTTGGTTCCTCTACCTTTTCTAAATCCAGTTGTACATCTGGAAGTTCTCAGTTCACATCCTGCTGAAGCCTAGCTTGAAGGATTTTGAGGATTACCTTGCTAGCATGTGAAATGAGCCCAATTGTACAGTAGTTAGAACTGCCTTTCTTTGGGGACTGGAATAAAAACTGACCTTTTCTAGTCTTGTGACAACTGTTGAGTTTTCCAAATTTGCTGACATGTTGAATGCAGCACTTTCACAGCATCATCTTTTAAGATTTTAAATAGCTTAGCTGGAATTCCATCACCTTCATTAAGAAGAGATAGCAAGAATAAACAGAAAAACTATACAAAGAAGTCTTAACGACTGAATAAATACAATGGCATGGTCACTCACCCAGAACCAGACATCTGGGAGTGTAAAGTCAACTTGTCTTAGGAAGCATTACTATGAACAAAGCTAGTGGAGGTGATGGAATTCCAGCTGAGAAGGACTGGAGGCAGATCCTTTCCTCTCCTAGGGATGAAGCGCAAGGACTCTGCAGTCAAAAATCGCCTCCAACTTCCAATTCTGCCTCTATCTGCTACCTCAGCCCTCTGAGCCTCTGTGGCTTGATCTATGAAATGGGGTAGCAGCATTTTCTTACAGAGATGCTACAAGGATTAAAGGACACCCTGTATAGAAAGTTAGCAGTTAACAGCTTAGAAGTTGGTGCGGTATTTCCTAAGACTGGTACATTGTAAGCACTCAATAAATGTTAGCATTTATTTTTACTATAAACTCAAATCTAGTAACATATGATAACTGATATTTCAATGTTGATTTCATACAAAGGCATCTTCAGAACAATATCACTATCTTTAAACTGTAGCATTAAAAAAAAAAGTAGCTATAGCTCTGGTTATTGCAAGAGCATTGCAAGTAGGTCCTAAACGATAGACTGGGAGCAGGTCTAGGCTATATCACAGCTTCTCTGACCCTCCCCACCCTCCATCTGCGACTCAGCTTCTCTTCAGCTGAGCTAATAACCCTTAGCTGGGTGACATTCAACTCAGTCTCAGGCACCGAACTTTTCTCTCTTATGGCTTCCTGTATTTGCCTGTTCTGATCCATTCGGAGTGGGTTTCACAGTTTAATATCTGGCGGGGAAGTGAATTTCCATTGTTTCTAGGGTTTCAGTATATGTGCATGTGTGTATTGGGGCAACTGGCTGTAAGCCCTAAGGGCTGACTCCAGCAAGGATGGTTCTGAAGTGAGTACAGTGAAGTCCCCTACATCTGAATGAGTTCTGTTCAAAGAGCCCATTTGTAAGTCAAATTCATCTGTAAGTCAAATTCCAACAAAATTAGACTAGGTACCCAGCTAATATAATCAACTATATTGTCCTGCACTATAACAGGTTTCAAATACTTTTCACACAAATAATACACACAAAAAAAACTAACATGAAAAATAAAGAAAACATTTTAAATCTTACAGTACCTTGAAAAGCGCAGTAGTACAAGAGGGCAGCTGGCACACAGGGTCACGTTTGCATCTTTGAAAGTTTGAAACTTGAAGTTTCATATGTACAGGAATTACTGTACAGTGAATGTGGTCCTGTAGACCCCTGGGGTGATTGCAGACCCCAGGTGTGGCATGGGGCAGGCTGCACTACACTAGCACAGGTTCTGGAAAGTGGAGTTTGTATGCTAGTTTGCAGCTAAGTTCACTTGTCAGAAATGGCCTTTCAGTAGCTACACTGAGAGGGCATGTCAAGGCCAAAGCTTTTCTTTAAATGCCTAGCAACAGCAGTGCACACTCAGCAGCTGAAAGAGTTAACTTCCTCAGGCTCCCAGTTGCAAGAGAACAATTGCTTTCCTGTTGGAATTTAGCTCTACGCTGTGACCTTGAAAACTCCTCCAGCTGCTAATGCATGTTCTTTAGTATATATTTCTGTTATATGACTGGACCTTCTTGCATGACTATACACGGGGCAAATGAGAGAACTCTTCAGGATCCTAGGCAGGTGGCGGCACTGAGGAAGAGGGAAGGCACAGGTATTTACTGAGTATCTGTTAAGTGTTAGGCACTGTCTCATCTAATCCATCAAACAGCCTTATGAACTGGGTTGTCATTATCCCCATTTTTCAGTTCAGGAAACTAAGGCTCAGCGTGAAGGGCACCCCCACCCCCACCCCACCGTAATCTCTCCCAGCACTCACGTTTATCACTCCACAGCACACTGATTGCTTTATGCGCTTGTTTTTCTCTACCCAACTGTGAACTCCTTGAGGGATAAAGCTATGTCTCTGTCTCCTCTGCATTCTCTTGCCCAGAGCATAGTTCCTAACACATCAGTAAAATGTCAGTTAAAAGAAGGACCAAATGAAAAGCATTAGAACCCACAAGGTCACATGGATGGTGGGAGCAGAGCTGCAAGTCAGAGCTGCCTGCTCCCATGCTGGTCAGGCGAGCAGGCTCCCTGGGAGTCAAGCAGCTTACAGGACCTCTACGATCCTCAGGAGTCTCCCCTTTTATCTCTAAAAGACATGTAAACAGCCAGTATAGAAAAGAAGGATTCCGTATATTTGACTTGTCCTTGAGTTTGATGATACCTTTGAATAACAAATGTTCAGAATATCCCCCATAGTCTTTGAGTTCAACTGACATTATAAATAGATATACCATCCTGAACCCCCCTCCCTCCTCCCTCCCCGTATCATCCAAAACCAATACAATATTATAAAGTAATTAACCTCCAGTTAAAATAAATAAACTTATATTTAAAAAAATTTTTTTTAAATAAATTAATTAAATAGATACACCAACTTTATTCCATTACTTTGTGTACCCTGCCCCCACCCCGCCCCCCACTGTAAGGAACACTTGGAGTGAAATCAGAGATCAAACAGACCAGACATATTAGGAGCTGGAGTCTTGATTGGGGCCAGTTGACACTAGTACAATCAAGAGTTTGGCATCTCAGGATGTCTCCTCTTTATTCCTAGACTAAGACCTTGTCCATCATTAACCTCTGACTTGACCACTTTTGACTTTGAATTTATGACTTAATTCTGGCCTTCTGGAGTCTCAGAGTTCACTTTGCAGGGCCAGAGAACTTCAAAGCTGGAAATACTGAAGTACCCCAAACTACCATTTCACAGAGAACATGGAGCATGTAAGCCCAGGGCAGGAAGCCGACCTGGCTGAGACCACACGGTGGGACAGTGCTATAGAGCTGGGACTCACCCTCAGGGCCCTACCACCTCCATAAGATGAGAGCATGTCGCATAGGCCCTGGGGATGTATCACGAACGCATGGGTCTTCTCATAATTATTTTTACTAATTGATTACACAGATGTGTAGTGTTCAGAGCATGTTCACACATGCACATTCATTTGACCCTCACTGCAGTGTTGTGAGATAGAGATTATTGTTCTGTTTTGCAGATGGGAAAACTAAGCCTGAAATGTTATTAAGAAACTTTCCCAAGAAACAGAGTCAAGGTTCAGTCTTTGTTCTTCTGGCTGCAGGTGTCCTCCTGTCCAGCCTAGGGCCAAGCACACAGATGGATGAGTCAAGAGAAGGGAGGACCAGGATAGGAGGAAGACAGAAGGTCATCACTGTTTCCTTTCCTTCTTTTTTCCCTTTAACAAGGTACTGCCAAGCCAATGTCTCCTCCCAGTTCACCAAGCCTTTCCCAAATGTCTCTGAGGGAATTAATGGTAGGACAGAGCAAGGTGTGGAGAGACAGAGGGAACTCAGGGTCCAAGCCATGGTCAAGGCCAACTCAAGGCTAAGAGACCAGAAGTGGCAGACTCCAGGTCCAAACAAGTCAGATCCTGAGGAACAAAGGGACAGCCAATGAGCTGGTTCTTTCCATGTGCATACAGTGGAAGAGATGGCAGCAAATACAGGAGACACCAGATGAGCAAAGTCACGCAGGAAGAGGACAGAAGGAAGGAGGTGGGTCTGACAGATGTACAGTGTCCTTTTGGGGAAGGAATGGCTTTTTTAAAAAGTGATCAGATTCTAAAGGGCTTCAGGATACAGGCTGAAGTTTTATCATTTGGGCCAAAGGGAACTAGATCTGTGGGCAGGGACAGGACAGAATGACAAGCATTAGCTCTGATTATGCAATCAGTACCAGAGTTTAGACCTCAAAATGGTGAGCCCTTTAATCTGACAGTCTGCTTTGGTATGATTTGTTAAAAATGACAAAATGTCTCATTTTGTTGCAGTTCTTTGTGACCTTTCTTAATATTAGAAAGTTAATTTCAGAAGGGAAATAAATGTATTAGTGTTGTCACAGCCATAGAAAGATGAATTCTGTACTGTCAAGCGATTTCTTTGAATGAATCCATCATGCTGTAAAAATGGTTGCCTTCCAAGACCCAGCATCTGCCCAGCTCTGTCTTCTCTGTCTCCCCCACTTCCTCTCTCTTTCCTCCCTTCTCTCTTTCATTCTCGCTTCCTCCCTCACACCTTCCATCCACCTGCACATCTACTGTGATGTGTTCTGGGAATAGAGGTAAAGGCACAGTCCTACGCTAAGGCACACTCTAGTGGGGAAGATAGAAAAGGAAATCAACCTTTGAAGGTGTATCTAATTGTCATAGGAGGAAAGAACCTGAGCTAAGGGAAGGAGCTGTCTGTTCTGCAGAAGGAACTCCTGTTAAATTAGGAAAACTGCCCTGTAGTAGGACTTGGGTTGACTCTGTGATTAGGAGACAAGACTGAAGGTAGGGTTCTGAAGGGTTGGGTTGGGTTCTAGTCCCAGCTTCATATCCAGCTAGCTATAGAGAATTTCTTGAATTTTATTGAAGTATAGTTGGTTTACAATATTGTATTAATTTCTGCTGTACAACAGTGATTCAGTTAATATATATATTTCATATTCTTTTCCATTATATTGAATATAGTTCCTCATGCTTACGGTAGGACCTTGCTGTTTATCCATTCTATGTATAATAGTTTGAGTTCTGCTAATCCCAGCCTCCTAATCCTTCGTTCCTCCCTTGGCAACCACAAGTTTATTTTCTATGTCTGTCATTCTGTTTCTGCTTTGTAAATATGTCCATTTGTTTGTATTTTAGATTCCACATATAAGTGATATCATATGGTATTTGTCTTTGTCTTTCTGACTTACTTCACTTAGTATAATAACATCTGGGTCCATCCATGTTGCTGCAAATGGCATTATTTCATTCTTTCTTTATAGCTGATCAATACTCCATTGTGTATACACACCACATCTTCTTTATTCATTCATCTGTTGATGGGCATTTAGGTTGTTTCCATGGCATTGCTATTATAAAAAGCGCTATTATAAGCATATCTTTTTAAATTATAGTTTTGTTTGGATATATGTCCAAGAGTGAGATTGCTGGATCAGAAGGCCACTCTATTTTTAGTTTCTTGAGGAACCTTCATATTCTTCTCCATAGTGGTTGTACCAACTTATTTCCCACCCACAGTGTAAGAGAGTTCCCTTTTTTCCACACCCTCTCCAGCATTTATTGTTGTAGACTTTTTAGCAATGGTTATCCTGACTAGTGTGAGGTGATACCTTACAATAGTTATGATTTGCATTTTTCTAGTCATTAGCAGTGATGAACATCTTTTCACACCTATTAGCCATCTGTATGTCTTCTTTGGAGAAATGTTGATTAGGTAGAGAATTATAATATTTTTATCAAACCACATGGTATGCCATTCATTATTAACTTCACTATACCAATTACGCTCACTAGTTGCATGACCCTGGAAAAGCCAATTCTTTCCTCTCTCTGGATTTCAGTTCCCCATCGGTTCAACGAAGAGGCTGGACCAGCTCTGACCTCCCCTGGTTGTAGGGAACTCCTGGGGTCTGAGGGCATGCTATAACCTAGTGCTTCTCAAACCGTAACATGCAGAAAATATCTGAGTATTCATTAAAGTTCAGCTTCTGATCAGTAGGTCTGAAGTGTGATCTGAGAATCTACATTGATAACAAGTTCCCAGCTTATGCTGATGTTGCTAATTCAAGAATCCCACTTTGAGCAGCAAGGGCTCAGTCTGTGGTAGGAGCAAACTTTGGGGTACAGGGTGGATCCACTGAGGATGTCGGTTTAAGACTGTTGAAAGCGAGCAATAAAAGCAATCCGACTCAGATCTGGTTGGCAAATAGAGTTCTGGGTTCATTTTATTACCTGGGATTTTCACTATCTTGGGTTGAAAACCTGTGATTCTCTTAAGAGATTAAAAGGAAGAAAATTGAACTTTTAAAGTCTCAAAGAAATTTTTTTCACCGTAATCACATCTGTTTTAATTTAAGGTGCTGTCTGATGTTTTCCCCATAGCTCAGATTTCTATCTCAGATGAACACAGCAGCAGTTCTCCTCTTTTCCCTCCCCATACTTTAGTGTGGGTGTGGGAGGGGTGCAGCTTCTTTCCCAAGGTGCATCAGCACACCCACAACTTCCTAAAGCTAATTTCCAAAAGCCCTTCAAGGACCCCCATTACCTAATGGCTGAAGACATTCCAGCTTGGCATTTAAAGCACTAAGCTCATTTCTCTATACTCCCTTGCATGAGACTTTTACTCTTGCCCTAAATGCCTGCTCCTCTTCTCCCCAAAAGACATGTGTCTCACCGACATTGACAATGCTGCCCTTCTTACATTCATAGCCATCCCTGCACCTTCACCCACACATACTGCCATCTGATTGGACTATTATTCCTCCTCCCTCATTGGCCAGCCTTCAAAAGTCCACGTAGCAGTCAGGTTTGTCTTCATGCCACCACTTCCAGGAAGCCTTTTGTCATCATCACAAAACTTTGGTATCACTTATCTCTGAGAACAGCTGTACTAGGTAAGTATCACCCCAATTTTATACAAACCTATTGAACTCTGAAGTCTGGGTTCTTTCTTTCGCTCCTCTGCTTTCCCAAACATGCTATTTGTACATCTTTATGGGTATCATGACGTACTCTTTTGGTTTAGAGCTCCTTTTATTTCTGTTGAGAGGAGAAAACAGTTTCATTGGGTAAAGAGGGTGAGGTAGAATGGCCTGAAAGATTTGCTGGATGTCAGAATTAGAGGAAGGCTGCCCGAGCGATGTAAACTGGGGAACAAGGAGCTTATTTTCCCACCTCTTTTTGACAGAAAAGTACACAATAGACTCTGAACAGTGTGCAGAGCCCTTTCCCTACATTATTTCAAGTCTCAAGATTACCTTCTCTGGGCTATGTTTTGATGGATTCCTATGATTATCTTCAATACCACTGGGTCCCATTCAAGCAAGTTGAGACTAATGAGTTAGAGGCAATCAAATCATAGAATGTTGGAGCCAGAAGGAAAATGAGAGGTTCTTGTTCACCCTCGTCATTTTACAAATGAAAAAATTGATTCCAGAAGGAAAATGACTTCCTCAAGGTCACACAGTGATTTAGTGGCATGGATTCATTTGGCATTTATTGCACCTTTTTCCTTAGCATCTTCCATGCTTCTGGGTAAAGGTGTGATTTAGTTAACACCCACAGTTCTTCATGTGGCAGAAATACAAGAAATAAACTACAACCCTCTGATTCACTGTGGTCTCTGCCTACAAAGTGGGCTTTCCCCACAGTTTCCTTTTCATCAGAAGGTGACCTTGGAAATCCAGACCTCTGACCCCTGGCATTTCCTCCTGTACCTTGTCTAATTATTTCGTATGTATTTAGTACTTAAAATGTGCACAACCAATTATCCTCATGGCCTGAATTCATAATTATCATATAACTTTAGTTATACAACTTTGAGCATGAGAAAAACAAAGAACACATTTCTGCAAGAAAATGTGCTGTATTATTTGGCATTTGCTATGGTAACAAATGACCCCAGTAGCTCGGTAGCTGATAACAGCAAATATTTATTTCATGCTCATGTTCTATGAGGGCTGTGAGTGAGTCACCTGCAGCTCCGCACACATATCTTCTTATCTAGGTCCAAGCTGAACATGCAGCTCTGTCTGAGATCTGCTTTTTTCATGGCAGGGTATAGGAATGCCATCCCATTTTTCCTTTTTGTCAGCTATACCACATGGCTTGCAGGATCTTAGTTTCCAGTCCAGGGATTAAACACATACACTTGACAGTAAAAGTGCCGAGTTCTAACTACCGGACCACCAGGGAATTCCCAATGCCATGCTGTTTAAAGCTGCCACACAGAAGCAGCAAATACCACGACTGCTTACCTTCCATTGGCCAAGCATGCGCCAAGGCCAACTCCAAGGTCAAAGTCAGTGAGGAGGGGAAATACATATACTCCTCTTGGATTCTTGGGCAAGCAAAATGACAGTAGGAGATCCTTCATTGAAAGGAAGAAAGAATAGTTAGGAGAAATTATCTGATCCACCAAATTGCCTTGTTGCTGAATCAAAATATGACTTCAGGGAAGTCACTTGTCCTTTTTGGGTCCCTGTTTCTGATCTTTAAAATAAGGAAGTTGGCTTAGGGGAACAAATTAACATGATGGAAAGAATCAGATATATCTGAGTTCAAGTTCTAGTTGTATCTCAGACTAGCTGTGTGATCTTAGGCAAGTTACTTAACCTCTCTCTTTTCTCATCTTTTTTTTTTTTTCTAAAATTCAGTCGCATAGTTTGAAAAACACAGAACAGCTTCAACCTCTTAATGTTTCTCATGAACTCTTTGGTTTTTTTCACCTTAGAACTATCTTTTAAGAAAAACATGTCTCTTGAGAGAGAACTTTGTTTTTAAAAATGTGGTTCTTTTAAGTTCTGTTAAACTTAAGAAATATTGAATTCAGTGCCTTTTAAAATGGAAATATTTATAGCACACTGTGCTTTCATAAAAGGATTTTTTTATATAGCCATCTATCTAGCCAGCCAGCTATTATGTGCAGGAAATTTTAAATGGTCATTGTTTCTGGGTTGTAGGATTTCAAGTGATGTGTTTCATTTTCACCTTTGACCTCAAACAATATCCAGACCTTGGTTCTAAGCTTCCATAGGGATGGACACTCCTGCTTTTCCCCACCTTTCTTTGTATGACTCAATGGACCCTGAGCTCTCCCTGCAGATCGCACTTCTTCAGGAAGCCTTCTCTGGCCCAGCCATCTCCAGGGGTTAGGTTCCCTTCTGCTGCTCTTTCACAAGCGCTATGCTTGTTTCTGTCACAGCCGTGGTCACTCTGCATGGGAGTTGCTGGATTTCTGCCTTTGTCTTCCCTGAAGAGTATGAAATTCCTCCTGACACAGGAGCCGGGGCCAATTTTTCTCTCTCAGTCCAGCACTCAGCACAGGATCTGATACACGATAGACACTCAGTGGATACTGTTGAATAAGCTAATAAACTTGGCTCCGTTTCATCTGAGCGAGCCGTGAGCTCCCGCACAGCCTAGCCGTGGCCCAGGGGCAGGCCCTCCAGCCTTCTGGCAGAGGGTGAGCGAATGCCTTTGCTCAGTTCTACTCGGCAGGTTTGAATTCTCTACAGCTTCCAGTCCCTGCCTCCTTCTTCCCCTCGGGGCCAAGAGAGCTCCCCATCTCTAAGCCTACCTGTTAATTTTTCTTTTTCCAATTGTGGAATGTTACAGCACTTAAAACTTCAAAAATAAAGAGATTGATTTTTCTCTTGAATATTTCTTTCTGACTAGGGAGTTCAAAAAAAAAAAAAAAACTCACTTCCTTCATACCAACAGAGATAGTCTTATACAGACAAAGAGACCCGCAAAGTGCTCATCTACACTATGGCCTAGTGGCTGGGGAAGGAAACTAAAAATGGGGTCAGTATTGCTACCAGAGCTCTCTCAAATGGAGCTAAGAGGCCACTGAGGAAGTGAGACTTAAGCACGTCTCAGCCTGGATGGAATCTGATCTGTTGTCCACTTATTGTCCAGAAAGGCATACAGAAAGATGTGCCAAAAACTCAAGATACTTATTGGACCTCTAAAGCAGTTCATGGCAGCCTATCTTCTTATTGGACCCTCACCCTAAAACAACCTGTGATTCCTTCAGGACAAATATTTCCTGACTTTGTCAGAATCAGTTACAATTTTACCAGGTAACTTTAATAAACTCCTGGCTTTTTATTTTTATAAGCCCCTGACTCTTTCTCTTCTCCAAATATTCTTTTGCATTTACCTGAATCTGTGTCTCCCAAATTACAATTCATAAAATTCCAAATAAAGCTTTTTGCTCTTGCAGCCTCGATATTAATTATTGTTCCACAAGGTAAACAGCATAGGTTTTGCAGTAATGCAGTTGGGCTTCCATCCTTTCTGTTATTCAGCTGTGTGACCTTGGGCAAGTGGCACACCCTCTCTGACATTTTCTTTATTGCTAAAATGAGGATACTATGTAAAGCTCTGGCTTATGTAAAAATTAAATGAGATAATGCATGTAAAACATAGCACCATGCCTGACAGTCTTATCAAAATAAGATTTCTGGGTTAGAAAAGCTAGCCATAACATTGGTAGGGCCAGACACTGTTTTCAGAAGTACTTTATTTATATTATCTCTAATAGTTCTCACCACTGAAAGACAGGTGTTATTATTATCATCCTCATTCTATGAGTGAAGAAATGAATTAAAGTAATTGCCTGTGCAATCCTGCAGACAGTACTGGCCCCCGAGAGTGTGAGCAGAATGTGTATTCTTAGTCCCTACAGCTTTCCACCCCCGTGATGAGACAGGCATTGGCTGAGGCCAGGACCCTTCCTGACTACCCTCCCCTCATCTCCTGCTCTTTCTTGCTGTCTGTGCACCCCCTGAGTTGGAAGTCAGGCCACCTGACATGAGAATCCCTTCTCTCCCAGCCTTTGCTGTAGCCCAAAGCCCTGGACCTCTGTCGGGGAGCCTCCGTCTGCTTCTAAACAACCTGTCAGGCTGCCAGAGAGCTGGGCGGCCTGTCTGCTTTTATCAGGACAGCTGACAGAGCTGGGCAGGCTTGGCAACAGCTTCAGCTATGAACAGAATCTCAATGAAGGCTTTCACCCAACCTATAGTATGTGTTTATGACCTGGGAGCCCTGCCCTGGCAGCTGGAGAGGAGAGTAAATATTGCAGGCTTGGGGCCCAGCTGTCAACCCCTACCCCCCGCCTCCAACGATTAGATGGTTTCTTGTCTTCAGCCATGGTGAAAGCCATTCAGCTCTGTGTGTGTGTGTGTGTGTGTGTGTGTGTGTGTGTGTGTGTGTGTGTGTGTGTGTGTAATAGAGAAAGAAGGACTCCTCATTCACCAAGAAGCTGGTTCCCTGGGGTCAAGAAGGGTCCAGCAAACAAGGAGTATGGGAAGAGAAGGGGAGAAGAAGGAGGAGGCGACAAAGACTCTGAATCCACTGAGAAACAAAGCTCAGAGGGAAGTGAAGGCACCCTGGAAAATAAGAAAGTGTGTAGACTATCTCAGATGACCTAATCTGACACTGTTCCACCTAAATGTGTTTACTGACTGAAGAATTCTAGAGGTTTTGAGGTGGAAGGACAAAATAGCCCCTTACAAAATTGATTTAAACATTATCTTTTATCTTCAAAAGGCACACAACCTAAATCTGTAATATAAGTCCCAACTAGGTTTCAATCAGTTCTTATTCTCACCATCAGATGTACCACTACTCTACTGCTCTAGCCACCCTCCCCACAGTGCTTCTGTGGGATGGCCACGGGTTGTGCCTTCCGGTGCTCCAAAAAATACCCTAACCAATGGCCTCAAGGTGGGCAGGAAGGATTCAACAAGCTTTGTCATGAGCCAGGCACTGAGCACGGGGGATGAGGCCTCCATGCTCAGGCGACTCCTGGCGCAAAGGGGGAGGCAGACCCAGTATCGGGTTATAAAGGTGCAGCGGAGTCAGGCTGGAGCAGCAGCAGCTTCCGCACGGAGGCTGCGTACTCTACTCCAGGCATGTTTCAGTTCAGTTCAGTTCCGTCGCTCAGTGGGATCCGACTCTTTCTGACCCCATGGACTGCAGCACACCAGGCTTCCCTGTCCATCACCAGGAGCCTACTCAAACTCACGTCCATCAAGTCAGTGATGCCATCCAACCATCTCATCCTCTGTAGTCCCCTTCTCCTCCTGCCTTCAATCTTTGCCAGCATCAGGGTCTTTTCCAATGAGTCAGTTCTTTGCATCAGGTGGCCAAAGGATTAGTTTCAGCTTCAACATCAGTCCTTCCAATGAATATTTAGGACTGATTTCCTTTAGGATTTCCCTTAGGATGGACTGGTGGGTCTCCTTGCAGTCCAAGGGAGTCTCAAGAGTCTTCTCCAACACCACAGTTCAAAAGCATCAATTCTTCAGTGCTCAGCTTTCTTTATAGTCCAACACTCACATCCATACATGACTACTGGAAAAACCATAGCTTTGACTAGATGGACATTTGTGGCAAAGTAATGTCTCTGCTTTTTAATATGCTGTCTAGGTTGTTCATAGCTTTTCTTCCAAGGAGGGCTGCAGTCACCATATGTAGTGATTTTGGAGCCCCAAAAAATAAAGTCTGTCACTGTTTCCATTGTTTGCCCATCTATTTGCCATGAAGTGATGGGGCCGGATGCCATGATCTTAATTTTCTGAATGTTGAGAATTAAGCCAACTTTTTCACTCTCCTCTTTCACGTTCATCAAGAGGCTCTTTAGTTCTGCATCACTTTCTGCCATAAGGGTGGTGTCATCTGCATATCTGAGGTTATTGATATTTCTCCTGGCAGTCTTGATTCCAGCTTGTCCTTTATCCACCCCAGCATTTCTCATGATGTACTCTGCATATAAGTTAAATAAGCAGTGTGACTATATACAACCTTGATGTACTCCTTTCCTAATTCGGACCAGTCTGCTGTTCCATGGCTGGTTCTAACCATTGCTTCTTGACCTGCATACAGAATTCTCAGGAGGCAGGTCAGGTGGTCTGGTATTCCCACTGTTGAAGAATTTTCCATAGTTTATTGTGATCCACACAGTCAAAGGCTTTGGTATAGTCAATAAAGCAGAAGTAGATGTTTTTCTGGAACTCTCATGCTTTTTCAGTGACCAGTGGATGTTGGCAATTTGATCTCTCGTTGCTTTGCTTTTTCTAAATCCAGCTTGAACATCTAGAAGTTCATGGTTCGCATATTGTTGAAGCCTGGCTTGGAGAATTTTGAGCATTACTTTGCTAGCGTGTGAGATAAATGCTATTGTGCAGTAGTTTGAACATTCTTTGGCATTACCGTTCTTTGGAATTGGGATGAACACTGACCTTTTTCAGTCCTGTGGCCACTGCTGAGTTTTCCAAATTTGCTGGCATAAACAGTGCAGCACCTTCACAGCATCATCTTTTAGGATTTGGCGTAGCTCAACTGGAATTCCATCACCTCTGCTAGCGTTGTTCCTAGTGATGCTTTCTAAGGCCCACTTGACTTTGCATTGCAGGATGTCTGGCTCTAGGTGAGTGATCACACTATTGTGGTTATCTGGGTCATGAAGATCTTTTTTGTATAGTTATTTTGTTTATTCTTCCCACTTCTTCTTAATATCTCTGCTTCTATTAGGTCCATATCATTTCTGTCCTTTATTGTGCCCATCTTTGCATGAAATGTTCCCTGGTATCCCTAACTTTCTTGAGATTTCTAGTCTTTCCCATTCTATTGTTTCTCTCTAATTCTTTGCAGGGATCACTGAGGAAGGCTTTCTCATCTCTCCTTGCTATTTTTTGGAACTGCATTCACATGGGTGTATCTTTCCTTTTCTCTTTTGCATTTCATGTCCTTTTTTTTTTCTCAGCTATTTGTAAGGCCTTCTCGGACAACCATTTTGCTTTCTTGCATTTCTTTTTCTTTGGGATGATCTTGATCCCTGCCTCCTGTACAATGTCATGAACCTCCATTCGTAGTTGTTCAGGCACTCTGTCTATCAGACCTAATCCCTTGAATCTACTTCTCACTTCCACTGTATAATTGTAAGGGATTTGACTTCGGTCATATCTGAATGGTCCAGTGGGTTTCCCTACTTTCTTCAATTTAAGTCTGAATTTGGTAATAAGTAGTTCATGATCTGAGGCACAGTCAGCTCCCAGCCTTGTTTTTGCTGACTATATACAGCTTCTCCATCTTTGGCTGCAAATAATATAATCAATCTGATTTCGATATTGACCATCTGGTGATGTCCATGTGTAGAGTTGTCTCTTGTGTTGTTGAAAGAGAGTATTTGCTATTTGCTATGACCAGTGCGTTCTCTTGGCAAAACTTTGTTAGCCTTTGAACTGCTTCATTCTGTACTCCAAGGCCAAATTTACCTGTTACTCCAGGTGTTTCCTGACTTCCTACTTTTGCATTCCAGTCCCCTATAATGAAAAGGACATCTTTTTTGGGTGTTAGTTCTAGAAGGTCTCATAGGTGTTCATAGAATCATTCAACTTCAGCTTCTTCAGCATTACTGGTTGGGGCATGGATTTGGATTACTGTGATATTGAATGGTTTGCCTTGGAAACAAACAGAGATCATTCTGTCATTTTTGAGATTGCATCCAGGTACTGCATTTCGGACTCTTTTGTTGGCTGTGATGGCTACTCCATTTCTTCTATGGGATTCCTGCCCACAGTAGTAGAAATAATGATCATCTGAGTTCCAAGTCAGCAAAAGTAGGAAGTCAAGAAACACCTGGAGTAACAGGCAAATTTGGCCTTGGAATGCGGAATGAAGCAGGGCAAAGACTAATAGAGTTTTGCCAAGAAAATGCACTGGTCATAGCAAACACCCTCTTCCAACAACACAAGAGAAGCCTCTACACATGGACATCACCAGATGGTCAACACTGAAATCAGATTGATTATATTCTCTGCAGCCAAAGATGGAGAAGCTCTATACAGTCAACAAAAACAAGACCAGGAGCTGACTGTGCCTCAGATCATGAACCCCTTATTACCAAATTCAGACTGAAGTTGAAGAAAACAGGGAAAACCGCTAGACCATTCAGGTATGACGGCAATCAAATACCTTATGATTATACAGTGGAAGTGAGAAATAGATTTAAGGGCCTAGATCTGATAGATAGAGTGCCTGTTGAACTATGGAATGAAGTTCGTGACATTGGAGACAGGGATCAAGACCATCCCCATGGAAAAGAAATGCGAAAAAGCAAAATGGCTGTCTGGGAAGGCCTTACAAATAGCTGTGAAAAGAAGGTGAAGGTGAAGGTGAAGTCGCTCAGTCGTGTCCAACTCTTGGCGACCCCATGGACGGTAACCTACTAGGCTTCTCTGTCCATGGAATTCTCCAGGCAAGAATACAGGAGTGGATTGCCATTTCCTTCTCCAGGGGATCTTCCCAACCCAGGGATCGAACCCAGGTCTCCCACACTGGGGGCAGATGCTTTAACCTCTGAGCCACAAGGGAAGCCCAGCTGTGAAAAGAAGAGAAGTGAAAAGCCAAGGAGAAAAGGAGAGATATAAGCATCTGAATGCAGAGTTTCAAAGAATAGCAAGAAGACATTAGAAAGCCTTCTTCAGCGATCAATGCAAAGAAATAGAGGAAAACAACAGAATGGGAAAGACTAAAGATCTCTTCAAGAAAATTAGAGATACCAAGGGAACATTTCATGCAAAGATGGGCTCAATAAAGGACAGAAATGGTATGGACCTAACAGAAGCAGAAGATATTAAGAAAAGGTGGCAAGAATACACAGAAGAACTGTACAAAAAGGATCTTCATGACCTGGATAATCACGATGGTGTGATCACTCAGCTAGAGCCAGACATCCTGGAATGTGAAGTCAAGTGGGCCTTAGAAAGCATCACTATGAACAAAGCTAGTGGAGGTGATAGAATTCCAGTAGAGCTATTTCAAATCCTGAAAGAGGATGCTGTGAAAGTGCTGCCCTCAATATGCCAGCAAATTTGGAAAACTCAGCAGTGGCCACAGGACTGGAAAATGTCAGTTTTCATTCCAGTTCCAATGAAAGGCAATGCCAAAGAATGCTCAAACTACTGCACAATTGCACTCATCTCACATGCTAGTAATGCTCAAAATTCTCCAAGCCAGGCTTCAGCAATACGTGAACCGTGAAATCCCTGATGTTCAAGCTGGTTTTAGAAAAGGCAGAGAAACCAGAGATCAAATGGCCAACATCTGCTGGATAATGGAAAAAGCAAGAGAGTTCCAGAAAAACATCTATTTCTGCTTTATTGACTATGCCAAAGCCTTTGACTGTGTGGATCACAAGAAACTGTGGAAAATTCTGAAAGAGATGGGAATACCATACCACCTGACCTGCCTCTTGAGAAATCTGTATGCAGGTCAGGAAGCAACAGTTAGAACTGGACATGGAACAACAGACTGGTTCCAAATAGGAAAAGGAGTCCGTCAAGGCTGTATATTGTCACCCTGCTTATTTAACTTATATGCAGAGCACATCATGAGAAATGCTGGACTGGAAGAAACACAAGCTGGAATCAAGATTGCCGGGAGAAATATCAATAACCTCAGATATGCAGATGACACCACCCTTATGGCAGAAAGTGAAGAGAAACTAAAAAGCCTCTTGATGAAAGTGAAAGAGGAGAGTGAAAAAGTTGGCTTAAAGCTCAACATTCAGAAAACGAAGATCATGGCATCTGGTCCCATCACTTCATGGCAAATAGATGGGCAAACAGTGGAAACAGTGTCAGACTTTCTTTTGGGGGGCTCCAAAATCACTGCAGATGGTGACTGCAGCCATGAAATTAAAAGACGCTTACTCCTTGGAAGAAAAGTTATGACCAACCTAGATACCATATTCAAAAGCAGAGACATTACTTTGCCGACTAAGGTCCATCTAGTCAAGGCTATGGTTTTTCCAGTGGTCATGTATGGATGTGAGAGTTGGACTTTGAAGAAGGCTGAGCACTGAAGAATTGATGCTTTCGAGCTGTGGTGTTGGAGAAGACTCTTGAGAGTCGCTTGAACTGCAAGGAGATCCAACCAGTCCATTCTAAAGGAGATCAACCCAGGGATTTCTTTGGAAGGAATGATGCTAAAGCTGAAGCTCCAGTACTTTGGCCACCTCATGTGAAGAGTTGACTCACTGGAAAAGACTCTGATGCTGGGAGGGATTGGGGACAGGAGGAGAAGGGGACGACTGAGGATGAGATGGCTGGATGGCATCACTGACTCGATGGATGCGAGTCTGAGTGAACTCTGGGAGTTGGTAATGGACAGGGAGGCCTGGCGTGCTGCGATTCATGGGGTCGCAAAGAGTCGGACACGACTGAGCGACTGAACTAAACTGAACTGAGTTAAATTCACCCATTCTAGTCCATTTCAGTTCACTGATTCCTAAAATGTCAATTTCACTCTTGCCATCTCCTGTTTGACCGCTTCCAATTTGCCTTGATTCATGGACGTAACATTCCAGGATCCTATGCAATGTTGCTATTTATAGCATCAGACTTTACTCCCATCACCAGTCACATCCACAGCTGGGTGTTGTTTTTGCTTTGACTCCGTCTCTTCATTCTTTCTGAAATTGTTTCTGCACTCTTCTCCAGTAGCATATTGGCCATCTACCAACCTGGGAAGTTCATCTTTCAGTGTCGTATCTTTTTGCCTTTTCATACTGTTCATGGTGTTTTCAAGGCACGAATACTGAAGTGGTTTTCCATTCCCTTCTCCAGCGGACCAAGTTTTGTCAGAACTCTCCACCATGACCTGTCCATCTTGGGTTGCCCTACATGGCATGGCTCATTGTTTCACTGAGTTCAACAAGGTTCTGGTCCATGTGATCAGATTAATTAGTTTCCTGTGATTGTGGTTTTCAGTCTATCTGCCCTCTGATGGAAAAGGATAAGAGGCTTATGGAAGCTTCCTGATGGAAGAGACTAACTGAGGGGGAAACTGGGTCTTATTCTGATGAGTGGGGCCATGCTCAGTAAATCTTTAATCCAATTTTCTATTAATGGGCGGGGCTGTGTTTCCTCCCTGTTGTTTGACCTGAGGCCAAACTATGGTGGAGGTAAGGAAGATAATAGGGACCTCCTTCAAAAGGTCCCACACAGGCTGCACTCAGTGCCTCCAACCCTGCAGGAGGCCACCACTGACGAACGCCTCCGCCAGAGTCTCCTGGACACTCACAGGCAAGTCTGGGTCAGACTTGTGGGGTCTTATGGGGTCACTGCTCCTTTCTCCTGGGTCCTGGTGTGCACAAAGTTTTGTTTGTACCCTCCAAGAGTCTATTTCCCCAGTCCTGTGTAAGTTCTGACAGCTCTATGGTGGGGTTAATGGAGGTCTTATGCCATAACCAGGTCTACTGAACCCAGAGCTCCTGCCCCTGCAGCAGCCCACTGCTGACTTGTGCCCCCACAGGAGACACTCAAACACAATTCTGTCTCAGTCTCTGTGGAGTCTCTGGGTCCTGGTGTGCACAAGGTTTGTTTGAGCACTCCGAGCATCTCTGGCGGGTATGGGGTTTGATTCTCAATGCAGTTTCACCCCTCCTACCGTCTTGCTGGGACTTCTCCTTTGCCCTTGGATGTGGGGTACCATTTTTGGTGGGATCGAGCTTTCTCCTGTCGACAGTTATTCAGCAGCGAGTTGCAATTTTGGAGTTCTCACAGGAGAAGATGAGCTCATGTCCTTCTACTCTGCCATCTTAGTATTATTAAATCATGGCATGTTTACATGATCCCTAATCCCAGCATGGGTCCTGGGCAGATGCTGTCAGATTTACGAGATGAAGAAGCTAGGGCTAACCCAGTCAGTGATGGGAGAGCAAACAGGATTTTTTAACTTGTAAAATAACTTTGTATATTTATTTATTGGGGCTATGCTGGGTCTTCGTTTCTGCAAGGGCTTTTCTCTAATTGTGGCGAGTGGGGGCTACTTTGTGGTTACAGTGCACAGACTCCTTATTGTGGCAGCTTCTTTCGTTGCAGAGCAGGGACTCTAGGGCATGCAGGCTTCAGCGGTTGTGGTTCCTGGTCTCTGGAACACAGGCTTAACAGTTGTGGTGCACAGACTTAGCAGCTGTGCCACATGTGGGATCTTCCCAAACCAGGGGTCGAACCTGCATCTCCTGGCATTGACAGGCAGATTCTTTACCACTGAGCTGCCAGAGAAGCCTGACAAACAGGATTTAAATCCAGGCCTCTCTTATTTCAAAGTTTGGGTTTTTCTACTCTATTGGCTCCTGTAATGAAGAAGAAAGTGATCTAGGAGGACAGAAAATAAACCCATCCTGGGAGGGTGGTCAGGAAAGTCTTTGGGAAGACTCAGTGCTGTCTTGAGTCTCAGAGGATAAGTAGAGTTGGCCAGGCATCCACAAGCAGGGGGAGGAGAGTGTGGGGGATGGGCAAGATCACCTGATAAACATGAAGTATGACAACGGCGTGACTTTCTTGGAAATTCAAGAGGGTCCTAGAAGTGACTGATGCTATAGAAATGTGATAAGATACAACAAGGCCCCAGAAATAGGTAGGGCCAGATCATGACAGCTTTTCACAACAGAGCATTATCCTCAGGTCCTTGGGGAAGCAATGGAGGTTTATTAAATGGAGGAGTGACATGGTCGAATTCGTGCTTGGAATAGTTATCTCCAGCCATGTGTAGAGGATGAATTGAAGGAGGGTCAGCATCTATCCATCCATCTCCATTTGTCTCCATCATTTATCCATGTCTTGGTCTCCTCTGTCTTCGCTCTGCTTGTATCTATCTAGTTAGTCTCTACCTCTCTCTGATCTGTATTATTCATCTGGTCCCTCAGCCTCTCCATATAACTCTGTACAAGACACATCACCACTCTGACAAGGGTCCCTCATCAATAAAATGAGGATCATAATGCGAGCCTGAAAAGGTTAGATGAGGAATTAAGTGTGATACTGCATGGGAGATCTTTTTACATATTACAAAGTACCATGCAAATGTGAAGGATTATTGTTATCTAGCTACTGTTCTTTCAGGTATTATGTTTAGTGGGGTTTTTTAATTTATTTATTTTTAATTAGAGGATAATTGCTTTACAATATTGTGTTAGTTTCTGCCATACATCAACATGAATCAGCCATATACACATGGCCCTCTTGAACCTCCCTCCCATCTCCTACCCCATCCCACCCCTCTAGAGTGTCACAGAGCACCTGGTTTGAGCTCCTTTCTTCATACAGCAAATCCCCATTGATTATCTATTTTAACATATGGTAATGGGCTTTCTTAATTTGTCCCACCCTCTCCCTCCCCCACTGTGTCCACAAGTCTGTTCTCTGTGTCTGCATCTCTACTGCTGCCCTGCAAATAGGTTCATCGGTACTATTTTTCTAGATTCCATATATATGCATTAATATATGATTTTTGTTTTTCTTTTTCTGACCTACCTTACTCCGTATAATTATTTTTTGTTTTTGTTTTTTAACAAGCATTCATTGAGCATACAGGCTAGGTATCTTGCTATTTATCTAGTAATACAGTGAGTTTACAATGAATCAAAAACAATATCAGCCTTCTGGGGGACGAAAGCAGAAGTATACAGAAAACGAGACCAGAAGCCTCTGTCATATTTTCCTAATTTGCTGTCTGTCTGTCTCTTTGCCTACCTGTTTATCCACCCATCTCTCTCTCTCTGACTCTGGTTGTGCTTACATCTGAGGCAGAACCATCCAAGTCGCCTTGGCCCTTACTTGCCCTCTCATATGCAGACCACCTTTCAACGTGCAATTTTTGAGAACCATGCTCTTAAAATAAGAGAGAAAAATGAAAAGACCTGTATTAGATGATTTCCTTCCTCACAGCTTTAGAACTCTCTCTACTCCTTCCCATTCATGTGTCTCAGGCACTTTCCTGAAGATGCGAGGTGATCCCACATATCTGACCCTACCACACTTTATAAATCAAAAAAGCTAGGTTGGAAGCCCTGAGAGACTGGTTTCATATAATTATACTCCCTCTGCGACTAACCAAGGACTACCAGGTAGTCCCGAGGCAGTTCCAAACACTCACATCTTTAACAAAGACCATAAAAGAGCTCATGGTGACTTTGTCCTGTAAGCCCTTTGTCTCTGAAATGTCCATTAAGAACCAGCTTCGTACAATGGAGCAAGTCCTATTCTACTACTTATAAGCTCTGTGACTTCAATCAAGTTACTCAACCACTCTCGTCCTCGATGGCAGAATCAACAAGAGGAAGATAATACTTCCTGTTAGGGTTATTGTAAGGATTTAATGATGTAATGTCCAGTGTGAAATGTTTAACACAAGGCCTGACTCTGTGTGGTCAGTGCACTGACCCAGAGCTGGGACTCAGATTCGTTTTTTCTTTAGTAATGAAGCGCTGTCACTAACATTGACACCCTGTTTCTGTGGTTTTGTATGTGGGTACGTGTTCCTGTGTCTGAAAGCAGATGTGTCCTTGTGCAGTTGAAGTTATATATGGCTGTTTTAAATTTCAGTGCACAACTTACGCCTGCTAAGTACCAGAATAGCGCTGCTCAGTGGAACTTTCTGTGATAGTAGTGTTCTTTTGCACTGACCATTTAACAATAGCTACCAGCCACACATGAGTTTTGAGCACTTGCAAATGTGGCTAGTGCAACTGAAAAACTAAATTTTTTAAAACTAATTTTAATTAATTTAAATGTAAATAGTTACAAGTGACTATTATATGAGACGATGCAACCCTAGACTATGCCCATGTTTCTAATGACACCTGAGATAATGATTATGGGATAAAAAAAAAAAAAATCCCCCGAACACCTGCTATGTTTTAGGCACTTGGACATTCACTAGCTCATTAAACCCATGCCAGCCCTGTGAGAGGACTGACCTTATTGCCACTTTCTATTTGCTGACAAGGAGATTGAGACAGAGAAACAGAGGGACTCCTTCAGGGTCACACAGCCAGTTCAGGGTCTGAGCCTAGAGCTCCAATTCCAAAGCCCTTCTCTCTTCATGACCTGTGCTCACCCTGCCTTTTAGAAGTGTTTCCTGTCTGCCAAAGCAGCGACTCCCTCAGGGAGGACTCAGGGGGTGGTGCCTGGGGGCAGTGAAGGCCTTTCAGTGCCAGTGAGACCCACCTGATCTGGCCCTTCAACGACCTCTCTGACCTCCTCTCCCATGACCCTCTGCCTCCCTCACTCTGCTCTACGTACCAGCTTCCTTGCTTTTCAATGATCTCTTAAGAGATGCTCTCACCTGGAGGGTCTTCCTACAGGTTCTTCCTCACCTGGCTCCAGTCTGATCACTCCAGCTGCAGGATGGAGAGTGAATTTGGGTGGTGAGGGAGAGAAGGAGGTATTTTGAGTAGAATTACAGAGGTCAGCTGCGTGGCTCCTGCAGTAGTCCAGAACCACAACATCCAATGTCAAAAACCAAGCCATAGCCTTACCCAGAGCCTCACAGACTGCTAAGTGTCAGAGCTGGAATGACCTTCGAGAACATCTGGTGTAAGCCCTTCCTTGAAGAATGATGAAACAGAGGCCTGGAGACAAGGAGGCGATTTTCCCAAGGCTGGCTGAGTTGGTGTAAGAGCTCCCATCTCCTGATATGATCTTTGGCTGCTATGATCTTTTTCCTGCATCACAAGACCATCATAAAAGCAGAGGTTTTACTACAACCAACTTACTTTTTTTTAACCTCCAATCCAATCTTTTTTTCATTTTTAGAGACAACCCCTATTTTCTTAAAGGCCACTGACCCACCTAAAAGGCAAGAATTCAGTTCTCCCTAAACAAATCAAGTTTTCACAAAGAATGAACAAATCTTTCCCCAGAAGTCTGAGCATGTCCTCTAGAGAACACAGAAATTCATAGACAATGACTTGGAAGAAAATAGAAAATTTTTATTCTGTTTTTTTTAGAAATGAAGGGGAAAAAGCCCACAAAAGCCCAAACATAACTTTTCCAATGCCTGATAATGTTCTTCTCTCATCTCTCATTTCCCCACAACTATTTTGTCTTAAGGCTCTGGGAGTCTGTGTGAAGCTGCTGTGTGATTTTTATCTCTATGATTAAAGTGTTGCACTTTATTGAGTTCTTTACATCAGCAGCAAAATCTGCAATGCAGGATTTTACATAACACCTCATTTTCTTCTCGCACCATTACTGTTATTAACCTGGTGGCAATAAACAGAAAATACAGCTTCGCATATGATGTACTCTTCATTTTTGTTCCAGTAGCAAGAAGGAGAAAAAAGCAGAGCAGGGAGGAATTTTTTTTTCCTGCCATGTCCCTTTGATGTCTGCCTTTCTCTCTCCCTGTTCCTTGCCAGCATTTCCTTCAGCAGGTTGAGGATGGAGATCATCTCTGCTCAGGGATGTTTCCTTCTCCATCTGAACTCATCCGTTTATTCAATCAACAAGGATTTCCTCAGCACTTTCTATGTGCCAGTCATTGTGCTAGGTGTTGGAGATAGCAAAATTTCAGGTCCTGCCAGTGCTGGTTCCAGTGGAGGCAATGGACACACATTGCAAAAATATTGAAACAGTGAGATAAGTATAACAAAAACAGAAGGCTGAGTGAAAACATAAGCGAAAGAGGGCATGGTCCACCATACTCAGGTGGGCTAAGGAAACTTCTACAGAGGTAGTGATGCTTGACTTGGGCCCTAGAGAATGTCTAGGTAAAGCAAGGCTTTCTTGGCCAAGGGAATGGCACAACTGAAGCCTTGGAAGTCACACGGCATGGTCTGAAACTGTCAACGCAGCATGATGAAACCATCAGATGCCTGTTAGCAGACGGTGGGAAATGAGGTTGGAAATGGAGGCAGGCCATTGAGGATCTAATACTCTAATACATGCATAAAAACCTTCCATGACTCCCCTACGACCCCAAAATTAGAGGAACAAGGCAGAATGGCCTAGGGGGAAGAACTTGTACTCTGAATAGAAGATCTAGGTTTTGCCCTTGGCTCTGCTACTTACTAGCTGTGTGAGATGTTAAAAATGGTTACAGTAAGAATAAAATAATGACTGTGAACAAGTTTTGGAACATGTGTATACCTGTGGCAGATACATGTTGATGTATGGCAAAACCAACACAATATTGTAAAGTAATTAACCTCCAATTAAAATAAATAAATTTATATTTTTTTAAAAAAGGAAAAGGGATGGGGGAGCTGAATTCCAGACAATTCCAAGAGTCAGAGAAGTCACAAACTCATTCTATGTGGCTTTTAAAAAATATTTTTATTGGAGTATATAGTTGATAACTAACTTCAGTTAGTGTGATTATCTCTAGATCCAGCCATGTTGCTGCAAGGGGCATGATTCCACTCTCTTTGTGGCTGAGTAATATTCCATTGTGTATTGGACCACGTCTTCTTTATCCATTCATCTGTTGGTGGCCATTTAGGTTGCTTCCATATCTTGGCTATTGATGAAGGTTTTGATATGGATGTGGATGAAGAAACCTGAAATGTCTTGGGACTTCCCTAAAAACCAAGAAATAAAGCCTAACTCATCCCTACACCTCCTCATCCAACCCTTGCTCACCTCTCACAACGGCTCCCTCACTCCTATCTGTTTCCTGGATGAGTGATGCGTCCACAACAGTTAATCTTTTCTCTTTGGAGGGAGAGTCTGTAACAAAGTAATGGATTGAGAAAACCCTTGTCCTCATCCCATTTGTATTCCAGTAGGGAACCCTGGCACACTGCAGCCCATGGGGCTGCAAAGAATCAGACATGACTGAGCAATTGATCAACAACAAGGGAGCCCAGGTGTTTGAGTATGTGTATGTGGGTTTATGATTTTTTAAATCATATTCTCATTCTATATCCTTTCAAAAATGTGCAATAGTACATATGTTTAACTACATTAATAAAGAGCTCTATTTTTATAGGAAACGAATGATTGCTTAGGAAACATGTTTCTTTCTCTCTAATAGCCATTTTTGGGAAAAACAACTGGTTTGTAGCAAAATGTCATAACCTAAGACCACAGACCATGTGATAGCATCTTATTCTAACTGGGGACAAGTACCTAGGGGGCAAACTTCCAACTCAAGCTTGTAAGATGATACCACCCCCAAGTCTTGGGGAATGGCCCCACGATTCACCCAGCTGCCCAAGCCAGAAGCCTGGGAATCAGACCAATTTTGATCCCATACTGAGCACTGGAAATCTTACTTATTCCTTATAATGTGCCTCATATCTGTACCCACATTTTCGTCCTTACCCCCCTACTTTAATTCACAATCTTATCTTTTTTTAGTTAGTCTTCACTTGGACTATGACAAAAATATTCTAACCATTCTATGCCTTTGAGCCTCTAACCTCCAATTCTTCCTCACCACAGCCTCCAGAACAGTCTTTTCATAAGGCACACGTAATTGTGTTGTACTTCCATAAAATACTTCTCTAGCTCTCTGTTTTCTAGTTTGCAGGACAAGTCCCAATGCCTAGTGGCTTGCAAGGCCTGCCATGAGTGGGTCCTTGAAAGCTTCTCCAGTTCCTCTCCTCACCCCACCATCCCTCCACCTCGTACCCTTCAATGGTACTAAACACCTTATAGTTCCCAAAACAGACTGGGTGGGTTTTGCTCTCAGGCTTTTGGCTCACTCTCCTCCCTCTGTCTAGGAAGCCCTTCTCTCCTAGGAGCTAGCAGCCCCTCGCCGTCTCACCTACTCAGTGAGAACTTTCTGGCCTTCCAACACCTTGCTCAGCAGCTCCTCTCCCACAGTCTTCCCTGACCACCCAGTGAATCCAAGGTTCCCTCAGCTGTGACTTCACCCCATGTTCTCACACCTCCCAGAGCACCTGGAAGGCTCGTGGACACTTAGCTGTCACTTTGTCTTCCGCCACCATGCCATGATGAGAGAGAGGATGGTGGGGAAGGGGAACAGGGGGAGAGAGGAGTGAAGAGAGAAGAGAGAAGGGCAGGAAGGGAGGGGAGGGGAGGGGAGAGCCAAGGAACAGACTGGAACCCCTGCCTGCACCTTCTCCTCCCTGCCCTTTCCCCCTGCTGCCTATACTGAATACAACAGGCAGGGACCATCTTGTTGTTCTCTGGGACAAAGCGCATAATTTCAGCATGAATGCTGGCATCCTGGAACACTTTTTTTGCAAATCAGTGACATCTTCTCTGCTGACTAGGAAGACCACATTAGCGTGGGGACAGGGCTGCATTACCATCTTGCAGTGTTTGTCTCCCTGCAGGGTCATGCCGAATATGAGGACCGTGAACTCAAGTCTTAAAGAAGATCATGTGGGAAAGGCTAGAAAAATCTGTCCTTAGAGGTCACAGAAAGAAAAAAAAATTAAACTGTGCAAGGCAGGAAAATGAGATGATTAAAAAATATAAAGCTCTCAGGGCATAACGGACCCTGCATGTGTGCATGTTCAGTTGCGTCCAACTCTTTGTGACCCCATGGACTGTAGCCCTCCAGGCTCTTCTTGTCCATGGAACTTTCCAGGCAAGAACACTGGAGTGGGTTGCCCAGAAAAGTCACCAAATCTGCTTTCTGAGTGGAGCAGAGGAGGGGGTCTTCTCCAGAGTCACAGATCATGAGAATAGAAGAGCCAAGATGAACTTGCTGGGAAGGAAAGAACTACCATTTCCTGAGGACCTACCACAGCCCCAGCTCAGCAGTTAGCCCTGCATTTATTACCTCTCTGGATCAGCTAACAAACTCCTCTAGGAGACATCTCCAAGCATTCAGACCACACATATTTATTGAGCTCTTAACATGTTCCTGGGGGTGCCCTAGTTTCATCAGCTTTTGATTTATAATGAAGCAACATTAACTTTTAATTATGAAATTAAAATGTCCCTCGGCTCTCCCAGGCTTAAATATTATATCTCAGTGCTTTTCTCCATTTGTCTCATCTTCCTGCTCAGACTGCAGCTTTCCACAGGAAGGCCTGACTGTTCCACTTGGATCTGTGTCCATTCTAGATGCAGGAATAACACTTGGGTGACCCCCAAGGGTGAGAATCAAACAGAGGCTCTGGAGGCTATGTGATGTAAAATAGAGTCCCAGTGCAGCCTTTAACCTGCCATGAGATCTTCACAAGTTGGTCTCTGAGCATCTTCTGAGAAACAAAGATCACTATTCCATTTACTTCAGTGAATCCTTGAGAGAATCAAATGAGCTAATTGGTGTGAGAATAGTTTTTATGGGCTAGATAACAAGTATTGTCAATAGATGTTCTATTGAACAAGGAAGCAGTTTATAGAGTGTCTGATGAACTATGGACTGAGGTTTATGACATTTTACAGGAGACAGGGATCAAGACCATCCCCATGGAAAAGAAATGCAAAAAAGCAAAATGGCTGTCTGGGGAGGCCTTACAAATAGCTGTGAAAAGAAGAGAAGGGAAAAGCTAAGGAGAAAAGGAAAGATATAAGCATCTGAATGCAGAGTTCCAAAGAATAGCAAGAAGAGATAGGAAAGCCTTCCTCAGCAATCAATGCAAAGAAATAGAGGCAAACAACAGAATGGGAAAGACTAGAGATCTCTTCAAGAAAATTAGACATACCAAGGGAACATTTCATGCAAAGATGGGCTCGATAAAGGATAGAAATGGCATGGACCTAACAGAGGCAGAAGATATTAAGAAGAGGTGGCATGAATACACAGAAGAACTGTACAAAAAAAGATCTTCATGACCCAGATAATCACGATGGTGTGATCACTCAACTAGAGCCAGACATCCTGGAATGTGAAGTCAAGTGGGCCTTAGGAAGCATCACTATGAACAAAGCTAGTGGAAGTGATGGAATTCAGTTGAGCTATTTCAAATCCTGCAAGAGGATGCTGTGAAAGTGCTGCCCTCAATATGCCAGCAAATTTGGAAAACTCAGCAGTGGCCACAGGACTGGAAAAGGTCAGTTTTCATTCCAATCCCAAAGAAAGGCAATGCCAAAGAATGATCAAACTACTGCACAATTGCACTCATCTCACATGCTAGTAAAGTAATGCTCAAAATTCTCCAAGCCAGGCTTCAGCAATACATGAACTGTGAACTTCCAGACGTTCAAGCTGGTTTTAGAAAAGGCAGAGGAACTAGAGATCAAATTGCCAACATCCCCTGGATCATGGAAAAAGCAAGAGAGTTCCAGAAAAACATCTATTTCTGCTTCATTGACTATGCCAAAGCCTTTGACTGTGTGGATCACAATAAACTGTGGAAAATTTGGAAAGAGATGGGAATACCAGACCATCTGACCTGCCTCTTCAAAAACCTATATGCAGGTCAGGAAGCAACAGTTAGAACTGGACATGGAACAACAGACTGGTTCCAAACAGGAAAAGGAGTATATCAAGGCTGTATATTGTCACCCTGCTTATTTAACTTCTATGCCAAGTACATCATGAGAAACACTGGGCTGGAAGAGGCACAAGCTGGAATCAAGATTGCTGGGAGAAACATCAATAACCTCAGATATGCAGATGACACCACCCTTATGGCAGAAGGTGAAGAGGAACAAAAAAGCCTCCTGATGAAATTGAAAGAGGAGAGTGAAAAAGTTGCCTTAAAGCTCAACATTCAGAAAATGAAGATCATGGCATCTGGTCCCATCACTTCATGGCAAATAGATGGGCAAACAGTGGAAACAGTGTCAGACTTCATTTTGGGGGGCTCCAAAATCACTACAGCTGGTGATTGCAGCCATGAAATTTAAAGACACATATTCCTTGGAAGGAAAGTTATGACCAACCTAAATAGCATATTGAAAAGCAGAGACATTACTTTGCCAACAAAGGTCCATCTAGTCAAGGCTATGGTTTTTCCAATAGTCATGTATAGATGTGAGAGTTGGACTGTGAAGAAAGCTGAGCACCAAAGAATTGATGCTTTTGAACTGTGGTGTTGGAGAAGACTCTTGAGCGTCCCTTGGACTGCAAGGATATCCATCCAGTCCATTCTAAAGGAGATCAGTCCTGGGTGTTCATTGGAAGGACTGATGCTAAAGCTGAAACTCCAGTACTCTGGCCACCTCATGCAAAGAGTTGACTCATTGGAAAAGACTCTGATGCTGGGAGGGTTTGGGGGCAGGAGGAGAAGGGGATGACAGAGGATGAGATGGCTGGATGGCATCACTGACTCGATGGACATGAGTTTGAGTGAACTCAGGGAGTTGGTGATGGACAGGGTAGGCCTGGAATGCTGCAATTCATGGGGTCGCAAAGAGTGGGATACGACTGAGCGACTGAACTGAACTGAACTGTATGTTTAAAAGTTAATGATTCATCTGAAGTTTTTCTCCTTGATAAGTTGGATGGAAGTTACTGATTGTCTTGTCATGGGTCTGGATGTTTTATGACCCTGCAGGCCAGGCAGGCATTCCTCTGAATGCCTAGAAACTGGAGCAACAAGTATAGCTTTAGGTTAATGGAGCAAAACACTAATGTGAGGGAGTGAGTTGAAATTAGAAAAACAGAACCAAGGCCCCAACCCTACATGGACTGCCTAACAATTTCTACCTCTTTAAAAGACAAATTGGAAGTGGACAAAATATTTTTATTCCTTACCTTGCTGCTAGAGATGCTTTTCCCCCGTACATAAGCGTTACTCTCACAAATTTCCTTTGTCCTGAAGTTTATTCTGCTGAGGCCAAAGAGCTACAGATGCAGAAGCTGGGCATTCAGAATGGCTTAGAGATGAGAGCTTAGTCCTAGACACTTTTAGTCATGTCGACTAAAAATATAGTCACAATCTGAAAGTAGAGTTATTTTATTTGGTGGGAATGTTTAGGACTCAGAGCATGGGGAGAGAAAACTGCTCCAAGGAGGCAGGAGGCTATAAACAAGTTTGCAACAAAAGGAGCAGACAGTCTGAACATCAAAGATCAGGTATCAAGTTAAGAAAATTCAGCATTCTGTGTATGGGAAGATGCAAGCTTCTGGGCTCACTGAATTCATCCCTTTTGTGTGCACCTCAGCTGTCTGGGGCCAATCCTGTTTCCTTCTTCACTTTGCTTCTTGCATTCCCCCAGCTCCTCAGCAATCACCGTGGGGGGCGGCAGCATCTGCTGGATCACAGTTTTGGGAGCCCTCATTCACATTTGGATGCCAGAAATTGCTGATGGCTGTGACATTTCTTGTTTATTAATATGGCAGGAGATATTTTCATTTCACAGTCAGAAAGACAAAGATTTGAATTTCAGTTCTGCCCCCTGTGAGCTCCTTGCCTCGGCATGATAACAGTGTTTACCACATAAGGTTGTTATTACGAGACCCTACACAGAAGGCAATGGCAACCCACTCCAGTATTCTTGCCTGGAGAATCCCAGGGACGGGGGAGCCTGGTGGGCTGCCATCTATGGGGTCGCACAGAGTCGGACACGACTGAAGCAACTTAGCAGCAGCAGCAGCACACAGGAAGCACTTAATACGTGTTGCTAGCTTCCAATGCTGGAGTCATAGTTAACAGCACAGGCGGCAGAAACAGACTGGTTTCTACCAGTTACCACTGTTGTGGTCTAGGGGTTCCCTTGCAAGTTGCTTAACCTCTCTTAGTTTCCTTACTTGTAAATGATCTTTCCAACAAATACAGTTGTGGGAGAGTTCCGGAGTGTCTGGCATGTAGTAAGTACCATCTCTTTTTTTTTTTTTTTTTTTGCGGGGAGGGGTGCTGCCTTCCGTCTTAGTTGAGGCACTTGGGATCTTCACTGAGGTGAGCTGGCTCTGTAGTTGCAGCACGTGGACTTAGTTGCCTCATGGCATGTGGGAACTTAGTTCCCTGAACAGGGATCAGACCCGTATACCCTGCATTGGAAGGTGGATTCCTAACCACTGGACCGCCAGAAAAGTCTCCCATCTTTTTATCATTTTCCTCCCTCCATAGCTCCGCTGGCTGGAATCTAGGCCCCAAACTCCTATCACTACATCCTTCCCGACCCCCTTCTCTGACTCCAGGATACCTGGTTCATTCATTCACTTACTGATTTTTGTCACTCAGCAAATGCCCCCTGAGGACTTACTAAGAGCTAGATCCTGTAAGACACCCTGAAGGTACAGAGGTGAGCCAGGGATAGCCCCAGCCATCATAGACCACTCCCTCCTTCTTAAATCCTTTCTCTTTTTCTCCCCATTTTTTCTCTTGGTTTTCATGAAACCACATTGTCCTTGTCTCCCCCTCCTTCTCTGGTCACTTCCCAGTCTCCCTCTTTAGCGTCTTCCTTTACCCAAACTCTCAGTCTTCGTGGGTCCTAGGCTCAGTCTTGGGATCTCTTCTGGATCCACACTTTCTCCCAGTGATGTTAAGTAGCATCACCAAGCTAATGATGCCCACCTTTAAAGCTCTAGTCCAGTCCCCTCCCCAAGGCTCCATTTTCATGTATTTAACTGCCTATTGGTATCTGATAGTCCTTTCTTTTTTTTAAATATATTATTATTTTTTTAACTTTACAATATTGTATTGGTTTTGCCACACATCAGCATGAATCCGCCCCGGGTGTACACATGTTCCCAATCCAGAACCCCCCTCCCACCCACCCCCACACCATCCCTCCGGGTCATCCCAGTGCAGAGCTCTTGATTTCTTTACCACTCTCCCCACTGGTCTGCATCCCAGTTTCCTCCATCTCTCTGCAGCACCGCTATCCGCTCAGTTGCTCAAGTCACAAACCCTGGATCCACCTTTGATTCTTTGTGCACATAAACCATGTACAGGTCCTATGGAGCTGTATTCGAAATACTTATCAAATACGCCTGTCTCTTTTCATCTCTATGTCATCACTCCGATTCAAGCTAGTGTGATCTCTTAGATCAGTCTATCCACTGCCACCTGAGCACCGCTAAAATCCATTAACGACACAATGAGCACGGCGATCCTTTCACAGCATTCCCCTATTGAGATGGCCTCCCCTGGACACGGGGTATGCTCCAAACTCTGACTGTGGCCTTCAAGGCCCTGTGTGAGCTGGACCCTTTAAGCTTCTCCAGTCTCGCCTCTAGTGTTAACCACAATCCAGCCACTGGCCTGCCCTCCGGTCTTTGAAAATGTCATACTAGTCCTCACTTTAGGGCTTTTATTTGCCCAGAATTCTCTCATTGGATGGCTTGTTCTTATCATCCTTCAAGGCTGAGCTCAAATATCAGAAGCCCTTCCTGATCACACTATATCAAACAGACCCTGCTCCATTCACTAGCTCATTCACCATCCTGTGGCTTACCTCCTGCATTCCTAGCATGCATTACAATCCACCATCACCTTGCTTAGTTGCTGTTCCGGGTGTGTCATCCCCACCAGGAGGCCAGCTCCTCAAAGGCAGGAACCTCACCTCTCTTATTAACCCCCAAGTCCTGGAGCGTAGTAAGTTCATAGTACATATCTACCAGAATGAATGAATAAGCTGGATGATAAATGCCTTGTGTGCCAAGTCGCTTCTGTGGTGTCTGACTTTGCGACCCCATGGACTTATAACCCATGAAGCTCCTCTGTCCGTGGGATTCTCCAAGCAAGAATACTGGAGTAGGTTGCCATGCCCTTCTCCAGAGGATCTTCCTGACCCAGGGATTGAACTCGTGTCTCTTAAGTCTCCAGCATGGTAGGTGGGTTCTTTACCACTACTGCCACCTGGGAATCTTGATAAATGCCTTAATAGAAGGGAATTTTAAAAATCTGTAGGAGTCCAAAGAAGAGAGCTATTTTCCCCAGGAGAGTCAAGCAAGGCTTCATGGACAAGGGCCCAATGGGCCTGTCAGTGAAAGATTAGCAAGAAGTTACCAGGAGGGGAAAGGGAGGGAGAGTAGGCAACCTGCCTGTGGGAATACAGGCACAGAGCACAAAGAGGAGGACCTGCGTGTGCTGGGGTGGTCTGCAAGGCTAGAGAGTGAGGAGAGGGGCCACAGTCCATCCCCTGGGTGCTCTGGGCTGGCTGCCTAGGTGTCTTGTGTTTCTTTTTGTCTGCATTGATTCATTGCATGCTTTCTTGCAGCAGGAATTTCAGTCTGGCCACACTCCTGGCGAGGAGGGAAGCCTTCAGAGATCCAGGCAGGCCCTGCATGATAAAAGACACTGTTTTGTCTCTCGGAGTTGTTCAGTTGTTTTTAAGGAAAGATTCTGTATTTTTCTGAAAATTTCTCCTTCCTTCTTTATGACATGCACCCTGACTTCCATAAATATCTACTTTTAACTTCTAAATAGATAAGCAGATATTTTGGTTCATAATAAAAATAATAGATTTGGGGTTTTTCAGCCTGAGGTCCATGGGTAAACAGCTGCCTTTGCCATGAGAGTTTAGTGGGAGTCATCCGGAAATTCTCTAACCCTCTTTGCTCCCTCATTCCCTACCTATTTGAGAGGCTAAGTCTGGTAGGATCATAGCCCCCAGCTCAGAGATGAATGGGGTTATGTGGGGCTTCCTTCCTGTGATGAGGACAACTGCCTTGCTGGACTGGAGCTCCTGCAAGCATGGCAGGATGGCGGGTGTGGGCTTGTAACCAGAGCCTGGGTTTGAGTCTCTGCCCCTTCCTGTTGCATCACTCTGGACAAGTTACTTAAACTCCCTGAGCTTTGGTTCCCTCCTCTGTACAAAGAGAAGAGTAAGCTGCTGTCCCTCCTCAACTTGCCCTCATCTTTGCCTAAGCATCAGTTTCTTTCTCATCTCCAAATCTAAGATAAATCCCTCTGCCCTTCCTGGGTCGGGTTTCCCTTCCTTCATCAGACTGAATATGTGGTAAGCCCTGAAGTGTTGCCCTAAGGTGGAGGAGGCAGCCCCACAGCACAGCACCAGGCTCAGACTCTGGCTTGTGCCAGCCTAGGTGGAGCAGCTCAGAATATAGAATAAAGGAAAAACTCATTTCCTCCCTGGTGTCTAGGAGGAAGCAAACTCCACACTAAATTATGTTCTAAATATGCCCTAAGGTAGTTTTAATTTCATTGGCACTGATTTTAATTTACTCTTTAGGCCCCTGTTGCAGAATGAGCTGTTGGCTGCTGGCAAGGGGACAGCCCTTCATCACTTGGTTTTGATTAAGGTTTGTAAGTTTGGAAGGAAAGAACAAAGATGCTGTCCCCTCATTCTATTCTCAGTCCCCAAATTGTAATTAATGGCCCTGCATTAGCAGCACACCCCCTGCTCTGACAGAGCCACACAAAAAAAGCACCTCATTTGACTGCTGGGAAAAAGTTCAGATGCAGCTGTTCATTCATTTAATTCATTCATTCTCCTATCCATTCATTGATTCATTTTCTATTCATTCTCCCACTAAACCTCTAGTGATAACCTGCTATGTACCAGGGCTTACTCTGGTTCTGTGAATTTAAAAAACCAACAATGTATGGTCCCTTCCCTGAAAGAGTTCACATTCTAATGGGAGATGGAAATAAACAAAGCATGATTATGCCATGTGGTCAGTACCAAGAGAGAGAATTGTGAGAGCACACAGGAGGCTGTTCACTCATCCCTGAAGGATAAAAATGGCTATTTGAATTTATCTTTTTGTACAAGTCAGGTGAACAATTTTAGATGCTATAATAAGCAGTCCCCAAATCTCAATGGCTTAATATAGTAAAGGTTCATCACAGTCTGATGCAGGTCAAGTGACTTGTCTGGCAATTTTCCTCCCAGTGTTGACTCAGCGAACTAGCCTTTTTCCCTATTATGATGCCATTGATTTTACATGTAGCTTCCATGCCCAAGAGCAAGAATGTGGGCAATTGTGTATGTGTTTGATGACCAGGCCTGGAAGTGGCACTAATTACCACTGCCCACATCCCATTTGATCCCAACCAAATACCAAGGGAAACTGAGAGGTGTTGTCCAGGGTCCAGGAAAAGGATATGGAACTGGTGAGCATCTCCTTAGTTTTGCCTTAAGTCTTAAGGTTGTCTCAGGGTTACCCAGATAAGGAGAACTTGTATTTCAGGCAGAGGAGATATTCTTTCTGTGTAAATATGGAGATGAAAGTCACAAGCCTAGAGATTTGAAGTACTTCAGGCAGCTCTATGGACTGAAGTATAGAGTATCAGACCAGAAGTTGTGAGAGCTGAGAGTAGGCAGGGGGCAAAGGCCAGATCACACAGGGCCTTTTATAATATATGAAGGGGTTTGGAGTCTATCCTCTGAGAGATAGGGAGGAATAGGGCAGTTTCAGTTAAAGAAGCGCCATTATTTGTTTACATCTTAAAAGATTGCTCTGAAGCAGCAAGGAAATCAGGTCAGAAGCTATTGTAGTAAAACAAGAAAGAGATGATGGAATGGGGTCAGACTTGGTTCGTGTCCTCAATATGCTCATAGGCAGACAGACATACTTTCTAGCCATATTTCAGTAACAAGTATATAAGTATATCTATACAGTACACAAGGATACCTATACAGTAACAAGTACTGACATCAAGGCCCAAGCAAGAAGCTTTTTGCAGAAGATGAAGGGATTTATTTTAACAGAAGTGAGTGAAGTCACTCAGTTGTGTCCAAATCTTTGCAGCCCCATGGACTATAGCCTACCGGCCTCCTCCATCCATGGGATTTTCCAGGCATGAGTACTGGAGTAGGTTGCCATTTCCATTTTAACAGAATGTGAGAAGAAATCATGGAAAGTTTAAGAAAGCTGTATCTCTTTTCTCTCATCCAACAGCCACTTATAAAGATGCAGAAATTGAGGTACAGTGAACAGCTGCTACTGTTCATGGTTATAGATGATGTGAACATTAGAACCGGAGTTAGGAACTCTGCTTGCCTTCCTTCCTCTGTTCTTATGGACCAACACGAGTCCATAAGGCCAGTTTAGGCACAAAACATAGTAGGATGGTGATGAAATTAGTATCTGTGGTCTTTGGTATTGCCAGAAAAGTGCTGAATATGTGCAATGAAGAAGAAAAAGAACTAGAACTTCAAGCTCAGACCCCATGCAGGTTAATTTCCTAGACCCTTTTCTACTCCAGGTAAAATCTAGACTCAGAGAGGGAAGAGATCTTAGAAACTAGATAATCTCTGGGTATTCCCAGATGCTCCAGTTGTAAGGACTTAGTGTGTTCAGTGTGGTGGCCTGAGGTCAATCCTAGTCAGGGAACTAAGATCCTACAAGCCATGCAGCATGGCCAAAAAAATTAGAGAAAATAGATGATCCTTTAAAATTGTTGTGGAGGTACTAGCCAATGCAGTTAGACAAAAAAAGAAATTAGAAGCATAAAAACTGAAAAAGAGGAGATAAAGTTACTAAGTATATATAATAAGATTGTTGTTGTTCAGTCGCTCAGTCATGTCCAACTCTCTGACCCCACGGACTTCAGTACGCCAGGCTTCCCTGTCCATCACCAACTCCCAGAGCTTGCTCAAATTCATGTTCATCGAGTCAGTGATGCTACCCAATGATCTCATCATCTGCATCCCCTTCTCCTCCTGCCAGCATCAGGGTCTTTTCCAAAGAGGCAGATCGCATCAGGTGGCCAAAGTATTGGAGCTTCAGCTTCAGCATCAGTCCTTCCAATGAATATTCAGGACTGATTTCCTTTAGGATTGACTGGTTTGATCTCCTTGCAGTCCAAGGGACTCTCAATAGTCTTCTCCAACACCACAGTTCAAAAGCATCCATTCTTTGGCACTCAACTTTCTTTATGGTTCAACTCTCACATCCATACAGGACCACTGGAAAAAACATAGTTTGACTAGACGGACCTTTGTCAGCAAAGTAATGTCTCTGCTTTCTAATATGCTGTCTAGGTGGGTCATAGCTTTTCTTCCAAGGAGCAAGTGGCTTTTAATTTCATGGCTGCAGTCACCATCTGCAGAGATTTTGGAGCCCAAGAAAATAAAGTCTGTCACTGTTTCCATTGTTTCCCCATCTATTTGCCATGAAGTGATGGGACAGGATGCCATGATCTTTGTTTTTGGAATGTTGAATTTTAACCCAGCTTTTTCACTCCCCCTCTTTCACTTTCATCAAGAGGCTCTTTAGTTCCTCTTTGCTTTCTGCCATAAGGGTGGTGTCATCTGCATATCAGAGGTTATTGATACTTCTCTCTGCAATCTTTTTTTTTTTACACATTTTAAAAAATTATTTATTTTTTAATTGAAAAATAATTGCTTTACAGAATTTTGTTGTTTTCTGTGAAATATCAACATGAATCAGCCATAGGCATACATATGTCCCCTCTCTTGAACCTTCCTCCCATCTCCCCATTCCATTCCATACCCCTAGGTTGCTAAGAGCCTCTGTTTGAATTCCCTGAGACATACAGCAAATTCTCATCGGCTATCTATTTTACATATGGTAATGTAAGTTTCGGACACAACTGAGCGACTGAACTGAACTGAACTGAACTGAACTGAATGTAAGTTTCCATGTTGCTCTCTCCATACATTTCAGCTTCTCCTCCCCTCTCCCTGTGTCCATAAGTCTGTTCTCTGTGTCTGCTTCTCCACTGCTGCCTTGAAAATAAATTCATCAGTACCATTTTTCTAGATTCCATATATGTGCATTGGTATACGATATTTGTCTTTCTCTTTCTGACTCACTTCACTCTGTATAATAGGCTCTAGGTCCATCCACCTCACTAGAACTGACTCAGATGTGTTTCTTTTTATGGCTAAGTCATGGGGAAACAGTGGAAATAGTGTCAGACTTTATTTTTGGGGGCTCCAAAATCACTGCAGATGGTGATTGCAGCCATGAAATTTAAAAACACTTACTCCTTGGAAGGAAAGTTATGACCAACCTAGATAGCATATTGAAAAGCAGAGATATTACTTGCCAACAAATGTCCGTCTAGTCAAGGCTATGGTTTTTCCAGTAGTCATGTATGGATGTGAGAGTTGGACTGTGAAGAAAGCTGAGCACCAAAGAATTGATGCTTTTGAACTGTGGTGTTGGAGAAGACTCTTGAGAGTCCCTTGGACTGCAAGGAGATCCAACCAGTCCATTCTAAAGGAGATCAGTCCTGGGTGTTCATTGGAAGCACTGATGCTAAAGCTGAAACTCCAATACTTTGGCCACCTCATGCGAAGAGTTGACTCATTGGAAAAGACTCTGATGCTGGGAGGGATTGGGGGCAGGAGGAGAAGGGGATGGCAGAGGATGAGATGGCTGGAAGGCATCACCGACTCGATGGACATGGGTTTGGGTGAACTCCGGGAGTTGTTAATGAACAGGGAGGCCTGGCATGCTGCAATTCATGGGGTCACAAAGAGTCAGACATGACTGAGTGACCGAACTGAACTGAACTGAACTGAACTGAAGCTGAAACTGCAATGCTTTGGCCACCTGATGTGAACAGCTGACTCATTTGAAAAGATCCTGCTTCTGGGAAAGATTGAGGGCAGGAGGAGAAGGGCATGACAAGAAGGTTGGATGGCATCACCGACTCAATGGACATGGGTTTGGGTAGACTCCAGCAGTTAGTGTTGGACAGGGAGGTCTGGTGTGCTGCAGTTCATGGGGTCACAAAGAGTAGGATGACTGAGCGACTGAACTGAACTGAACTAAATATTGTGTATATGTACCACAACTTTATCCATCATCTTTCAGTGGACATCTAGGTTGCTTCCATGTTCTAGCTATTACAAATAGTGCTGCAGTGAACATTGAGCATGTGTATTTTTCAGTTTTGGTTTCCTCAGGGTATATACCTTGGCATGGTTGCTGGATCACATGGTGGGTTTATTCCTAGTTTTTTAGGAATGTCCATACTGTCTTCCATAGTGGCCGTATCAATTTACATTCCCACCAACAGTGCAAGAGTGTTCCCTTTTCTCCATTCCCTCTCCAGCATTTATTGTTTGTAGACTTTTGGATGCTGGCCATTCTGACCAGTGTGAGGTGATATCACATTGTAATTTTAATTTGTATTTCTCTAATAATGAGCATCTTTTCAACAACTGACAAAGGATTAATTTCCAAAATATACAAGCATCTCATACAACTCAATACCAGAAAAACAAGCCAATGAAAAAGTAGGAAAATGACCTAAACAGACACTTCTCCAAAGAAGATATACAGATGACTCCCTGCAATCTTGATTCCAGCTTGTGCTTCATCCAGTCCGGCATTTTGAATGATGTATTCTGCATTTAAGTTAAATAAGCAAGGTGACAATATACAGCCTTGATGTATTCCTTTCCCAATTTGGAACCAGTCTAGTTCCATGTCCAGTTCTAACTATTGCTTCTTGACCTGTATACAGATTTCTCAGGAGGCAGGGAAGGTGGTCTGGTATTCCCATCTCTTGAAGAATTTTCCACAGTTTGTTGTGATCCACACAATCAAAGGCTTTAGTGTAGTCAATGAAGCAGAAGTAGATGTTTTCCTGGAATTCTCGTTTTTTTTCTATGATCCAACAGATGTTGGCATTGTGATCTCGGGTTCTCCTGCTTTTCCTAAATCCAGCTTGAACATCTGGAAGTTCTCAGTTCATGTACTATTGAAGCCTAGCTTGGAGAATTTTGAGCATTATTTTGCTTGCATGTGAGATGAGTGCAATTGTATGGTAGTTTGAACATTATTTGACACTGCCCTTCTTTGGGATTGGAATGAAAACTGACCTTTTCCAGTTCTGTGGCTACTGCTGAGTTTTCCAAATTTGCTGGCATATTGAGAGCAGCACTTTCCCAGCATCATCTTTCAGAATTGAAATAGCTAGGCTGGAATTCCATCATGCCATTAGCTTTGTCCATAGTGATGCTTCCTAAGGCCCACTTGACTTCACATTCCAGGATGTCTGGCTCTAGGTGAGTGATCACACCATCGTGATTATCTGGGTCATTAAGATCTCTTTTATATAGTTTTTTTGTGTATTGTTGCCACCTCTTCTTAATATCTTCTGCTTTTGTTAGGTTCATACTGTTTCTGTCCTTTATTGTGCCCATCTTTGCATGAAATGTTCCCAGGTATCTCCAGTTTTCATGAGAGCTCTCTAGTCTTTCCCATTCTATTGTTTTCCTCTCTTTCTTTGCATTGATCACTGAGGAAGTCTTTCTTATCTCTCTTTGCTATTCTTTGAAACTGCATTCATATGGGTGTAGCTTTCCTTTTCTCCTTTGCCTTTTGCTTCTCTTCTTTTCTCAGCTATTTGTAAGGCCTCCCCAGACAGCCATTTTGCCTTTTTTGCATTTCTTCTTCTTGGGGATGGTTTTTATCACTGCCTCCTGTATAATGTTGCCAGCCTCTGTTCATAGTTCTTAAGACACTATCTAGCAGTTCTAATCCCTTGAATCTATTTGTCACTCCCACTGTATAATCATAAGGGATTTGATTTAGGTCATACCTGGTCTAGTGTGGCCTAGTGGTTTTCCCTACTGTGTTCAACTTAAGTCTGAATTTTGCAATAAGGAGTTCATGATCTGAGTCACATCAGCTCCTAGTCTTGTTTTTGTTGACTGTATAGAGCTTCTCCATCTTTGGCTGTGAAGAATATGATCAATCTGATTTTGGTGTTGACCATCTGGTGATGTCCATGTGTAGTCTTATCTCTTGTGTGTTGGGAGAGAGTGTTTGTTATGGCCAGTGCATTCTCTTGGCAAAGCTTTGTTAGCCTTTCCCCTGCTTCTTGAGAATAAGAGATCCCTCTTATTGACTTTTGAAGCATGAAAATCAATCAATATTATTCATTTCTGTTCATTTAAAGTCGAATCACATCAGGTTCTAGGTGTTGGGATGGGGCAGTAGAAGCCAGTCCAGAATGGTTTTCCAAAGATCCAGATTCTGATTCTTGCTCCTTCACTAACTCACTCCCAGCCCTAATCAGGCAACCTCCCCACCCTGAGCTGATCTGCAAAAGGTCAGAGAAACTGGTTTCCAATAGAGCCCATACCCAGAGCTATAAACTGCGTTTTTTCCTTCCACATTTTTTAAGTCATCTCTCTACCGCCTCCTTTCCTCAGCAGCTCATCAAAAGCTCAGAGGAAAAAACAGACAATTGAAGAAAATAAAATTGCAAAGATGACTTTTATAGGGCTCCTGTTGAATCATTGTGTATTCCACCTTCAAAGCTGAAAATGATGAGTTTAATATCACACAGAGCTGTGCATCTTGTATCTCTCAGAAGGCAGTTTATGCCACCCAGAGAACTGGGAGCTCAGCAAGACACAATTTTTCACTCCAAGTCTGAGGCAAATGAAATGACAATCATCAGGCCCACATTCTAGAAGCAACATGGTTTTCATTTGGTCTTAACTTTGTTTGAAAGTGTCCCACAGAGGGAGAATTCTTCTAAGCATGGATTTTTCTTCATTCCCAGGACTGAATGCTAGAAATTGGATGGAAAAGTGGCCAGGTCTTGCCTTGGCTGTTTAGTGGTGCTCACTGATGGTATTACATTAACTGTGCAAATGGGTCAGGAGACCTGGGTTTCAGTCCCAGTTAGGCCATGAACTTGGACAAGTCCCTTCCCCAGTAGAGGCCCTGTTACTCAGGAATGATTAGCAGGTATAAATCAGACTGATATATAGGAAGAGAAAGTCAGATTTGAGAGGTATTGAAGTTCTAAGGGCCTGTGTGCTGCACGCATGCTCTGTTGTTAAGTCATGTCCTGCTCTCTGTGACCCCACGGGCCGTAGCCCACCAGTCTTCTCTGTCCATGGGATTCTCCAGGCAAGAATACTGGAGTGAGTTGCTATTTCCTTCTCCAGGGGATCTTCCTGACCCAGGGATCCAACCCGAGTCTCCTGCATCTCCTGCATTGGCAAGCAGATTCTTTATCACTGAGCCACCTGGGAAGCCCTTTGAGGGCCTGAGAGTTCCCCAGTTCCTGCCAGTCTGTTCCAGTGTCTGAAGTTATCCCTCTGAGTGGTTTATTTAGTCATTCTGCATCTGGCTACTGAGCATCCTTCAGGAACGGACACTGGGTTCTTTCCAGACACTCTTTCTACTTTCAGGGAGCTCATAAATGAGAAGGTTAATAAATAATACTGTATCAAGGTAGGGAGTCCCTTAAATAGGGAGTGTGAGCAGAGAGCAGAGAAAGACTAGTTACAATCATCTTTATAAATTGCAAGGTTACTTTTCACACACACTATATACTACTGTGGAGTAGGTGTGGCATCATGAAATGAGGTTAAATAGCAGAATGAACTAAGATGTCCTATGTGAAGCCCCCAGAATGGAATCTGGCGTGCATTACCATGCAGTGAATGATAGGAATGACTGTTGCTGAGTTGGATTCCCACTCTAACTCTCCGGGGTTGGAATTAAAATACCCATTTTGAAAATAAAAATTTCAAAGAGGGTACATGATTTAGTTTACCCCAGACTCCCTCTGTTAGAAATTGACCCAGTTGGGGCAAAACCATTAGCAGGCCCAATATAAATATAATAATGTTACCTGAAGGTATTTCTCATTAGAGAAGCAAATTCAGCTAAAGCCTTTAGTTATAAATGCGTTTACTGTTCTGGGTAGGTAGCATTACTTCAGAAGACCTCGAAAGAGGACTGCTAATGGTAGTGCTCTGAGACCTTGAAGACAGATGGTGTTCGAAATAAGCAGAGATTGATCCTCGCTGCTCTCAATCCCTCACGTTGCTACAACCGAGTAGACAGAGGGCTAGCTCAAAAGGAAATCGTGTGCGTGTGTGCGTGTGCACACGTGTTTAAGGCAAACTCCGTGGCCCTGACATCTCATTTGTTATCCTTTCTCTCAACAGAAAACAAGCCTGGAGTTTTATATTGATATCCACGCCCACTCCACCATGATGAATGGTTTCATGTATGGCAACATCTTTGAGGATGAAGAGCGGTTCCAGAGGCAGGCGGTTTTCCCCAAGCTCCTCTGCCAGAATGCCGAGGACTTCTCCTACGTGAGTCAAGAGCTGGCTGTCAGCCAGCCCCAGGTCCCCTCCCCAGACCACCCCCTCCTTCCCATTGCCACCCTGTCTTTCACTGAGTTAGATTTGCTTTAACATTCACAGAACACCTACTTGTGCTGTGTCTTGTGTGGGTGATAAAGACAGACGTAAACAAGCTCTGCCCATGCCTGCAAGCAGCTTGTCACCTGTCAGTGAGGGAGACTCTTGGAAAAGACCGCACTCGCTTTGTCTGAGGAGCTGGCCTTTGTTTAGCTGATCTGACTCCAGTTTTAACAAGAGAAGATACTCACGGAGCACCGGCCAGAGTCAGGCCCTGGCCCCGGCGTCTGCTTTCACGGACCTCTGGCGTTTGTTCTCTTTGTTGCTATTGTGCAGTTGCCAAGTCATGTCCGACTCTTTGTGACCCCATGGACTGTAAGAGGCTCCTCTGTCCTCCGCTATATCCCAGAGTTTGCTCAGCTTCATGTCCATTCAGTCAGTGATGCTATCTAACCATTTTATCCTATGCCACCCCTTTCTCCTTTTGCCTTCAATCTTTCCCATCATCAGAGTCTATTCCAGTGAGTCTGCTCTTTGCATCCAGTGGCCAAAGTATTGGATCTCAGCAACAGTCCTTCCAATGAATATTCAGGGTTGGAATGACTGGTTTAATCTCCTTGCACTACAGGAGACTCTCAAGAGTCTTTTCCACACCACATTTCAAAAGCATCAATTCTTTGGTGCACAGCCTTCTTTATGGTCCAACTCTTACATCCCTACATGACTACTGGAAAAGCCATAGCTTTGACTATATGCGCCTTTGTCATCAGAGTAACGGAAATGGCAGTTACTAACCTAAGAAGCGTGCTGAATGCTTTCATTTAATTGTCTGTGTAACCCATCTTTATAGTAATCCTGCAAATTGGGATTCATATCAAACTTTTCTGATGAGGAAGCTGAGACTCAGAGTTGCTGTAAGATTCGCTCAAGGTCCCAGAGCCTGCAGGTGTCCCGCCCTGATTCTCTTCTCCATTTTTTGTCTCTCACAGTCTAGCACGTCCTTCAACCGGGATGCCGTGAAGGCAGGAACTGGCCGTCGCTTCCTCGGTGGGCTGCTGGACCACACTTCTTATTGCTACACCCTCGAGGTTTCCTTCTACAGCTACATCATCGGCGGCACCACAGCTGCTGTGCCCTACACGGAGGAAGCCTGTATCCTTGCAGTTTCCCCTTTCCGCTCCCCCAGCCCTGGGCCAGCTCACATCCAGCTGAGAGTACCCAGGTCTGCCAGGATTTACCAGATGCCTCAGGAATCTGGTCTCCAGCTCAGGTGAGGTTTGAGATCCTGGGGTGAGGGTAGCCATGGCTGGTCCTGCTGGTATCATCTCTGGATTGTTCTATTTGCCTCCTGCCCTCCTAATGGACACCCTTCCCCATATGTCTCTCCTACACCTCAAGTGTTCCTCAGGCACCTGGACCCATGACCCACCCATACCTGTGCTGGCCTATCTCTCTTTCTCTCCTCTGCCCCCAACAAGAGAGTGAGTCTTCCATCATCTAAGGTATGTAAGCACACAGGCCAGAAGCTCATCCCGAGCCTGCTGAGGAAGACCTTGACTTGGTCTTGATCTCTTCTTTCTCACCCTGAATATATCTCTTTTTTAGGTTTTTAAAATTTGTTTTAGTTTTTATTGAAACATAGTTGATTTACAGTGTGTGCCAATCTCTACCAATAAGCAAAGTGACTTGTATAGATAGACATTTATGCATTCTTTTTTGAAGTATTCTTTCCCGTTATAGCTTATCCCAAGAGACTGGATATAATTCCCTGTGCCATACAGTAGGATCTTGTTTCTTATCCATTTTGAGCATAATAGCTTGCATCTACCAATGCCAAACTCCCGGTCTGTCCCTCTCCCTCCTCCACCCTCTTGGCAACCACAAATCTGGCCTCTAGAACAAACCTCTTTTCACCTTCCATCTTTCTGTGCTCCAGCTCCCTCCCCTTCTCTCCTTTCCACTCACTGCTTTCGCTTTTGCCTGTCCCCACCTTGTCCCATTTCCTTCTGTCTCCCCTTCTTGCTTCATTTGATGTGTTCCTCCCTTCCCTTCTCTACTTTCTCCCACTCCCACCCTCCTTTCCTGTCTTTCTCCCCTCAGCCTCCTTCCACCTTCACCACCTTCCCACTCAGCCTCTGAATATCTTTCTCTCTGCCTTTTCATTTCCTTTGCCGACTCACTTTTCCTCTTGGCTTACTCGTAAAATGTCCACAAGAACCCCCAAGTGTGTCATGATCAAACTAGAGGTTGCCTTCTAGCTTGCTTGATTTTTTAGGAACTGTTTAGTAATTCTAGGTTCCTGAGTGTCGATTTTCATTTCAAGGTCACTACATAAGGGGTTGTGACCGATTTTGACAGTTTCTGCTTATCTTTACCCTTCTGTTTTGGATCGATCCATGTCTCCTTTCTGAACACTTAGTTTCTCGGAGAAAGAATTATAGCTGATGGAGAAGAAAGGAAAAGGATGATATTAACTCTCTGTATACAGACTCTGTCTCCCCAGAAGTGGGCATCCTCCTTCAACCATGGGGAGAGTTTATGGAGTGCTCACCACACTCTGCGCAGGAAAGCTTCCTTTCTGGTGTCCATTGCACCCTCATGGCTCAGGGATGAACACACATGTGTGTGTGTCCTCGCAGGGAACATGGAGGGCAGGGTGATGTCCTCAGAGGGAGGGGAAAGTAGTTGGCAGACCAGGTGTTAGACCAGTATTCTAGATCCAGTACAACAATGTAGAGATCGTGGTAAGAACTGGGGGAGAGTCCCCTTACAGTCACCTTGAAGTCTGCTTTAATGACCACCTGACTCACAGACCAATGGAGTAGGCTCTGCTCTACATCAGAAGACCCTTGCTTTCCAAAGTTCTGGCCATCTCTGTGTGCCACAGTGCAACCCTCCCCCCCACCACACACACACACAACTTGATGGTGTGCAGCACATGGCTTCCCCAGGATCCGCTAACTGCTGCGCTCCACACCTAGACACATTCCCCACTGCCCCTGCCTGGCTGGCCTTTGGTGTCAGGACAAAGGAAATAGAAGGAGTTGCCTGGAAGAAGAGTTTGAGCATTTGCACCTAAGGGATCCCACATGTGACTCATCTCAGTGACATGAGGGTCCCTCCAGAGGTGACCTGTACTTAGTTTGTGGCCAACGTCTGATGTCCAATTTGATGGGTTCTCCTATTCTATGTCAGCACCTCCAACATGCTTTTGTGTTGGAAGCAAATGAATTTCTTGGCAGAATGTCCCTCCCTTGGCCTAGACCCAAGGTTTCCTCCTCTCAACACCCAACCCTTGTTCATCAAATGTTAATACACCATTAGTGCATTCTAGGAATCCTACTAAGCACTGGGGTAAAATATTGACCAAGAAGCCATGGTCCCTGACTCACAGAACTTCTGGTCTACTTGGGAGCTGGATAAAGAAAAGGAGCACTTATAGTCTGTATAGTAAGTCCTGTTGTGGAGGAACCCCAGAGAGCCGTGGGAAATGTCCATTTAAAAACATGTGCACCACCATGTGTAAAACAGATGGCTAGTAGGAAGCTGCTGTATAGCATGGGAGTCCAGCTGATGCTCTGTGATGACCTGGAGGGATGCGATAGGGTAGAGGGGAAGGCAAGAGGGTGGAGACATGTGTATACACATAGCTGATTCACGTTGTTGTACAGCAGAAACTAACACAAAACTGTAAAGTAATTATACTCCTATTAAAAAATAAATACACAGTGAGTGTCTGCCATAAGCCAGGTAAAGTTCTAAGCACAGGGGTTGTATTAATAGCAGTGAACATCCTGAAGACAAAAATATCTACCCATAGAGGTAAGAGGAGGCTCAAACACAGTTTCAGTAGGTCAGGGAAGTCTTCACAGCAGAAGCGACATCTAAACTGACTTTTTTAAATTGAATAGAAATTAGGCAGATTGCCTGGGATGGGTTGTTGAAGGGAGGGCATCTCAGACAGAGAGGGAAGTGGGCTGTAGGAGCTGTGACAGGTGCGTTATGGCTGAAGGACTGCAGATGCAGGAGATGAGACCAAAATGGCAGCCTGTGAGGAATTTGAACTAGAAGGAACATGAGGCGATGGAGAGCAGTAGAAGGGCTCTAAAGAGCAGTGGGAAGCCTCTGGCTGCAGTGGGAAGGACAGATTAGAGAAGGCTGTAGGCAGGGGCATGCTGGGAGCTGTTATGACAATCCAGCTGGGAGATGACTCAGGACTAGACTTGAGTGGTGCCGTGCAATGTTTAGAAAGTGGAGCTGGGAAGACTTGGTCAGCACTGGGATGGGGATGTTGGTGGGGACCAGGAGCTAGTCACTGGAAGGGGTTCAGGGCGGTGGGTAGTGAGGCAGAGCAGAAGCTGAGCAGGCCACCGTGCTGCTGGAGCCACCCAGCCTCGTCTGCCATCCAGGGGAGGAGAAGAGGAACCTGGAGTTTCTCCAAGGACGTGCAGGCCGAGTCAACACACACAAGCGTGATTTAACCTAGTTCTTGTTTGAAATGCATTTTTTTTAAAGCCTTCATCTCCTAGCAGAGGGAGACTTCAGGCAGACAGATTGTGATCCTTGTTGGCTGTTGGCTTCGTGTCCCAATCAGAAAAAGAAATTACATGGTCTGATAGGAATGGCAATATGGTCTGGGAGGATGTCCTCCAGACTGGGAGTCAGGAGACCTGGATCTGATGACAACACCAGCATCGTCCCCGAGCGTGCCCTTCAGCAAGTCCTCCAAGCTCTCTGAGGCAAGCCGTGTCTCCTTCACAAAGGCACCAAGAGCCTTCCTGCTTTCTTAACCCCTGCCATGGGAACTCAACAGATATTCGTGAAAAGAGAGCAGACTTTCTGTTTAGACAAATCAGGTTCGAATCCAGCTTCAGACGGTCACTGGTTGCATCACCTTGGGCGAGTTGTGTAACCTCACTGCACCTCAGTGCCCTGTCTGTGCAGGAGGACCTAGTTCATACTTAACCTCACTGAGCTGCACGGATGTTAAGTGAAGTGATGCACAGGAGTGTGCACCTTAGGCTCTGAATATTAAGCCAACTCATTGGAAAAGACCCTGATGCTGGGAAAGACTGAGGGCAGAGGGGGAAGAGGGAGACGGAGGATGAGATGGCTGGATGACATCCCTGATGCAATGGCTGTGAACTTGGGCAAACTCTGGGAGGTAGTGAGGGGAAGGGAGGCCTGGCTGCAGTCCATGGGGTCTCAAAGAGCCGGACACAACTGGGTGACTGAGCAACAACAATGGATTAGAGCATGTAACTGAAAATGAGGACTCACATTTATGTGAAAGAAAATAGTTGGGGCTGTTAGACCAAGAGGCCAGGGGTTGTGCTGGTAAGGTTCATGGGGCAAATCTTGGTGGGGTCACCACAATTGAGAACCTAGACCTCAGAACACCATCTGACTCACACAGTGAGTGGGCATGTGCGATTCCCATGATGAAGTTTTTTATGTCTGTCATCTAGAGTGTCCCGTTCTCAGCCTTGGGAACCACAGAGGCCACATTAACTATCAGAAGATGCTGAGTGAGAGAAAGATCAGGGAAGGGCTGGGGGAGGCGGGGAATCCTGAAGGATATCTCACCCAGGCCCACAGCAGTGTCCACCACCTCTCACTCCAGACCATATGCATCAGTGTTGGTTGGTGTTAGTTGCTCAGTCGTGTCTGACTCTTTGCAAATCCATGGACTATAGTCTGCCAGGCTCCTCTGTCCATGGAATTCTCCAGGCAAGAATACTGGAATGGGTCACCATTTCTTTCTCCAGGGGATCTTCCTGACCGAGGGACCAAACCTAGGTTTCCTGTATTTCAGGCAGGTTATTTACCATCTGAGCCACCAGAGAAGCCCAGGGCATATATATCTGTCAGCTTAATTTTTCTCTCTGGAAAAGCCCCAGCTAAACATTACCAAGCTCTTGCTCTCTGACTCTCCTCCTCTACTATATCAGGATAATATAGCAATGGACACAGTCACTGATGCTTCCCTAGCTGTGTGACCTTGGGCTAGTTACCTCACCACTCTGAGCCTGTCCTCCTATTTGTAATATAAAAATAATAATACTAATTTTGCACAATTATCAGAGGAGTGCAATGATACAAATCCCCTGGCCTGCCTGACACCTGATAGGTACTCAGCAAATGTTCTTCTGTCCCCAGTTTTCTCAGCCCCATGCAGACTACATGAGTTTGCTTCCAAAGATTATCCTTTAACCAGATGATCTTGAAAGCCAGCAACCGGGGTTTGAATCTTTTTTTTTTTCTTTTTAAAAATTAATTAACTAATTTTTTAATTGGAGGATAATTGCTTTACAATGTTGTGTTGGTTTGAATCTTGATTCCATCGATATTACTGGGTAGCTTCAAGCAGGCCCTGTCCTTTTTCTTAGGCTCAGTGTCTGATATCTCCAACCTGTCAGAGCTGCAGAATGAAATTATATGTGGACTTGCCTCTATTCTGGTCCCTTCCAGCCCTGATATTCTAAGATTTTGCTGATTCTCAAACTAAAATTTTATAATTCTCTGCTTAGATGAATTCTTGATATCAAGAATCAACAGTTGTGACATATGTGAGTCTTAAGATTGAGTGACTCCTTAGGCATGAGTTTAAATCCCACAGGGAAAATCAGTACGAAAGTATCGTAGATGATTGATCAAGACGATAGCTACTTTCATTCTTTAGTTGCTGCCGCTGCTGCTAAGTCGCTTCAGTCGTGTCCGATTCTTCGTGACCCCATGGACTGCAGCCTACCAGGCTCCTCTGTCCATGTGATTTTCCAGGCAAGAGTACTGGAGTGGGGTGCCATTGCCTTCTCCGATTCTTTAGTTAAAGGGCTCTTAATTGAGGGGTTTAGAGATGGGCTATAAGAAAAGCTTATGAGCTGTCTAAAATGTATGCGAAACTGTGAGTAAAGATGCAGAGTTCATTTTCTGGGAGGAAGATTGATAACTTTCAACAGAATCTAAAGAAAGCCATGCTTAGCGTCTGCTGGCCTGGCTGGTGGCCTCTGTCCAGGCCGTGGCAAGAACACAGCTCTGGTCAGTGGTGCAGGTGTGAGTTCTGCTTCGGATCTCTCTAGCTGAGGGCCCTCATTAGTTATTTAACCTCAGTTCCCTCATCTGGAAAGTGAGGATAATGATTATTTACCCTCTAGCGTTGTTTGGAGGGCTACATGGGAGAAAGCAGATAAATAACAGGCGTTTACTCAGTGCTGTTAAATATTAGTTCCCTCGCCTCCCTTCCCATGGCTTGTTGTTTTTGTTGTTGTTGTGAAATGTTAAATTCCTGAGAATTTGGGGCCATTCTTCAGCAAACCTTATTTACATTTTATTGGCCTGCCAAGTAATAAAAATGCTCTGTTCAAACACTTTTTTTAAAAAAGAGAGAGAGAAAGGCTAAACTGGAATCATAAAATAACCCAGAGTTTCTCTGGCCTTTGTTTATGGTCTGGTTTCAAGCCAAAAGGAAATAGCTCTTTGACATATGGATGAGAAAAACATTGGGAACAGAGACCGAGGGTCCTTAGTAGACTGTTTTCCACACACACTTATAGCCGTGGGCACTTTGAAATCAGAAAATGCTGGCTCTAGGAGAAGGAAATGGCTGTGTAGCCAAGAGAAAATGCAGAGATTTAGAATTCAGTTAATTGTCTTGGTCTCAATTCACAGCCCACTCTGTGCCTTGCACATGTCCTCTGAAGCATATAGCAAACATTGGAGATACCATTTATTTACTCATCCATCTCGTGAAACTCCCTAGACACTAAAAATAGGGAGATGAATAAGGCGTGGTCCCTGCCTTCAAAAAGGAGACAGTTTTGAGAGGAGAGGAAGCAGCGCAGAGGGGTAAATGATCAGCCAGAGGGAAGCTCTGCTGGCTGGGGACTCCCATGGGAGCTCTCTAACCATGCAGGAATGTGGAGGAAGAAGAGGGAAGGAAGACTTCCTGGAGGGAAAGAAACTAGGTCTCAGACCTCCAGAGTGGCTGTGATGCAGGCAGAAGAGGGTGAAGCGGCCTTCCTGGCAGAGGGAGACATAAAGGAGAGGGCCCAGATGCCAGAGAGAGGATGTGCATCCATAGTACTGGAAGGTAGGAAGTTGGGTTGGGCTAGAAACAGCAGGTGATAAATAAATATAGGCAGAACCAGACCATGAATAGAAGGAAAAAGATTTGTGAACTGTGTAACAGGAATATTAAACAAGCTGTACACACAAGGTACAATTATGTTTTGTCTCCTGTTGACCCTGCAGATAGATGCATGTGTATGCTACACCTAGATCCAGAGATATAACAGCTCTTGCAGATCCCGTGACGTCCCAGTCACTCTCAGGAAATTCAAAGTTTTCTAATTAATTCTGGTCACAAGACAGTCTCAGTTCAGCAATGACTATGTCTGGTCCAATCAAAGTCATTGAACCTTTTCAAAGCTAAAACCTTCCCATCCTCTAGCTCAGGCATCAGGCAGGTGCTCAAAGTGACTCCTGTTTCCCTGGCTTGACTTGCAGCCCCTTACCCCATCTGGCTAACCCCAGATGTTTACCCCTCTGAGGTTGAGCAGGATCAGGGAAAGGGGGAAAGGGAAGGGAAGGTCTTTGGGGATGAATGCTCCCAGAGAGGGCCTGGGCAATGCCTGTGAGATTCCTCAGATACATCAGCCCCAGGGCTAGAAAGCTGCTGATGAGGGCCAGGGTTCCCTTGTTATGGATCCCACCTCAGTCTGGTGACCTAGTGGTTCACCTCCATTGGGACATTGTGCCCTCTAGTGGCCCTCTTGTCTAAAGGAGAGCTGAAGTTTACAAACCTGGTTTTCTGGATTCATTTTCCAAGTCCTGCCTGGTAATTTCACATATATGTGAGATCTGAAAAAATGGTATAGATGATCTTATTTACAAACCAGAAATAGAGACCCAGATATAGAAAAAAAAAAAAAAAAACATGGGTACCAAAGGGGAAGGCGAGGATGGGATGAATTGGGAGATTGCTGCTGCTGCTAAGTCACTTCAGTCGTGTCTGACTCTGTGTCACCCCACAGACAGCAGCCAACTAGGCTCCCCCATCCCTGGGATTCTCCAGGCAAGAACACTGGAGTGGGTTGCCATTTCCTTCTCCAATGCATGAAAGTGAAAAGTGAAAGTGAAGTCGCTCAGTCGTGTCCAACCCTCAGCAACCCCATGGACTGCAGCCTGCCAGGCTCCTCTGTCCATGGGATTTTCCAGGCAGGAGTACTGGAGTGGGGTGCCATTGCCTTCTCTGATTGGGAGACTGGGGTTGACATATATACACGATTGATACTATGTGTAACTATTGGGCTTCCCTGGTGGCCCAGGCGGTAAAGAATTCTCCTGCAATGTGGGAAACTTGGGTTCAATACCTGGGTTGGGAAGATCCCCTGGAGGAGGGCATGGCAACCCACTCCAGTATTCTTGTTTGGAGAATCCCCATGGACAGAGGAGCCTGGTGGGCTACAGTCCATGGGGTCACAAAGAGCTGGACACGATGGAGTGACTAAGCACATGCATAACCACATGTAGAGCACGTGGAACTCTACTCAGTGGACGGACATCTGAAAAAAGAGGGGATGTATGTGACGTATAGCTGAATATAGATGTTACGCATAGCTGTAGAGTAGACCCTAACACAACACTATGAAACAGCTATACTCCAATAAAAATTTATAAAAAAGAGTCAGCAAAAAAAAAAGTGGTATCTACAGACTTGAGATCTCAGCTAAAACCAAGACTAGTACAGTTCCATCTTAACAGCATGTTCCAATATCTAACTGGTAGAATTTCTATTGATTGCCTGGGTAAAGGAAGAAATCAAGGAAGATGCCCAGTTTCCTGACTTGAACAACATGGTAGATGGCGGGGCCAATCATTTAAATGCAGAGTATTAGAGAAAGGGGTTGGAGAGCGGGATATTCTGAGCTCGGTTTGGACTGTGTTACTAAGGTCCGTCTAGTTAAGGCTATGGTTTTTCCTGTGGTCATGTATGGATGTGAGAGTTGGACTGTGAAGGAGGCTGAGCACTGAAGAATTGATGCTTTTAAACTGTGGTGTTGGAGAAGACTCTTGAGAGTCCCTTGGACTGCAAGGAGATCCAACCAGTCCATCCTAAAGGAGATCAGCCCTGGGTGTTCTTTGGAAGGAATGATGCTAAAGCTGAAACTCCAGTACTTTGGCCACCTCATGTGAAGAGCTGACTCATTGGAAAAGACTCTGATGCTGGGAGGGATTGGGGGCAGGGGGAGAAGGGGACAACAGAGGATGAGATGGCTGGATGGCATCACTGACTCGATGGACGTGAGTTTGAGTGAACTCCGGGAGTTGGTGATGGACAGGGAGGCCTGGCGTGCTGCGATTCATGGGGTCGCAAAGAGTCGGACACGACTGAGCGACTGAACTGAACTGAACTGAAGTGTAGGGGGCTCATGTGACATACAAATGGAGATGTCTGATAGGCAGATGGGTCTGTGGGTCAAATGTTCTGGGGAGATATCTGAGCTTCAGACAGACTTTTCAAAAGCTACTGTAGAGTTATAATGAAGGAAGTTATTTTCTTGGTGTGCACAGGCAAGGTGGACTTTCCGTTAAGTTGGTAAAAAGAATGCTGGGCTGGGAGTCACGATCCCAGTTCCAGGATGGCTTCTGCCTCTCCCTGCTCTCATAAAGCTGTGTGGCCTTGGTTAAATCACTTTACTTCTCTGGCTAAAGCCTGTACTAGGTAGACCCTCAGCGAGTGAATGAATGAGAGAATGAATGAAATGGAAGCAGACCTCACCAGCATCTGCTAGTTGGCTCACTAAGAGAACAATGAGTTACCAGAATATGTATGTGAGCTGGGCTGGTTAGCAGGAGGAGAGGGGTACTGCCTTAATTTTCTTTCTTGGGGATGAGGCTTCATTTTTTAAGCAGAAGAATAGGAAGCAGTCAGGTCTGACTTGATGGGTGGCACAGAAACACACCCAGGTACTTCTCAGTTCCTGTTTGTGATGGCCAAGGTCAAGCCTTTGTTAGGATTCGTAAACAAACAGAAAACACTTCAACAAGAAGGCTTTGGTAACAGGAGACTAAATGGGACTGAAACCGGTTGGATTTGTTTTTCCCCCTCCGTGCAGACATGGAATAGAATCTGGTCCTTAAATACGAATGCTTACTGAATGGCTGGCAGAGTAAATGTATGACTAACAGTAGCAGTAACCATGGTGAAGATGATAATGTTGAGATCTGCTTTAGAGATGGCTCAGGCTCCCTGCATTGGGGGATTGGCTTTGCCTCCAACTTGCCATGTAGATTTGGGGAATTCGTTTCCCTTTGGGTTCAAATTTTTCTATCTTTAGATGAGAAGTTGAAGATCTCCAAGTTTATTTGCAAATCATTAGGTAAGTAGGTAGGTAAATAAGTAGGTAGATAGCTAGATAGATAGACAGACAGACAGACTGACAGATACAGAAAGAATCATTTGATTTTTGACCTTTGAGATAAGTCCCTTTTACATATAGGAAAAGTAAAGCCCAGGAAAGTCAAATAATGTGCCCCAGGCTACTCTCTCAATTCTGCCTGGTAGAACTTGTCTTGCTTTTTCCCCTACTCTGCCATCAGCCCAGTTTCCCTCTACTTCCAGGAGGACAAAACCCTACAGAGCCTGGGACCCACTAGCCAGCTCTTACCCACCCTATAGCCTCACTGTATGTAACCCCTCCCACCCCCAGGCTTGACATATTTATAGTTTCCCATCATCTGGACAACAGTAGCCGAGCTGTCTTACTCTTCATGAATCCTGCCTTGACCCTTCTGCCTCCCACCTGCAGAGTCAAGTGCACCTTCTGCCCAAGGCTGGAAAACCTAAATGTCACTACCTTCCCCCAGCCTCCCTCATCCCCCTAAATGAGGTTTCTAAGGGTTTTATCTGCTGTTGTCAAGTTTATAGTCATAATTCGAAATGCTGTTAATATTACTGACAGCAGAGAGCCACAAATTACAAAGTTGTAAAGTTACTTTATGGTGATAACTGTCAGCCTTCACTAGCAGCACTGCAAGGCTCCATGGAAACCAAGCTGATGATAAAAAGAATTGATATTGTCTCAGGATTATGACTGTTAGCTAATGGCTGTAGAAATCCTGGCTGGTTCTTAAGTAACTTGAACATATTGGTTTCTATTCATGTTCACTTGCACACTTATATATACACTTACTTGTGTTTCTATTATCTTATTGTACAAATGTAGGAAGAGGAACCAAAATAGAAGGACTTTACCCTAAATCTGTTCCAACTATTTGCAGATTTGGGTCTTGACCAGCCCTAATGACACTGAGTGGGACTATCTGCCACACTGTAGGTATTTAATAAATAATTGTTGAATGGATGAATGCCTAGCACACTTAAAAGGCTTAGGCAATATTAAGAACAAAGGTATTGAAAAAAATCTGTCTTTACAGTAAACCAAGAAAACAAAAGCAGTTGTAGAAGTACTGATTTGGGGGAATGAGATTTCCTGTGTGATAAGATGGTTTAGGCATCTTAATTCACACTTAATTAATACTATTAAGCTTGGTATTAGTCCACAAGGCAGATGTATCAGCCCCCACACCCACCACTCATTGCCCTCCTGCCAAAACTGATGCCGACTGGCTGCATTTATAGCGAGTAACTGTAGTACTTGTGTTGTGACAGAGGGGGTGCAGGGGGGCAAGAAGGGGCACTGACCTGAAAGAGACTTGTGGACTGCACGGGTGATGTGTACCAAATCCAGGCACCTGGAGAGCTGCTTCCTTCCTCTGGACAAGTCCAGGCCTTGGGGTGCAAGCTGGGGAGTGAGAAACAGTGAGGCTGAAGAGGGCTGCAGGAGCCAGCAGGCGAAAGGCAAACCAGGGTTGCAGGGAGAGGACATGACAGGGCGGGGTGTGGGGATGGTCAGGGGAGGCAGGCAAGTGCTACCGAGACGTGCACCACCTCATCAAGTTACATCCTCTGCCCAGCTTCCCACCACTCTTCATCTTTAAAAGCATGTGCCCCCTGGACACGGGCTGTGAAAGAAAATCAAGTCAAAGAATCCTCCCTTTTCCTGATTTTCCAAGGGAACCAAGAGTTCCCAGTTTCTCTGATCATTTCACCTGACTAGAGGCTTGTTGTTCAGCTGCTAAATCGTGCCCACCTCTTTACGACCCCATGAACTGCAGTGCGCCAGGCTTCCCTGTCCTTCGCTATCTCCCAGAGTTTGTTCAAAGTCATGTCCATTGAGTCAGTGATGCCATCCTACAGTCCATGGGGTCGCAGAGAATCAGATGTGACTGAGTGACCCACACTTTCACTGCCACTGACTAGAGGTTTGGGGGTTATCTTATTGGCATCATTGGGTAGTGACAGTGTTCTTATGTGAGACTCTTGAGCCATGGATTTTGTTAATCTGCTCTTTGCCACTCATTTGCTGTGTGAAGCTGAGCAGATCACTAGCCCTCCCTGCATCCCATTATCCCATCTGTGGAATGAAGGGTTTGGACAAAAGACCTCCATCTTCCAGGCCTCATTCAAAGGACCTGTTGAACTTAGGTCTAACTCACGTTTATCAAGTACACAGCCATCGCTAGGATTTTGTCAATTCCCTGTGGGCACAGGCTATTTACCACAGGTCCACCAACCCTCCCATTCTTCCAGAAAGACCTGGAACCCATACCTCAACTCTCACTTCCCAAGCAGCAAAAGCTGCATGCCCAGCGGGACACGCTGCCTGTCTGGGGTTTCTTATCCATCAATATTTTCCTCAAGATGATAAATGTCCTGCCAATAAGAGGAGGCAGCTGCCAACCCTGTCTGAGACAGGGCCTGTAGCTGAAGTCACAGCCGTGCCTGGCGTGCTGATGTGTCTGAAGAGGCAGGAGGTGGGAGCTGTGGCTGGGAAGATGAAAGAGGGAACTTAGAGGGAGGAGGAGGTCAGGACCACTGCTCTGAGTCTATGCAGATTTTGCCATGAGTCAGTGGAGAGGAGAGAGAAGACAGAGTATGCTAGGATTTTAGTTCAAAGCAAAATATTTTTACGGCATTTACAGAGCTCCTACAGGATGCTAAGCTCTGATTAGACCATCAGGAAGTGAACAACCCTTACCCATGTATAAAGTACATTCAGAAACATCATCTTGCTTGATTCCACCAACAATTCAGAGAGATGACTATTATTATTTTTATAAACAAGACGGGAGCATGCTGTCCTTGAGTGCTTATCCTAAGCCATGACCAGTCCCCGGCTCTAAAAGTACAGAAACAGTTGGAAGAAGCCTGCTCGGGTGACACAGTCTATAGGAGATGGAGCAGTCCACTCCCAGAAGCTTGAATTTGTTTCTCCTGATAGCACATTCAAACCTTATCGCCCCGCTAGAGTACAGTTTCTTTCATGAAATCAGCCATGTGATCAAGGAGCTGATTACAGCTGAGATGTAACTAAGAGATGCCATTGTTCCGTAAGAGAATGAGAAGAGCCTGGCCTTTGGAGCCAGATTCACCTGGGTGCAGGTCTTGGCTCTGTTACTTACTAGTTGTGTGGCCTTGGGCAAGAGACCTGCTCTCTCTGAGCCTGACTTTACCTGTCTATATCCATGATGACTATGCTACTTACCTCATAGGATTGTTTCGAGTAGATAGAAACAAAAAATTCTCAGGTGCCTCATATAGTAGATTACCTGGAACATGGTATGTACTCAGTAAATGTTATCATTACTGTTTCTAATCAAGTACTGAATTACATGAATTCTAAGTAATGAGCATCTGGGCCATAAGGAAAAAGGTGACATCAGTGCAGGCTGGACATTTCATGGAAATTTCCATGAAGGTTCTTAAGATTCTAAAAAGGTTCCTAAGACTCTTAAATAGCAGTCCTCCTAAAAGTGTGTTTGAAGTTCTCACATATCCCAACAGAGTCAGACTTCATCATCTGGACTCATGTGCACAGTTAAGAACTTTTCATCAGGACAAAATCACTGCTGGTAGGCTTATCTGTGGTCAGGATGTGGGACTGAGAGCAAGACTCAGCGTGTGACAAGGTGAGGCATTTGGAGACAACATAGGCCAGCATGGACTTCCCTGGTGGCTCAGATGGTAAAGAGCCTGTCTGCAATGTGGGAGACCTGGGTTCAATCCCTGGGTTGGGAAGATCCCCTGGAGAAGGAAATGGAAACCCACTCCAGTATTCTTGCCTGGACAGTTCCATGGATGGAGGGCCCTGGTGGGCTATGGTCCGCAAAGAGTCAGACGTGACTGAGTGACTGACACACAACCCTATGTAAAGTGAAAGTGAAGTCACTCAGTTGCGTCCGACTCTTTGCGACCCCGTGGACTGTGGCCCACCAGGCTCCCCCATCCCTGGGATTCTCCAGGCAAGAATACTGGAGTGGGTTGCCATTTCCTTCTCCAGGGGACCTTCCCAACCCAGGGATCGAACCCAGGTCTCCTGCATTGCAGGCAGACACTTTAACCTCTGAGCCACCAGGGAAGCCCAACCCTATGTAAATGCTCTTTAATCCTGATGTTGAGGAAACAGTACTACATTTGGGTTCTTCTCACGGAAAGTAAAGACTGGAAAGTGCCGTTATTTTTTTTTTCCTTTTTTTATGTGATCACAGACAAGTGATGCTCCGTCTCGGTACCTCGGTCTCCCTGCTGTTGCCTACCTTTTGCATAGTTGTGCAAATCAGATGGCAGAGGAGAGAAGAAATGGTTTTGAAATCTAGTCTGCCCTGTACTCAAGGAAGGGATGGCTTTTGGTGAAGGGGAAGAGAGGGAGCATAGCGAGAAGCTGGAGGCACCCTGCCCCTCAGGACAGAAATCTGCCATCAGTTAGGGCCAGGGCAGGGCTAGAGGAGACACTAGGCTGGCACAGAGGCCCCTAGGGGAGCCAAACCAGCTCAGTGCCCACCCTGTGTCTGCATGGATGCGCAGAGTAACCTGGCTCCACTAAGAGGTGCTGGTAGTAACCCCCTGACCTGAACCGGAGGCTGGCCTCTCCCCTCCCTCCCTCATCGCTGCCTCTCTCTGCCTGGCCGGCAGGGACCACAGGCCGAGGCTCATTGCTGTTGTCTGAGGCTGAAGTGCCCTCTCCTGGCCCCCAGGGTGCATGGCTGCCTTGGAAAGTCTGCCTTCATCCTGCAGAGGTTGGGAGGCTGCCAGGTCCTTTGTCTGAGCCAGGATCTGAGCTCTAGGGGCCTGAGCCACCTCTGGGGGGCAGAGAAGCGAGGGGCAGTCAGCTCACCTCTCCCAGGTTTCCCTCCCATGTGGTCATCCACCCTCCTGCCTGTTTCTTCCCACCTCCCCACCTCCGATCCCCCGCTTCTCTTCTTGTCTGTAGGCCTGCAAGACTGTCCCTGACAGTCACTCTCACTCACACGTGTCTAGCGTGCCCTCGCTCAACTCCACCTGCTGTCTTCCCCTTCCCCCAGCCTCCCATCTCCCTTCCCCGCTCCTCCACTCATCCTTCCTCTCTCCTTCTTTTTCCTTAGCTCCTTTCCTCTCTTAAGTGGAAATGTTTTGCACCAAAATCGGCACTGGACTCTAGTGTCCTCCATTTACACTATCCTGTGCAGGTGTGCAGAACCCCGATCCCTTAACTGACCTGGTGATGAAGATTAAAGGAGCTGGTGTTGGATGCGGGGGGAGGGAACTATGGGTGGCCTCAGGACTCCCTCCCCTTCCCACCTCCAGGTAGCTCCATGTGTCTGTCTGTTCATCCTCTCTTCTCTCATCCCCCACGGGTCCTCCCTCCCTCTTCCTCTTTCCCTTCTCCTCGCAGCTCAGTACAGGTTCACATTCTCGAACCATTGATTGAGCTCTTTGGAAAAGTGGGGACTTGACTTTCACCTTGAAGGAAATGTCTTTCAAGGATCACCATCTGCCTTTTCCCCAAATGAGAAGAGTAGATTTTCTGACGAAGTGTGCGATCTGGGCCTGTGAACCAAACTAAGGGACAAGCAGAGGGTGTAAGGCTGTCCTTGGTTGTGGGGAGGAGTCATCTCCTGAGGCCCCACATGATGCCCTGGTGTGTATGTCCGTGGGCCACTTATTCTAATGAGACTTCTCACTTATTTACCGTGTGTGCTAATTCCAACAAAAGCCCAGGCCACGCTAAAGCCACACGGAGCATTTCCCAGCACTGAACTCTTCAGGAAACCTCTCACCCCGGGACCCACATTGGGAGAACTGGCCTGTGGCCTGGTAAGCCTTCCTTCAGCTGATGCCAGCACCGGTGTCAGGAGGTTGTCGCTCATGGCATCCCCTGGGGAGACCTGAGGGCAGTCACAGGTTGCAGCTATTTGAGGGCTAGCTGACTGCACCAACACAGGCTGTGTCTTCCACACGTCCCTTGGGGAAAGTCTCGTCTCTCAACCAAGCTATGCAGATACCAGGACAGCCAACTGGTCCAGGCTTGGGCAAGGGCCAGGACTGGATGTATTTGAGCCACTGTGGTCCAGTGGTTAGGAGCCCAGGGTTCTGCAATCATACCAATCTGGTTTTAAACCTTAGCCCTGCCGTTTCTGAGCCCTGCACAATTTTGGGCAAGTTGCTTCAGCTCTCTGGACGCCAGACTCCTTATCCACCAGAGAAAACGATACAAACTTCCCAGGGTTTTGTGAGGTTAAATGAGAATGTAAGTACTTAACACCCTGACTGACTCCTAGTAAGGAATGGTAGCTGTTATTACACATTACAGTTCTATGTGATCACTTCATGGGGATCGGCTGAGTAGGTGGTCAGGACGCCAGCTGGTTGAGGACCAGACTTCTTGCCTGGATGGAGAACCATCTGCATCCCCACAGAGATGTGCAGCCAGACAACTAGGTATAAAGCAAAGAGTCCTCTTTTGAGTTCTCCCCAAGAAAACTGTGGCTGTGGTCCGCCCTACTTACATGCATTAAGGGCAGACTGAGAAATCCCAAGTTCACTTCCATTTGGCTAAGCATTTTAGTAATATTTGCAAGTGGCCTTCTCTGGGGTTCTGGAAATGCTCAGCATTTAAAAGACTCTGAAGATAATCTGACTCGTGGAAAGTTGGGAAGCTTTTGAGAGACAAAAAATATTTACTGATTGCCAGCCACTTGCCAGATACTATGCTAAGGGCCTTGTTAGCGTATTCAATTCGCACAGCAGCCTTATGAAAGAAGCACTATTTCTGTCTTGCACATGAGAAAAATATTGGCTCAAGGTATGAGTGTACCTGAGGTCACACAGCTCACAAAGGTGGGTTCTGAACCCAGAGCCCTGTGACTGCACAGCACTTGCTCTGCTCCTGTGCTCACAAGCAGACTAGGTGAGATTTCTGTGCCTCATCCCATCCTTCCCAGAGCTCTGGGCCCCCGCTTCTCCTTGTGGAGGCAGAGGACCACCAAGCCTTGGCAGAGCAGACCCCTCTCTCCTAATCATGCTGATTCATGCCATTCCTCTTCTCTGGTTTTCTTCTGAGCAACCGAGAGTTCTCCCTTGGCCTAAACCCCTCCATACCTCCTCACCAGAAGGTGACTGTGGAGGAAAGTTACTGGGCTCTGCTGAAAGTCACTTTTAGATTCTGGAGCAGGACAAGCAGGAACAATGACTTCACATGTGCATGACTAATTCAAAGCACTTTAATCTTGAAAATGTCAAACTTTATGGTCAGTGGCTGTTCCTCAGTGAGCAGTGGCACTGTGAAAATTAAAATAGCAGGATGGCAGGGCACAGAGACTGGGTGCCTTTGTAAGGGCAAACAATCTCCAAAGGTGATGATGGCTGGAGCTGCAGGACAGCTTTGAAGTACAAACTGAAAATACAACGTCATCAAGTGACTGACCATCTAAGATTAAGATGTTCCAGCCAAATGGCACACATTAGTGGGGATCTTTACTGCAACCCTGAAAGACAGGCATTATGGTCCCTGTTTGGAGCAAGAGGTGGGGGAGGAGATTGATGCTCAGGGCAATCTGGAGATCTGCCCAAGGTCATGCATTTGGCGGGTGCCTCTGCAGATTCTGAGGCTCAAACCTGTCAGTTTCAAAAGTCTGCTCCATTGCTGCTGCGTCAGTTGCCTTTTGCCTTCATGGATTTAAAGCAACATGAACTCATCCACATTGGATCCACCAATGACCTAAGATAAATTTGGAACAAGTAATTAACATCTGACTTCATATAACCTTTGATCTGTGATGAGAAACAAGACCTTAGGAAAAGTTCACTGGATTCTGGCTTCTTGGAAGTCAGGAGCCAAGCTGGAAACTAGACTACTAGAAAATTACTATGTGACTGAGAGGTTTTTTTTTCCCTCTCTGGGCTTTCATTTTCTTATTTATAAAAGTATTAAAAGGATTCATGCTAAATCAAATATTTAACTAAGCACCCACTTTATACCAGGTTCTGTGCTTGGCATTGAGTATTAAAGAGGAATACGACATTGCTTATCCCTTCAAGGGAGCAGTTGAACCAAGGAGTCGCTAATGTCCTTCCCTATTTGGGCATTCTGTAAACTCAAATTCAGTCATAAGGTCAAGGGACTTTGACCCTGTACAGTGTGTCTTAGATCTACTAGAACCTAGACCCAGGATTTGGAGCCATGCCCCAGTGGGTCCAGGGTCAACACACATATGTAGAGACCCCTACATCCAGTAGACAGGGAAGTGAGTGCACAGAAAACAAAAGGGCCCAGAAACTGACCATTACTTTGTTCAAGTATTTACTAAGTTGTTTTTGGAAGTGTTTCTGAGCACTGCTTCTGTGTCAGGCCTCATACTGGGTTCCTGGAAACACAGAAATAGGTCAGAGGATGTGCCTATATTCCAGGATGGTATGTACAATCTGATGGATTAGTTGATGTGCAGATACTATAAATAATGGACATTCTGGGGTCAGGCCTGAGACCCAACGCCACATATGTTCAGGAGCCTGAATGTCTGGAGCTTCAAGTGCCAGGAAGGACTATGGGCAGAGCACTCTCCCTTGCCCCACTGATGTTGGGTGTATCTGGGTGACCAGCTTTGATGAATGGGAGGCTAAGAGAAATGACCTGGATGGAGGTCCCCAGTGTGCCAGTGAAGTTTGGCTCAGCACTGGCCATTCTAGTGATCCACCAGGAAAAGAGATGCCACAGGGAGACACTTCCACCTCAGTCTGGCCCCAGAATGAACACTGTGGACCCCCCTGCCGCTGAGCCAGCCTGGAGCCCTCTCTTCTGGCTGAGTTTATCCTACATTGGTCAAGATAGCCATGTGTAGACTTGAGAGAGAGAAAATGTGGAAAAAATGGATGTTGTTTAAAAAGATACAGCTATTGGAGACAGGAATGAGAAGAGGGGTGAAGTCCTTGTTTTATGTGCTCTCCTGAGAAATACAGATACTAGTCATTCTGAATGAGGGGTGATGACATTATCAGGTTTGAAGGATTCTTGACCCATAGAGAGAGACAGCAACCACAAGACCCACTGGAGCTGGAGGCCAATAGTCTTCCCAGCTGAGCTTTCCATCAGGTCAGCCGGGGAGTACCACAGCATATTCTGTGCTCCCAGCTGTTGAGCGAAGTATACCTTGGAGGTTCCCACCAGCTACTGATACCATCGCCCACTCACAGCCTTATAAGTCCTGGAGCAGCCCAGGACTGCTCTGGAGCCAGTAACCTCCAGCAAAAGGCAGTCCCACCTTTCTTCCTTCAATGTGCAAACAAATATCATCATTTACTCTGTGTGTCACAGCATGAAAGATTGGGAAGCACTGACTTAGCACACGGGGTCCAGGCCCTCCCTGCCCTGCCAAGGACATGCTGTCTGCTCTGATCTGTTTCCTACCCCACAAGGTCTGTCTCCTTCAGGCCCCAGACGTGTCTCCCTTCTCTCGGATGGTGGGCAGAGAGCAGAGATCCAGTGTTGCACCTTTGCATCCATAACACACTGTCTGAGGATTTTTTTATTACCCTGTCGAGACAAAGAGCAATGGGCTGCATTTAAATTCAACACCCAACAGACTGCAGTGCTGCCTCTGAATCCTTCATGGCAGCCTCTGCTCTAGCTCTGCCAGCTGCCCCCAGGTTGTCTATACTGGGTGTCCCCATTGGGCCCCCATCCCCACCTTCTCTGTCTCCCATCCAGTGCTGGGCATCAGGTGTACTTAGATGCCAGAAGAAAAGACAGAGATGGTGAGGTGTGGGTCCAGACTGCCTTGGAGCTCAGGAATGTCTGAGAGTAAAGAGGGCTGGAGCAGGTGGGGACATCTTCCTGGAGGTGATGGGCCTTGATAACAAGATTTAGCAAGGTGCTGTAGCTCACAGTTTGCAAGGCTCTCACATACAGACAGGGTCTCAATGAATCATCACAACAACCCTGTGAAGGAAGAACAGTTATTCTCATTTTCTGGCTTAGATAACAAAGGCTCAGCCAGGTAAAATAACTTGACAGAAGTGCATTGCCAGTAAGTGCTTGTATAAGTCAGTCAAGGTTCTCCAGGGAAACAGAACCATCAGGATGTGTGCCTATATAGCAAGAAATTTATTTTAAGGAAATGACTCATGTGATTATGGAGGCCGGCAAGTCCAAAATCTGCAGAGTGGGCCAGCAGGCTGGAAACCCTGGGAAAAGCCAGTGTTGCAGTTCAGGTCTGAATTCTCATGGGATCCTTCAACTGATTTTATGAGGCCCACCAACATTAGGGAGAGTAATCTGCTTTACTCAAGGTTCACCTATTTAAGTGATAATCTAATTCAAATTGTCTTCACGTGAACACCCAGAATGATGTTTGAACACTTTTCTGGGCATTGTGTCCCAGACAAGTTGATATATAAAATTAACCATTACTGTGGTAGGACTTTGATCTGACCCCAGGTCTGTTGGCTTCAGATTCTGAACTTGGCTACATCAGAGCATCCAAACGGATCTGTTCTGAACTTCAAAGCAGAATTTGAAAGAGTAGTGTTTAGTTCACCTTAAAAAATATTGAGGGTCTTCATTGTGTCTAGTTCTATTGATGCTGAGATTCAAAATGAAATAACATCTGTCTCCAATAGTCCAATGAAGGAATTTACAGTCTAGAAGTGAAACAGTGAAGGCATTCTGAAGAGTAGATTATCCTGAATAAAGGCTGAGAACTAAATAAAGGTAGAACTAAGCATGTTAAGACATTGGCCTATCTTGACTGGGGAGTTCATTCAAAGGAGGCTTAGGAGCTGAAGTTGGAAAAGTCCTTTGGGACAAGATCAGAGAAAGCTTTGGATGCTCTAGTACTAATAAGAGGTTTTAGCTTATAAGCAACAGGGAGCCAGAGAAGGTTCTTGAGTAGCAGAGTTGCATGAATAAATCACTGTATTAACAGGAGGACTGGGTGGTGTACACAGGAGGAGACAGAGAAGCAGAGTCAGGTCATTTTACCCTAGACCAGTGAGAGCGTCCTCTTGGTATGATTTTGGGAGCATTGTAAAATCCATGCTTCATTCTCCAACCAAGAAAGAAAATGTCCAGCAAGGACCGAGAATTTCTGCCACCAACTGACTTATCAGTGAAATTTCAGAGTTAGGGAAAGGACTTGGCTAGGTGTCAGGCACTGCCTTAGGAATTTTCCATAATCTCAAAACAGCCACGTGAAGCAGACAGGGCAGAGATTATTGCTCTCCTGTGGCTGATGAGGACACTGAAGGTCAGAAAGATGAAGTAACCTTCCCAAGGTCACAGCAGATAGATGCGGGCGTCAGAGTCTGGACCAGCACTATCTGATCCGCAGCTTGTACTCTTAACCCCTCACTAATCAGCGACAGAGGCTGGGACTGTGAGGGTCCCTGGTGCTTGAGTGCTGTAGAGAGAAGAGACGAGTGAATGGAGGAACAGAGAGAAAAAGCAGAGTTGAGGAAACAGAGACCGTTGTTTGACTCTAAGTCTTCACCAAGGCCTGACTCGCAGGTAGATGCTGGAAATAGAGACCCAGTCATATCTGGAAAGGCAGAGTGTCAGATGAGGGAGATCTCAGAAGAGATGGTGATCCTTTGCTGAAAAAATTAATCCCCAGCTAGAAGATCAGCTCCACTCACAGTCCAGACAGTGTCTTTGGAGGCCGTGGGGAGAAAGGTCATTTCTTACTGGGAACAAGCCCTCTGCTGCACTCTCCTCACTTCAGCTGTCCAGTCCTCCCAGAGTTAACCCTCTGGTGCTGCAGTGAGGCCAGCTCCAGGACAGGACAGTGATTTCCTGGTTTGCTCCCATCTGTAACCATTGTCTTACCTGGTGGGAGGCATCATCTGCAGTAATTAGGCTTCATTAAAATGCTGATTAATAACATCTTGCCTGGGCCAGATACATGATGGGATTGGCCTAGTCACTGTAAATGTTAGTGTTCTTTGCAGCTGTTTACACACAGCTAACACCCTGCAGGGCCCAAAGGGAGGAGACAGTGGAGGCTGTAGAAATGCCCCTGCCCGAGGGAACCAGATGCAAGGAGATGGAAATAGTCTGAGCATGGAGGACTTTGTAGGCAAGCTGAGCTCTAATTTACAGATGGTGCATCACCAACTGGTGGCCCATCACTGACTCCTTCCTGCAGATGGTAGATTTGGCCACGAGAATGCTTGGTGCCCGGTGGTTGGTTTAATGTTGAAGTTTGAAGGTCTTGGAGCATGGCTTTCACTGTCCAATTTGACACCACGCCCCCTATTGCTTCACACCTGTCATTGCACATATTTATATTATAAGCCCAGGGTCTGAAGACATTTGAGCTTGTGACCCTTGCGTACCTGATGGGTAAGAGGTGAGGCTGTAAAAAGAACAGGTTAATAGGCAGGGGATGTGTATAAACAGAAACATAGACATAGAAAGCCACAGAGAAATTGCTGGGATCAGTTAAGGCATTGCAGGGGCCAGACTGTATGAAGAAGAACCCAGAGGTAAAGATGTATGGATCGCCCAGGTGACCCCACATCATCTTGTGTAGTTGGAATGTGAGTGTAGGGTAGGGAGTGGGAGGTATGGGTCAAGAGAAAGCTGCAGAGAAGATGGCCAGAAACAACCCAGAGGCGGGCCTTGAATATCATGCTTAATGGGTTTGGACTTGATCTAGAGAAAGTAAGGAACCCATTAAAAAGCAATTTAAATTAGAGAGAGACAGGGTCATATCTGCATCTTAGAAATGTCACTCTGGCAACAGTGATGAGAATGGGCTGGACAGCAGCAAGGAGAGACCAGTTGCAGTCACCTTGAGACACAGCCCTGAGGCCTGAACCAGGGCGGAAGCAACCACGAAAGCCATTTCTGAGGTGCACGCCATGGGAGATCCATTGATTTCCTTCCTTGGGGAAGACAGCGCTGCTCCTGGCTGGCTGGAGCCCTGGCTGCTGGGCCCATTGGGTTTACAGGAGAAAGTATACAAATGGAGGAATACTGACCTCACACCTGACTGTCTAAAGAGAAACCAAGGCACACGGCAAGACCAACATCCAGTATGAGAAGGGAAGAGAAAGCCCTGGTTTCGGTCTCCTAATCTCTCTTCTCTTGGATCTCACCATAGCAGTTGAACTTTGACAAATTTTAATCAGAACTCACAGATAAGCCTGATTTTACAGATCCGAACACTAGGTTTCCCAATGAACAGCAACCTTCCCAAAGCTACTGATGGGCAAACATTTTTTTTATATCTTTTCTATATTTAGGAAATTATGTCTTTTTCTTTGTACCTATATTACTGCTGTCTGTTTATCTGTATGTCACCTTTCACATTTACCTCTTTCTCACTCATTCTCTTTTTGTTTCGACAGTTTCTTTGTGTGTTACTTCTTTGCATCTCTCCCTCTCTGTATTTCCCTTTTGTTCTCATTCTCTCTCTCTCTTTTAGTCCCTTCTCCCTCCATCTCTCTCTTACCCTATTCTGTCTCTTTCTCTCTATCCCCAGTTCTGATTAGACAGATGACTCGGGGATGTGGCCAGTCTCTGCCCAGTGGCTAAGCTAATTGATGGCTGCTGTAGAATTGCCTAAACAAGGAACTCTTGTCATTAGCAAGAGATGGGTTGCCTTGGCCTGCAACTAGGAAACCTTTGAAATCCTGCATCTAAATTGCCATTCTTTTGACTGCTACTAGTGATGCTAATTAGCTGTGTTAATTGGATGTTTTGATATTTGAAGAGCAAAGCAATCCAACTCCTTCCTCCAGAAAGCCAAAATTATTAATGAACTTGGCAGCAGCCTTGGCTGTCTTTCCACAGAGGGCACAGCCAAAGATTTCGGTGCAGAGGCAAGGGTTGTTCTGAGGAAGTCCAGCTATTTCCTAGGGAGAGGGCAAGGCTGGGAAGCTGGCCATGGAGCTTCCTAGTGGTGAAATCCCACAGTGGAACAGGAGAGCCTCAAATCTGGAGACCAGAGACCAACATGAGGGATTTGCCTCTGCTGTGTCATTACCTGCCATGAGACAGGGAAGCCGTGCTTGAAGTTTTGCATCTCAGTGCCTAGGACAGTGCCTCATACATAGTTAGCTGCTAACAGATGTGATTGAGTGAATAACTCAGTGAGCACTGATTTGGGAGTCGTCAGATTTGTTTGTTTTTTTTTTTATTTTATTTATTTTTTTTTATTTTAATTTTTTTTATTAAATTTTAAAATCTTTAATTCTTACATGTGTTCCCAAACATGAAACCCCCTCCCACCTCCCTCCCCATAACATCTCTGTGGGTCATCCCCATGCACCAGCCCCAAGCATGCTGTATCCTGTGTCAGACATAGACTGGCGATTCAATTCTTACATGATAGTATACATGATAGAATGCCAGTCTCCCAAATCATCCCGCCCTCTCCCTCTCTCTCTGAGTCCAAAAGTCCGTTATACACAGCTGTGTCTTTTTTCCTGTCTTGCATACAGGGTCGTCATTGCCATCTTTCTAAATTCCATATATATGTGTTAGTATACTGTATTGGTGTTTTTCTTTCTGGCTTACTTCACTCTGTATAATCGGCTCCAGTTTCATCCATCTCATCAGAACTGATTCAAATGAATTCTTTTTAACGGCTGAGTAATACTCCATTGTGTACATGTACCAAAGCTTTCTTATCCATTCATCTGCTGATGGACATCTAGGTTGTTTCCATGTCCTGGCTATTATAAACAGTGCTGCGATGAACATTGGGGTACATGTGTCTCTTTCAATTCTGGTTTCCTCGGTGTGTATACCCAGCAGTGGGATTGCTGGGTCATAAGGTAGTTCTATTTGCAATTTTTTAAGGAATCTCCACACTGTTCTCCATAGTGGCTGTACTAGTTTGCATTCCCACCAACAGTGTAGGAGGGTTCCCTTTTCTCCACACCCTCTCCAGCATTTATTGCTTGCAGATTTTTGGATCGCAGCCATTCTGACTGGTGTGAAGTGGTACCTCATTGTGGTTTTGATTTGCATTTCTCTGATAATGAGTGATGTTGAGCATCTTTTCATGTGTTTGTTAGCCATCCGTATGTCTTCTTTGGAGAAATGTCTATTTAGTTCTTTGGCCCATTTATTGATTGGGTCGTTTATTTTTCTGGAATTGAGCTGCATAAGTTGCTTGTATATTTTTGAGATTAGTTGTTTGTCAGTTGCTTCATTTGCTATTATTTTCTCCCATTCAGAAGGCTGTCTTTTCACCTTGCGTATATTTTCCTTTGTTGTGCAGAAGCTTTTAATTTTAATTAGATCCCATTTGTTTATTTTTGCTTTTATTTCCAGAATTCTGGGAGGTGGATCATAGAGGATCCTGCTGTGATTTATGTCTGAGAGTGTTTTGCCTATATTCTCCTCTAGGAGTTTTATAGTTTCTGGTCTTACATTTAGATCTTTAATCCATTTTGAGTTTATTTTTGTGTGCGGTGTTAGAAAGTGATCTAGTTTCATTCTTTTACAAGTGGTTGACCAGTTTTCCCAGCACCACTTGTTAAAGAGATTGTCTTTACTCCATTGTATATTCTTGCCTCCTTTGTCAAAGATAAGGTGTCCATATGTGTGTGGATTTATCTCTGGGCTTTCTATTTTGTTCCATTGATCTATATGTCTGTCTTTGTGCCAGTACCATACTGTTTTGATGACTGTGGCTTTGTAGTAGAGCCTGAAGTCAGGCAAGTTGATTCCTCCAGTTCCATTCTTCTTTCTCAAGATTGCTTTGGCTATTCGAGGTTTTTTGTATTTCCATACAAATCTTGAAATTATTTGTTCTAGTTCTGTGAAAAATATGGCTGGTAGCTTGATAGGGATTGCGTTGAATTTGTAAATTGCTTTGGGTAGTATACTCATTTTCACTATATTGATTCTTCCAATCCATGAACATGGTATATTTCTCCATCTATTAGTGTCCTCTTTGATTTCTTTCATCAGTGTTTTATAGTTTTCTATATATAGGTCTTTAGTTTCTTTGGGTAGATATATTCCTAAGTATTTTATTCTTTTTGTTGCAATGGTGAATGGAATTGTTTCCTTAATTTCTTTTCCTACTTTCTCATTATTAGTGTATAGGAATGCAAGGGATTTCTGTGTGTTGATTTTATATCCTGCAACTTTACTATATTCATTGATGAGCTCTAGTAATTTTCTGGTGGAGTCTTTAGGGTTTTCCATGTAGAGGATCATGTCATCTGCAAACAGTGAGAGTTTTACTTCTTCTTTTCCAATTTGGATTCCTTTTATTTCTTTTTCTGCTCTGATTGCTGTGGCCAAAACTTCCAGAACTATGTTGAATAGTAGCGGTGAAAGTGGACACCCTTGTCTTGTTCCTGACTTTAGGGGAAATGCTTTCAATTTTTCACCATTAAGGATAATGTTTGCTGTGGGTTTGTCATATATAGCTTCTATTCCTGCTTTCTGGAGAGTTTTTATCATAAATGGATGTTGAATTTTGTCAAAGGCCTTCTCTGCATCTATTGAGATAATCATATGGTTTTTATTTTTCAATTTGTTAATGTGGTGAATTACATTGATTGATTTGCGGATATTGAAGAATCCTTGCATCCCTGGGATAAAGCCCACTTGGTCATGGTGTATGATCTTTTTAATATGTTGTTGGATTCTGATTGCTAGAATTTTGTTGAGGATTTTTGCATCTATGTTCATCAGTGATATTGGCCTGTAGTTTTCTTTTTTTGTGACATCTTTGTCAGGTTTTGGTATTAGGGTGATGGTGGCCTCATAGAATGAGTTTGGAAGTTTACCTTCCTCTGCAATTTTCTGGAAGAGTTTGAGTAGGATAGGTGTTAGCTCTTCTCGAAATTTTTGGTAGAATTCAGCTGTGAAGCCGTCTGGACCTGGGCTTTTGTTTGCTGGAAGATTTCTGATTACAGTTTCAATTTCCGTGCTGGTGATGGGTCTGTTAAGATTTTCTATTTCTTCCTGGTTCAGTTTTGGAAAATTGTACTTTTCTAAGAATTTGTCCATTTCTTCCACATTGTCCATTTTATTGGCATACAACTGCTGATAGTAGTCTCTTATGATCTTTTGTATTTCTGTGTTGTCTGTTGTGATCTCTCCATTTTCATCTCTAATTTTATTGATTTGATTTTTCTCTCTTTGCTTCTTGATGAGTCTGGCTAGTGGTTTGTCAATTTTATTTATCCTTTCAAAGAACCAGCTTTTGGCCTTGTTGATTTTTGCTATGGTCTCTTTTGTTTCTTTAGCATTTATTTCTGCCCTAATTTTTAAGATTTCTTTCCTTCTACTAACTCTGGGGTTCTCCAATTCTTCCTTTTCTAGTTGCTTTAGTTGTAGAGTTAGGTTATTTATTTGACTTTTTTCTTGTTTCTTGAGGTATGCCTGTATTGCTATGAACTTTCCTCTTAGCACTGCTTTTATAGTGTCCCACAGGTTTTGGGTTGTTGTGTTTTCATTTTCATTAGTTTCTATGCATATTTTGATTTCTTTTTTGATTTCTTCTGTGATTTGTTGGTTATTCAGAAGTGTGTTGTTCAACCTCCATATGTTGGAATTTTTAGTAGTTTTTCTCCTGTAATTGAGATCTAATCTTAATGCATTATGGTCAGAAAAGATGCTTGGAATGATTTCGATTTTTTGAATTTATCAAGTTTAGATTTATGGCCCAGGATGTGATCTATCCTGGAGAAGGTTCCATGAGCACTTGAAAAAAAGGTGAAATTCATTGTTTTGGGGTGAAATGTCCTATAGATATCAATTAGGTCTAATTGATCTAATGTATCATTTAAAGTTTGCGTTTCTTTGTTAATTTTCTGTTTAGTTGATCTGTCCATAGGTGTGAGTGGGGTATTAAAGTCTCCCACTATTATTGTGTTATTGTTGATTTCCCCTTTCATACTTGTTAGCATTTGTCTTACATATTGCGGTGCTCCTATATTGGGTGCATATATATTTATAATTGTTATATCTTCTTCTTGGATTGATCCTTTGATCATTATGTAGTGGCCTTCTTTGTCTCTTTTCACAGCCTTTGTTTTAAAGTCTATTTTATCGGATATGAGTATTGCCACTCCTGCTTTCTTTTGGTCTCTATTTGCGTGGTATATCTTATTCCAGCCCTTCACTTTCAGTCTATATGTGTCCCTTGTTTTGAGGTGGGTCTCTTGTAAGCAGCATATAGAGGGGTCTTGTTTTTGTATCCATTCGGCCAGTCTTTGCCTTTTGGTTGGGGCGTTCAACCCATTTACGTTTAAGGTAATTATTGATAAGTATGATCCCGTTACCATTTACTTTATTGTTTTGGGTTCGGGTTTATACACCCTTTTCGGTTTCCTGTCTAGAGAATATCCTTTAGAATTTGTTGGAGAGCTGGTTTGGTGGTGCTGAATTCTCTCAGCTTTTGCTTGTCTGTAAAGCTTTTGATTTCTCCTTCGTATTTGAATGAGATCCTTGCTGGGTACAGTAATCTGGGCTGTAGGTTATTGTCTTTCATCACTTTAAGTATGTCTTGCCATTCCCTCCTGGCCTGAAGAGTTTCTATTGAAAGATCAGCTGTTATCCTTATGGGAATCCCCTTGTGTGTTATTTGTTGTTTTTCCCTTGCTGCTTTTAATATTTGTTCTTTGTGTTTGACCTTTGTTAATTTAATTAATATGTGTCTTGGGGTGTTTCGCCTTGGGTTTATCCTATTTGGAACTCTCTGTGTTTCTTGGACTTGGGTGATTATTTCCTTCCCCATTTTAGGGAAGTTTTCAACTATTATCTCCTCAAGGATTTTCTCATGATCTTTCTTTCTGTCTTCTTCTTCTGGGACTCCTATAATTCGAATGTTGGAGCGTTTCATATTGTCCTGGAGGTCTCTGAGATTGTCCTCGTTTCTTTTAATTCGTATTTCTTGTTTCCTCTCTGATTCATTTATTTCTACCATTCTATCTTCTATTTCACTAATCCTATCTTCTGCCTCCGTTATTCTACTATTTGTTGCCTCCAGAGTGTTTCTGATCTCATTTATTGCATTATTCATTATATTTTGACTCTTTTTTATTTCTTCTAGGTCCTTGTTAAACCTTTCTTGCATCTTCTCAATCCTTGTCTCTAGGCTATTTATCTGTGATTCCATTTTGATTTCAAGATTTTGGATCATTTTCACTATCAATATTCGGAATTCCTTCTCAGGTAGATTCCCTACTTCTTCCTCTTTTGTTTGGTTTGGTGGGCAACTCTCCTGTTCCTTTACCTGCTGAGTATTCCTCTGTCTCTTCATCTTGGTTATATTGCTGCGTTTGGGGTGGTCTTTTTATATTCTGGTAATTTGTGGAGTTCTCTTTATTATGGAGCTTCCTCACTGTGGGTGGGGTTGTATCAGTGGCTTGTCTAGGTTTCCTGGTTAGGGAGGCTTGTGTTGGAGTTCTGGTGGGTGGAGCTGGGTTTCTTCTCTCTGGAGTGCACTGGAGTGACCAGTGATGGGTTATGAGACATCAAAGGTTTTGGAATAATTTTGAGCTGCCTGTATATTCAAGCTCAGGGGAGTGTTCCTGTGTTGCTGGAGAATTTGAGTGATATGTCTTGTTTTGGAACTTGTTGGCCCTTGGGTGGAGCTTGGTTTCAGTGTAAGTATGAAGGCATTTGATGAGCTCCTATTACTTAATGTTCCCTGAATTCAAGAGTTCTCTAATGTTTTCAGGCTTTGTATTTAAGCCTCCTGCTTCTGGTCTTCAGTTTTTACAGTGGCCTCTAGACTTCTCCATCTATACAGCACCGATGATAAAACATCTAGGTTAAAGATGAAAAGTTTCTCCACATTGAGGGATACTCAGAGAGGTTCACTGAGTTACAAGGAGAAGAGAAGATGGAGGGGGTAGTTAGAGGTAACTGGAATGAGATGCGGTGAGATCAAAAGAGGAGAGAGCAAGCTAGGCAGTAGTCACTTCCTTATGTGCGCTCTATAGTCTGGCCCGCTCAGGTATTTACGGAGTTATACAGGGAAGAGGAGAGGGAGGAAGTAGACAGAGGTGACCAGGAGGATAAGAGAGAGGAATGAGAAGGAGAGAGACAAATCCTGCCAGTAACCAGTTCCTTAGGTGTTCTCCACTGTCTGGAACACACAGAGATTCACAGAGTTGGATAGAGAAGAGATGGGGGAGAAAAGAGACAGAGGCCACCTGGTGGAGAAAAAGGAGAGTCCATAGGAGAAGAGAGTGGTCAAGCCAGTAATCTCGCTCTCAGGTAAACTTGGGTAGTGAAGTTTGGGTTTTTAAATGAACATAATTGACAACAAAATCCTAAGAGCAAAGGTTAAAAATCTAGAGTAGAGGTTGGATTTTCAAAAATACAATATTAAAGAAAAGAAGCAGAAGGAAAAAGCAGGAAAGAAAGAAAGAAAAAAAACCAAGAATTATTAAAAAAAACAAGCAAACAAAAAAAACAAAACAAACAAACAAAAAAAAACCCACCAACAACCATCCAAAGGCTATATATGGTGTTTGCCTTAAAAAAAAAAAAAAAAAAAAGGTCTTTTTTTTTAAAAATAGTAATAATAGGTTATAGTAATAAAAATTAGAGGAGAAATAGAAGATTTAACAATTAAAAAAAAGGTTAGAAAAAAAAAGAAGAAAAAAAAAAAAAAGGAATGATTTTTAAAATAGTAAAAATATATCTGGCTCTTCTCTGATGTTTTGGGCCGTGTGGGATCACTTCCAAGGTGGTTCCCTCTGTTTAACTTCTTCCGTTTGCTGGTTTTTCAGGCTCACTAGTTCAGTCGCGCTGTGGGGAGGGGGAATGCCGCAAACAAATAGCGCTGTCGTGTGCTCACAGTGTCACAGCCCCGCTTGACCTGTCCCTTCTCGCGGCGCACAAACCGCTCCGGCTCTACGATGCACAGCCGGGAACCGTCTGGGGCCGGCCCTAGGCTGCGTGCACTTCCCGGTCCAAGCCGCTCATGTTTGGCGCTCAGGCAGCCCTCAGAGGCACAGATTCGGCTGGGACTGCGCTTTGTGCCCTTCCCAGGTCCGAGTAGCTCAGGAGTTTGGCGAGCGTGATCGCCGCGGCTTGTCACCTTTTCTGTCGCTGCTGCTCAACTTTCTGGGTGGACCGCTGGCGTCCCCCGTGAGGCAGATTGTGACTGTCCAGCACCCCCAGAAGTCTTAGCAAAGAAGCCCGCTTGCAGTTAGGTAAGTAAAGTCTCTCCGGGTCTGCAATTGCCCCTTTCCAGTCCTTACGGCTCTGGCTGCCTGTCCCCGGCGGGGGATGGTCTGCAGCCGGCTTTTTCCGTTCCGTCCTTTGTTCTGTGCTCGGTCCTGGCGGCGTCTTATGTTCGAGCTTTTCGTGCTGTAGCTATCACACAGTCTGGTTTGCTAGCGCAAGTTAGATCGTTCTGGTTGCGCGTGGGGCGTTCCTGCCCGATTCTTACAAAGCACTGCAGCCCGCGCCTCCTGCGCGTCCCTGCCCTGCCCCCACTTCCCAATGGCGGATGCAGGCGTCTGTGCTGCTTTTCCACTGGGGGAGTTACTGTTGGGCTTGTAATCTCTTGGTTTTAATTATTTCTTTATTTTTCCTTCCTGTTATGTTGCCCTCTGGGTTTCCAAGACTCGCCACAGACTCGGCAGGGAGAGTGTTTCCTGGTGTTTGGAAACCTCTCTTCTTAAAATTCCCTTCCCGGGACGGGCTTCCCTTCCCGGGACGGAGTTCCCTCCCCACCTCCTTTGTCTCCTTTTTCGTCGTTTATACTTTTTCCTACCTGTTTTTGAAGACAATGGTCTGCTTTTCTGGTTGCCTGCTGTCCTCTGCCAGCCTACAGAGGTTGTTTTGTGGAGTTTGCTCAGCGTTGAAATGTTCTTTTGAGGAATTTGTGAGGGAGAAAGTGGTCTTCCCGTCCTATTCCTCCGCCATCTTTATGCTCCTCTCGAGTCATCAGATTTGAATCTCAGTTCAATCACTTTCTAGCTTGATAATTTAATCTGAGACCCTCCTTGGGTCTCAGATTTCCCTCCAACCACATATTAGTGAAAGTTCTGACAAATATAATTCTAATTAGCTATATTTTCTTCTCAACAAAAATGGTAGCCGGTACCTGCTGCCTAACCTACCTCACGATCTGGCCGAGATTATAAAACAATGTGCTTAAAGCTAAGGAAAAGATAGACACAGAATTCTGTGTGTACACAGAGAACAGAGCAACTAAGCAACTAATTCAGCCTCAAGGGATCTGGGAAGACTTCCTTGATAGGATAGATTTTGAGCTGGGGGTACAAGGGTGATGATTAAACATTCACCAAGAGACAAAGCAAGAGCGGGAAGAAGAGGAAGACATTTCACAAGGGTCAGAGAGCCCAGAGCTGTGCATGAGCCCCTCACTGCTCTGAAATAAGAGGCCGTTGTGATCTCTTAGAGTATTTTTTAAGGGAGAAAACTGTAATCCTGGGCAGGAACAAGATCTAGGAAGGGAAAGATTTTGAGTGTGGAGGAAAACTGCCATCTCACTTACCATTCGGAGGAATTTTCTCCAGGAAACCAAGACTACAGTCTAGTTAACTGGCTTTGGGGATGTTTTCAAAACCCATAAGGAAAGGCATAGCTCAGCCAGATTGATCATGACTTCCAAAGACCCAGTACAAATATTAACGTGTGATTACTGCATCTTAAAAGTGTTGCCAGACCAAAGTGGGGTCCATTTGCCCGCTGCAGAGCAAAGCCAATCTCATGACACTGGGTTGTGGTGAAGGAAAGTACAGTGCTTATTGCAGGCACCAAGCAAGGAGAACATGCAGCAAAAGACCCAAACTCCCCTGACAGGTGTCAGAGAAGGGTATTTAAAGGCAAATTTGGGGGTGAAGGTTATAGGTTGCATGGTCAGCTCATGGAATTTCAGTGGTTGGTAGTGAGGTAACAAAGTGATGTTTCAGTAATGTTGATCATCAACCTTCTGGTTTCAACCAGTCTTCGTGCTTGTGTTCAATATATAGTCAGCATCCTCCACCTGGATGTGCTAAGGGGAGTGCAGGGGGTGTCTTAGTTCCTGCGGAACAACTCAAAGATGTGTATGGGATTGTCGTATATATCCCTTAAGGAGGAACTAGAACTCTTTTATCACCAAACTATTGCTCAAGCTAACATCACTTGGCTTGCTTGACTATTTCACCTTTGTTTCTCTATTACCTCACTTGTGTTATTAGTAACTGCTTGAGTCTGCTCTTTGAAACTCCGGAAAGACCTAGGAGACTAAAATCTTTTTCTAAAAGCAAGAAACGGGGGATATGGAGGGGTTTTTATACCCACAGCAACACTTTCAGTTTCAAAAGTGTTGGTAGAGCTAATCTAATCTAATTTGCCCTTTTGACAGAAGAAGAAAGAGAGAGTGGGGTAGAGAGAGAGAGAAAGGAAAAAAGGAAGCTTTCTTATGACCATAATATTTTGAATTATTTCCACTTTACAAATGTGATACTCCGGTGCATACTTCTATTTTGGTACTTTCACTTCATATCGAAGTATCATCAGAAGTTGATCAGGTAGAGCATTTTGGAAGAGCATCTCTCATACGAAGACATGAATGATAATGGAGCCTTGGAAATGATTAGCATTAAAGTATGGCCAGGGCACAGGGTGGGTATGGGGAAGAGGCTGGACAGGTAGGCAGGCTTCAGATTATAAAAGGTTGTTGCTCCAGATAGAGATTGGAAATTTATCCTGAACGCAGTGAGGAACCTTCTTCAGGTTCTGAAAACAAAGGACTGCACAATATAGGGGTGTTGCACCATCTCTCTATGATGTTCCTTTGCATAATGTCTGGTAGACTATGAACTCTCAAAGGGGGCTACTCCTGTCTGATTGATCTCTGTATCTGCCAGGAACATAGTAGTTGTTTATAATATCTGGTTGAATAAAATTGAGGTGGATCCAGAATGGGTGAATGACTCATACAACATCACTGAGAAAGATTGAAGGCAGGAGGAGAAGGGGACAACAGATGAGATGGTTGGACGGCCTCACCAACTCAATGGACATGAGTTTGAGCAAACTCCAGGAGTTGTGATGGACAGGGAGGCCTGGCATGCTGCAGTCCATGCAGTGACAAAGAATTAGACACAACTGAGCAATTGAATTGAACAACATCACTGTGAAACCTGGTGGAAAAGATGGGCATTTCCTCAGGCCACAGCTTCTGCAGGTTAATTACTAAATCATACATCCCTGGGCACCAAGTCTCAGCTGATTCATGGTTTTAGGATTTGAATGCATCTGTGTGACATCATCTAGGGGCAGGGCTAATTACCGCCCCTGCCCCGCCCCCCACTGAGATCTTCTTCTATAATACAGAATCCTTTCCCTCAGAAAGCCCAGGGACATCTGTGACCAACCTCAAGAAGCTCACTTGCCTTGGATGACCTCCCAAGACCCACTGATGTCCTATTCCAGAGGTACTCTCCTGGGAAACCCATTGCCATTATCAAATATTTAAGGATCACCTACCATGGTCTAAGGCCTGGGGAAAAGGAAGATGAGTCAGACATGGTGGCTGTGCTCAAGGACTAGTCGGAACTTAAACATCTTAAGACATAGACACAATTGGGTGTCTCTCTGTATCCGTGGTACTCAGCATTTACTCAAGGAGTTGGTTGAATGATTGATTGAAGGAACTTGAGAAGACAGAGAAAAAGATACCCATATATATCTTATGTCATCCACGTATATCTTACATCATATGGTGGAAAGCTGTAGGTATTATAAAAGAGGAATGGAGTTCAGAGGAGAAGGGAGTACTTCCAAGAACAAGTTTCTAAGACTTTGTGAAGGATGTGGTGGGGTCTAGGCTAAGCCTTGAAAGATGACCAGGAAGGAGACTAAGATGGGGTGCAAACGTGAGCAAAGGCACAGGCTTCAGAGGTGATTATTTAACAAGTGTCCACTCAGCATTAGCTGTGTGCCAGGTACTGTGAGAGCAATGAGGGTACTAAACTGCTCTCCCAGAATTTATAATCCCAAAAAGGAGAGAGGCAGGCCAATGAGTGTGTGGGTGTCTGTGTGTCTCTGTGTGTGTTGGTATCGACTGGGGAAAGACAGGGGCACAGGATTAAGGGGAGGGTCCAGAGGTTTGGCCGGATCAAGAGCATTCAAAGGATCTAAACTTTCAGATCACATTAGGCCTTTATTCTCCACCAGCATACAAAAGTGTTTGATGTGGAAGGAAAGGAAACTAGCCACTGACTGAGCTCCTGCGACACACCAGTGAAACGTGCTTTGCGTACAATACTCTTATTTAATCTTCTAAACCACTTCGAAGTAGGTCTGTGTATCCCCATTTTACAAATGAGGAGGCCAAGTTTAAGTGACTGGTTAGCAGTGGGGTCTCTGTGGCTCCAGAGTCCTTGACTTTCTTTTTTATACAGCACCATGCTGATCAGACAGCACGCTCGTTCTGTACCCTCTCCTTGAGCCTTGGGTGACTGGGTTGGGAGAGGTGCGTGTGTGTTTGTGTGTATGTTTGCACATGTGTGTGCTTGTGCATGCACGCATGTGCTTGCTCATATTTTCCTGTAGACAGGTAGCAACTGTGGACAAGGGAGGCTCTGATTACTTCCGTCCAATTAATGCTCTGTTCATTCTTGCTGTCTCCTTGTTATTAGAATTAATTGCCACTGATTACTCTGTGTAGAAGAGAAAGGACGGTCATCAGCAGTTCTACCTGGAGGATAAAAACATTGTAATGGAAAATAAAACTGGTTCCTGAGGACTTGGATTAAGAAATTCTCTCTGGTGGAGAAAGATTAGGCATGCTTTGACCAAGATCAATGTTCTATGACCCTATCTGGGTTGGAGGACAACGTGCCCCTGTTCTGGTCAGTAGGAAACAGATAAAAGCAAGTGAGGAAATACATTTATTTGGAAAATTGATTGTGTATAAAAAAGTCTTTGTGACTTTGTAAGTCTCTTCCTCCTTTATAAGTTTAGGACGTCTGATGAGGGAAACTCCAAGGTCCTGTAGTAGCAGAATTCCTTTGGTTGCAAGTGACAAAAAAAAACCCAACTCAAACTGACTTAAGTAAAAGGGGGAATTATTTAGCTTACAAAATTTTCAGATCTGAAGGAACAGAGAAAATACATTCTCTCCCAAAGATTGGGTGTTAGTCTCATGGGACGCCCAGCTTGTTCCCCATCTTGTGAGTCAGAAACCTTCAGCTTTGCCTGACATGAAACCAAGAGACTCAAGCAAGGTCATCTTGGTGTCAAGCTGCCACCTGAACATTGGCTCCATTCTTTTACAGGCTCTCTTCCCTCTGGAAGCAAAATGTCATCTCTTGGTGCCTAGCCCAGCCTCTCCACATTAAAGGGGACTCTCTCACAAGCCCCAGACTGAGTCTCACTGGGCTTATGCCATGACTGACCAATCACTGTGGCCAGAGGAAGTCAGTGCTCTGCTGGCCAGGAAAGGGGCAACTCTGTCCCCACAGTGGTCTGCAGTGGAGACAGTATCATAGACACAGGGAGAGGTGCCAGTGTGAGTGCACCATGAAGGAGTGCCAGCAGGTCCAGGAGGGTGTGTGACCATGGCTCTGGCATGGCTAGGAGGCCAGGGGAGGCTTTCTGGAGGAAGTGGCAGTTGAGCTGAGGGCTAAAGAATTGGTAGGAGTTACCTAGAGCCAGTGAGGCAGGAGGTCTGCCATGCACAGAGTGTGAAGTGGCTCATGACTGGTCTAAGAAATCCTCTTGCCCGATGGAGAGATGAGAGCATGGGATAGAGCATGACTTGTTGTCTTATTGTTGCTAAAACAGAGCAGGACTGAATGAGATGTGTAACAGGCATGTTTGATAGCCTGACACTGAGCAGATCCTGGTTAGCATTTGTCAGAGGGAGGGAGGCAGCCAGGCAGACCAACAGGCCAGCTGGCCCAACAGAGGTGTGGGAGAGTGAGAGCAGAAAAGTTCCAGAGAAAAAACATTCTCTCCCGAAGATTGGATAAATGTGTTAGTCTCACGGGACGTTTAAGCCCAGCTTGTTCCCCATCTTGTGAGTCAGAAACCTTCAGCTTTGCCTGACATGAAAGCAAGACATGCCCCCACTGAGCGGTAGATGCCAGGAAACGCCAGAAACCAGACATTCCAGTGGAGCCTCACTATGGGAATCAGGGAAGTCGCCTAGCACAACCATGCAGCAAAATTAAATCAGGTCAGAAGGGTGCCGAGAAGGCTACTCTGGGGAGCACAGAGCTCCTGGCTTCTAGGAGTCACAGTCAGACAATTGTCCAGAAGAAACAGGGACACCACTACCCTGTTCTTTGAAACATGAATCTGGTGAGCTAGCTTTGACACCTTTCCTATCCAGCCTCCTCTGCAAGCACCCTACATTCAACCCTCAAATCATATTAGGTTTGCTTTACAAATATTTCTAATTCTATTCTGCAGCATGCGGACTCTTGGTTGCAGCATGTGGGATCTAGTTCCCCAACCAAGGATCAAATCTGGGCCCCTGCATTGAGAGCGTTAGTCACTGGACCACAAGGGAAGTCCCTGAACATGGAATTTTTAAAATACTTTCTTCATCTCTCTGTCCCTCTGTCTCTCTGTTGTTCTTTTTCTCCTTCTTTAATCTTGTCTTTTTGGTTTGTTTGTCTTCTCCCTGCCTCCGTTAATAGGCCTAACGTGTTAAATGACTCTGGAAACAAATTTGAACCTGACACACCCTTGTCCTTAAAGAGCTCATGCTTTGTTGGCAATGACAGGCCTATAAATAATGATGATTTTTAAAGCTGCTACATGGCAGCCTTGTGCAGCCTTGGCTGCTACATGGCAGCCATATAATTTTTAATCAGCACAATTGTACTGTGAGGTAGGTCATTTCAGAGATGAGAAAACTGATGCTCAGAGAAGGTAAGTAACTTGCCCAAGCATCCAAGATTAAAACCAATGCTTTCAGATCCTAAAACCCACATTTAATGGTATCACAGGACACAGTGTCAAGAGACAAGGCTTAGGCCAGTTTATGGAAAGCTGAAAATGCCAGATTTCAGGGCTTAGGTCTTGTACAGGAATTAGCTTAGGGTTGTAAGTCGGGTAGTGATGAGGTTACAACTGTGATAATGTCACTCTCAATGAAAATGGGGAGAAACTGAAGGCAAGAAGACCAATTAGGAGGCTGAAGCAATTGTTCAGATAAGAAATAAGGATCTGAATTAAAGAGATAGTGGTGGCTGGTTTACAACACACTTAAGAAGTCAACAAGACCAGGAGCTGACTGTGGCTCAGATCATGAACTTCTTATTGCCAAATTCAGACTCAAATTGAAGAAACTAGGGAAACCCGCTAGACCATTCAGGTATGACCTAAATCAAATCCCTTATGATTATACAGTGGAAGTGAGAAATAGATTTAAGGGCCTAGATCTGATAGATAGAGTGCCTGATGAACTATGGAATGAGTTTCGTGACATTGTACAGGAGACAGGGATCAAGACCATCCCCATGGAAAAGAAATGCAAAAAAGCAAAATGGCTGTCTGGGGAGGCCTTACAAATAGCTGTGAAAAGAAGAGAAGCGAAAAGCAAAGGAGAAAAGGAAAGATATAAGCATCTGAATGCAGAGTTCCAAAGAATAGCAAGAAGAGATAAGAAAGCCTTCTTCAGCGATCAATGCAAAGAAATAGAGGAAAACAACAGAATGGGAAAGACTAGAGATCTCTTCAAGAAAATTAGAGATACCAAGGGAACATTTCACACAAAGATGGGCTCGATAAAGGACAGAAATGGTAGGGACCTAACAGAAGCAGAAGATATTAAGAAGAGGTGGCAAGAATACATGGAAGAACTGTACAAAAAAGATCTTCACGACCCAGATAATCATGATGGTGTGATCACTCATCTAGAGCCAGACATGCTGGAATGTGAAGTCAAGTGGGCCTTAGGAAGCATCACTACGAACAAACCTAGTGGAGGTGATGGAATTCCAGTTGAGCTGTTTAAAATCCTGAAAGATGATGTTGTGAAAGTGCTGCACTCAATATGCCAACAAATTTGGGAAACTCAGCAGTGGCCACAGGACTGGAAAAGGTCAGTTTTCATTCCAATCCCAAAGAAAGGCAATGCCAAAGAATGCTCAAAGTACCGCACAATTGCACTCATCTCACATGCTAGTAAAGTAATGCTCAAAATTCTCCAAGCCAGGCTTCAGCAATACACGAACCATGAACTTTCTGATGTTCAAGCTTGTTTTCGAAAAGGCAGAGGAACCAGAGATCAAATTGCCAACATCCGCTGGATCATGGAAAAAGCAAGAGAGTTCCAGAAAAACATCTACTTCTGGTTTATTGACTATGCCAAAGCCTTTGACTGTGTGGATCACAATAAACTGTGGAAAATTCTGAAAGAGATGGGAATACCAGGCCACCTGACCTGCCTCTTGAGAAATCTGTATGCAGGTCAGGAAGCAACAGTTAGAACTGGACATGGAACAACAGACTGGTTCCAAATAGGAAAAGGAGTATATCAAGGCTGTATATTGTCACCCTGCTTATTTAACTTCTATGCAGAGTACATCATGAGAAGCACTGGGCTGGAGGAAGCACAAGCTGGAATCAAGATTACTGGGAGAAATATCAATAACCTCAGATATGCAGATGACACCACCCTTATGGCAGAAAGTGAAGAGGAACTAAAAAGCCTCTTGATGAAAGTGAAAGAGGAGAGTGAAAAAGTTGGCTTAAAGCTCAACATTCAGAAAACTAAGATCATGGCATCCGGTCCCATCACTTCATGGGAAATAGGTGTGGAAACAGTGGAAACAGTGTCAGACTTAATTTTTGGGGGCTCCAAAATCACTGCAGATGGTGATTGCAGCCATGAAATTAAAAGACGCTTACTCCTTGAAAGAAAAGCTATGACCAACCTAGATAGCATATTCAAAAGCAGAGACATTACTTTGCCAACAAAGTTCCGTCTAGTCAAGGCTATGGTTTTTCCAGTAGTCATGTATGGATGTGAGAGTTGGACTGTGAAGAAAGCTGAGTGCTGAAGAATTTATGCTTTTGAACTGTGGTGTTGGAGGAGACTCTCGAGAGTCCCCTGGACTGCAAGGAGATACAACCAGTCCATTCTAAAGGAGATCAGTCCTGGGTGTTCTTTGGAAGGAATGATGCTAAAGCCAAAACTCCAGTACTTTGGCCACCTCATGCAAAGAGTTGACTCATTGGAAAAGACTCTGATGCTGGGAGGGATTGGGGGCAGGAGGAGAAGGGGACGACCGAGGATGAGATGGCTGGCTGGCATCACTGACTCGATGGACATGAGTCTGAGTGAACTCCCGGAGTTGGTGATGGACAGGGAGGCCTGGCGTGCTGTGATTCATGGAGTCGCAAAGAGTCGGACACGACCGAGCGACTGAACTGAACTAAGAAGTCCACTAAGCAGCACACGGTCCAGTGCAAGTATTCCCTGCCCTTGAGAGGTCGCAAACAATGCAGATAAAAAGGATCCTGGAGTTAGGCTTGAAAGTGAAAGTGAAGTCACTGTGTCGTGTCCGACTCTTTGCGACCCCAAGGACTGTAGCATACCAGGTTCCTCCATCCATGGGATTTTCCAGGCAAGAATACTGGAGTGGGTTGCCATTTCCTTCTCCAGGGGATCTTCCTGACCCAGGGATTGAACCTGGGACTCCTGCATTGTAGGCAGACCCTTTACCATCTGAGCCACCAGGGAAGTCCTGGGTCCAAATCCTACAAATCCACTTGCTGCTTATGTGGGAGGTGCTGGGCAACTTTGAGTGATGCTGAGTGTCACGTGAGTGGGTTGAGCGCCCCACACAGATCCAGGGTTCCACTTCTGACACTGACAGTCTTCTTCCTCAGCTCTTGCCAATCAGATAAACCCAGGGAACATGCAACCCCCGCCCCCCAAAAGGTCTAGATGCCAAACCCTGGAACCTAGAGATCAGGTCCCTGGTGGCTCAGACGGTAAAGCCTCTGTCTACAATGCGAGAGACCTGGGTTCCATCCCTGGGTCGGGAAGATTCTCTGGAGAAGGAAATGGCAACGCACTCCAGTACTCTTGCCTAGAAAATTCCATGGACAGAGGAGCCTGGTGTCCATGGGGTCTCAAAGAGCCAGACACGACTGAGCGACTTCACTTTCAGTTTCACTATGTAGGGACAGGATCTCTGCAGATGTCATCGTTAAGGATCTTGGGGTGGGAGATGGTCCTGGGTTATCTGGGTGGGCCCTATATGCAATTGCATGTATCCTTTTAAGAGGAAGGCAGAGGGAGATGTGATCATAGAGACTGGAATGATGTGGTCCCAAGCTAAGGAATGCCTGCAGCCTCCAGAGGCCAGGAGAGGCCAGAACCGTTTCTCCTCTAGAGCCTCAAGAGGGAGTGTGGCCCATTGAAATGGATTTCAGTCTCCTGGCCTCCAGAGTGTGAGACACTGAATTTCTTTTGTTTTAAGCCACCAAGTGTGTGGTGCTTTGTTACAGTGGCAATTGGAAACGCATATATAGAGCCTCACAGCTATTCCCAACATCCAGCGTTCTTTAGTGACCTGGCCACCTCTCCACCATGTTTACCTGTACCCTCTTCTCTGAAGTGAGCCTCTCAGAATATGCCCTACCCTTTTGAGCTGCACCTCACTTATCAAAGAGGAGGTCGTCCTTCCACCCATCAGTCTCTCCCTTCCTGCTCTCTGTCCTTCTCTGCCTCTCTTTCTCTGTTCCTGCCTCTACGGTTCAGTCTTGCTGCATCTCATGTACCGTCTTCACCTCTTAAACTTGCTTCGCTCCTTTTGTCTCTTTCTGTCTCATCCTCTGCCTTTGTCCCGTCGCCTCCCTCTCTCGCCCTCCCTGTCTACAGTTGCAACTCTCTCTCGCTCTCTCTCTGTCTCTCCGATTCACTCCGTCACCTACTTCCTAGGTTTCTCTCTCGCTCTGCCCCTCTGTCCTTCCTCTCGTTTTCGAGTTTGACTTTCTCTCAGCCGCTCTGATGAGCTTTCTCTCCTCACTTATCTTTCTGCTCCACCCCGACCCATTTGTCTCTGCACCTCCCTGCCCGTTTGCGTCTTTCTCTGTCTCTTCCTCCCCGCCCCCACCCCGCCCCCACCCCGCCCCCGCTGCGTCTCCCTTGTCTTTTTCTGCCGGCCTCCTTACCTCAGGAAGTGCCTTAGGAGTTGCCTGTGATTGGAGTGGACTCTGCAATTACAGCCGCAGGCTTCACACCGCCCTTGAGAGACAGACTCATCTGTTTGGCCGTGCACCTGTCCGACGCCGTGGGAGGATGGGTGAGGGAGGCAGACACAAAAGATCCTTCATATCACGTTGTTCTTCCGGCTTTACCCAGAGGCTCCTGGACAGTTGCCTCTTAACATTCCCACAGTGCTGTCAGCCTTACCAAAGAGGGATCACTTTTCCTGGGCCTACTCCTTTGCAGAATTAATCAGTCCCCTTAATGACGCTCATCTGTTGCTGGCGTGGGTGGGAGTGTGAACAGAGAAAGAATTCTAGGTGGGGGTTTCCCAGCAGGGAGCAGGTAGGAGTTACATTTTCATATTTGGAGGCTGGATGATGGCAAAGAAAGACCTTCATGAGGACAGGGACTGTATCTGTTTTTCTTGTCACTGTAATATAGGTTCTAGAATTGTGTCTGGCACATAGAAGGCATTTAATGAATATCTGAGTAGATGAATGAAGGAGTGAATGAGCTCCAGTCCTCTTTGTGCTAGTATCTGATGAGACTCAATGGACATGTTCCTTCTGATTTTTCATCTGCAAAATGGGGATAGCAATCAGATCTCCCTGCAACACACAACTGTGGGGAGAGAAGAAGTGAAATATGGTATCTGTTGCATGGGGCGGCTCCTTAGTTCCCAGAGCCGGGCGGGGAGGCTACAAGTGCTTGCTGGTGGTTCTGGAAGTGCTGCAGGGAGAGAGAAGTATGAAGCCTGCTTCAGAGATGAGGGTCTGGGAAGGAGCAGGCCAGGAAAGGGAGGTCACAGGTCAGGTGGGAGGATATGAGAGGCATCCCCTCTGGCTTTGCCCTGGGAGGTGGGAGGACCTTCAATCAGCCAGGAAACTGCCACATGACAAGAAGGAGATGTTCCTGAATCCTACCAGGGAGAACCCATGCCCAAGGTTGACTGTTATCCCCAGTGGTGGGATTGGGCTGGACTTAGCAGGAGCCCAGTTAGGAAGTGCCTGGTCAGAGGTCCTGTTTAGACAAGGAAGGTCACTCATTCCCCATGCTGTCCAGCTCCCCCACCCCCTCCAAGCCCACGGAAGCCCCACTTCACCAGAGAGGCCTTCTCTGCCCTCTCTGCTTTCTGCTATGATCTGCCGCCTTTCTCCCAGCATCCCCTTTGCCCTTCGCTTAGCTTGACTTCACGGCACTCACCACTCTCTGGCATCTTGATAGCGTACGAATGTACTGGATTCGCAGTTTGTCCCCAGTACCTAGAGTGTAAGTCTGATGAAGATGGGGATCTTGGTCAGTTTTATTTGCTGTGCCAAGCACCTAAAACTCACTTGGCACAGAGTAGGTAGGTTCTCGATAAATATTTGTTGAATGAAAGAATGAGGATGGGGTTTTTCAAAAGCTTATGGTATTGAGAATTTTGCTTGAATATATTTTGTTAACCCTGGAAAGAACTTGAGAGAGCACACATGTTACCCACAGCAAAGTTAAGCCTAGAGAAAGGAAATGGCTATGATCCCATGACAAGTTACTGGCTGAACCCAGATTGGTCTCTTGATTCCCATTTAGGGGCTCATTCAGGGCTCCAGATCCAAGGCCCTGAGACATGAGGACAGAGGGTCCTTCAGTCACTGCCTTTATCCCAGGGACCTTGGATGCCTTCTGAGAGCCAGGGGTGAGCGGGTGGAGAGTGAGCAGCAGGGGACAGACCACTCAGGCCACAAGCATTTTGGCATGAGTAGTCCTAAAGAGCTGATGGTTCAGAAACCATTTCCATTATCCGACCTTTTCATATTGCTGACGCAGGATCAGGGCTCCCAATGTCTCATAAGCATCTTGAAGTCAGGTTGAACTCCTAACCTCTCCCCTGATTCTTTTTTCTTCGCTCAGTCTTTCACCTTCCAGAGCCCAGCATCGCCATCTACCCAGCTACCACCCTTCATTCCATCTTCTCTTTCAGGCTGTCAGCAGGTCCTGCTAGTTCTTCCCTCAAGGACCTGTCCTCCACCTCTACTGTCTTTGTCCTGTTCCAGGGTCCCCCTTCCCCTTGGACCATCACTGTGGTCACCTGGCTGATGTGCTTGCTCCCACTCTTGCTTTCTTATTTTTTAGCAAAACAATGACCTTTTAAAATTCTAAATCGGATCATCTCATTTTCCTGCCTAAAATTCTTCATTCACTTAGACTCTTCCCATTCACTTAGAAAATCCAGATTCCTTCGGGTGACCCAGCATAAGGTGCCGCAGTATCTAGCCCCTGCCTGCCTCTCCACACCAGCGCTCTTTCAGCCCCTCTCTCCCATCCAAGGACTGTTCCCACCCACCCTTCCTCCTTCATAGACGCTTACCCACTGCCCACTCTCAGTTTGCAGAAGCCTGCCCATACCCCTTCTCTAAGGCAGCACCCACATTGCCCTCAGTTATAGACTCTGCAGTTTCTTCCTAGCACTATTAAAACCACAATTAAGTATTTATTTAGGATTTTTTAAATTTTTTTATTCTTTTTTTTTTTTTTTTACTGTTTCTGCTTATAGATTTAAGAATTGTTGTCTTGGTTGGTTGTTTTTTGTTTGTTTTTAAGCAAAGTATATTCCATGCCTTCTAGAGAAGTTGAATATACTAGGTGATCAACAAGCGTAGATTGAGTGAACAGATGATGGATACAATATATACACTCTGGTTTTTATTGCCAACAGAAAAGAAGTTTAAATTCCATAATTTGACATTCAGAGCCTTCACTAATGTGTCGCCAGCCTACCCACTGCAGACCTACCTCCCCTCTACACTTTAGCTCCTTGGGCCTGCGGGCCCTTCCCTGTCTTATTTCTGGCACAGAATCGTGGCCCACAGCCACACTCCCTACTTGTACTGATGCTCATTTATCTCTTCTTCCCCATTTCAGATTTGTCTTTGTCCTTCAAATCTTTGTTATAGTCCACTTCCTTGAAGCCTTTCACAATTCCTCCACTTGGAATTAAATCTGCCATATGCCCACAGAATTTGTGTTTGAATTTATGACCACACTCATGAAAGGAGAAAACATGCATGGTGTTAAAAAGACAGTCAGGTTCGTATGCCACTTCTATCACTTTCTAGCCACGAGACGCTGGGTCAATTATGCAAACTCTCCTTTTTTCAGTTTCCTATAAAAGATGTGTCAAATTATGCTTTGGCCTCGCAGGGATGTGGTGGGGATTGTCGATAGTAAATAACTACACTGTACGGTGCACAGGGTGTGCCGGAAAAAAACGGTAGTTGCTTTTGTGAAGGTGACAGGGCAACAGCCTGTTTGGTAATGCAGCTGTTTGGGATATGTTAGTATCGTATTCCTGTTGTTGTTCAGTCACTAAGCCATGTCCGACTCTTTGCCACCCCATGAACTGCAGCATGCCAGGCTTCCCTGTCCTTCACTATCTCCTGGAGTTTGTTCAGACTCATGTCTGCTGAATCAGTGATATCATCCAGCCATCTCCTCCTCTGCCACCCACTTCTCCTCTTGCCCTCAATCCTTCCCAGCATCAGAGTCTTTGCCTCTTCTAGACTGTGTCTAATTCCTCTTTATCTAACCTAGTCTCAGCCCTTCTTCATAGCAGTACACACGTGGGAGGAACCCCCCAAAATTAGAATGAATGAATGAACAAACGAATGTAAATAAGCCAACCCTCGTTACTTGTTAAAGGGTCCCACCATGTACTGGAGCTATTGACACCCACCCTTTACTTTAAAGTCAGCTAGTCAGTCTGAGTTTCGGACAACTCCAGCCAACTCCTGTTTCTCTGACTCCAGGGTCCTGATCTCCCCTGCTGTCTGCTCCTGCTCTTGGCTAGAAACCCACCAGGAGTGACAGAAGAATCTGAGGAGAATGACATTTTGAACATATAGGCCGTTCTGAGGTTTTTGTTGGCAGTGAAGTGTTGGGAGTTTTCACCCCAATTTTTTTTCTCTCTTAATTCTGCAATATATTAGAGAAGGTTCCAGCCAAGAGAGTTATTGCTTTCTCCTTGCCTGGATCTTAAATCTTTGTTCAAAGACAGCCTGTTTTAATTGAAAATGTTCAATCAATCTCTTCCCTCCTCCCACCCACGTCCCATTTCTTGGCTCCAGCAGGGCCAGTGCAGTAAATAACCTGGAGCAAGGCTCTCAGGGCTTAGGGAATATGTAAGAAAGTAAAAGGGTTGTCTCAGACAATTCCCACCTTTAAAATGCTGCCTTTTAAACAGAGCTTGTCTGAAATGATCAACACCTCACAGTCGGGCATTTGACTGCAACAGCCCAACTCCTTTGCCTTATAGAGCTCAGGAGAATTGACCTACAGGGAGATCTCCTAGGGTTGCTCCGGGGCTGAGTGAGTGTGGCTGTCACTGCAGGTCTGGAGAAAGGGTTCAGGCTTCCTTCTGGCCACATTCATGCACTTACTTAGTCAGCAGTCATGGGTTGGTTGCTTATCTCACCACCACAACCTGCAAGGCAGGCATCGTACTCATGTTTTACGGGCAAGGAAAGAAGGTTCAGGGAGATGGGAGAACTTCTGCAAGGTCACGTGGTGTTCTTGCTCTCCTCTGCTACATAACGAATTTCCCCAAAGTTAATGTTTAAAACCATAGTTATTCTCTCTTGTTTTCTGTGAGTCAGAAATTTAGGAAGGGTTCAGCTGAGTGGGTCTGGCTTGGCATCTTTGATGCAGTAACAGTGAGATACTGACTGAAGCTGGAGCGGCAGAGTGCTGGAGGGGCGGTGGGCTGGCCAGGAACCTTTCTCTGAAGTAGCCTTTCCCCAAAGTCTCAGGGCCTCTGCCTGCAGACCCTCTGTGAGCTGACTTTGGGCTTCCCCAGAGCAGGATGGCCTCAGGGCAGTCAGACTGCTCGCTGGAGGTTCAGAACCCCAGCTGGAGCATTCCAGCAGGCAAGGTGAGAGTTACACCTGCTTTTCTGAACAGTGTCACTCCTGGCATTCCTTAGGTAGCAAGGAAGTTATAAGCCCACCCAGACTCCAAGAGAGAGGATACAGACTCCACCTCCTGGTGGAAGGGGTGTCAGATCACATCACAGGATGGCAGGTGAGACGGGAGACACTGGGCAGACATCTTTGGAAAGTGTCATCTGCCACACACAGCATGGGGCCAAGCCAGGATTAGAATTAGATGCGTTTGGTTCCAAAACTTCTGCTACAGCCTTTCAGCCTGGTCCACGGGGACCTCTCCCTACCTCTGCGCCCCTGTAGCTCTTACTGTCGACGCACATAGTGGTGATTCAGTTTCCTCAAGCCAACTGGAGCCTGACTGAACTGAGGTGGGCAGCCAAGATTACCTCTGGGGTCTACTGGTCAGAAAGCCCATGCCCAACACCAGGGCTTTTCAAGTTGTGAACTTTTTAAAGAAGGGCGGTCACAAGCAGAGGAAGAAAGCAAGTGGCAGCTGCAGATCTCACTGTCGTAAACAACTCACCTGGTGTTTTCCCTTCTCCCACCAGGCGCTGGCCTGGGGTGCCTCAGCCCTTGACAGAAAAGGTGCCTTCCAATTGGGCAACCACCCAGAGTGGCAGAAAGTTCACTGCTCTGGAATCAAAAAGTCCTAGATTGGAGTCTCAAGTCTACCACTGGCAGTTTTTAGCTTTGGACAGGTTTCTTAACTTCCAAAAGCAAAAAGGAGATAGGAATGCCTTCCTCCCTGGGTTGTTTAAAATGACGTGTAAGGGTCAGTGCAGTACCAGGCACACAGCAAGGGCTTCATAAATGCTGGTGTTCATGGTGTTCATGTCCAGGGCCGTGTCTGAACCCAGCCTGGAGACACCTCGAAGTGAGGGGTGAGAACTTGCTTGACTGTTTCACATATGCTGGCCAGCTCCATGACCCCGGATAGAGTAGTGGCCGAGATGGTCCCAGTGAAGTGACGACTGAACGGAGGTGTCTGGAGGCTGAGAAGGTTCGTTAGCCCTGTAAGGCCTGTGGGCAAAGGGGAGAGTGCTCTGAGAAGATGGAGTGGAATGGGCAAAGGCCTGGAGGTGAAAGAAGCTCAGTATCACTGGAATGTAAAGGCCGAGGGGTGGAAGGCAGGAGGCAGCAAGTACGAAGCTGAGACCCAATTACAAAGGACCCAGTAAATCGAGTTCCAAATTTGAATTTTAAAAGCAACTGGGAGCCACTGAATGGTTTTTCTCAGTTGGATGACGTGGACAGATCTGTGCTTTAGAACAACTACCCTTTCACCCCACCCCACCAGCAACTTTATAGAAAATGGAGCAGAAGCAGGCAGCTTCATGGCTGGGAGGCAATTAGGACAGGATGACGGCAATTCAAGGAAAAGATGATACTGGCCTTTTCTAGGAAGACAGCAGGGGCCTGGGGAAAAAATTCCCCTGGGTAAGAGTTGGTGATGGTTTGGATGTTCAGAGCTGGGGGACATGAGATAAAAGATAAGTGCTTTGAATGAAGTCAGTTCAGAAGCCACAGGAGCAGAGGGCAAGAGCGCCAGTCATAGTCCTGGGAGAAGAGCATTGTGCCTTACTAAAGAGACATCAGCTATCTGGAAAGCCGATGGTTACAAATTAGCTGAAGAAAAGAGAGGCAGAGGAAATAGCTCATGTGAAGGCCCAGAGCTGTGAACTATAACGCACAGAGCCTATGTTCCATGTTGCTGAATAGATGACTGTTGTGCCAATTTATACTAAAGTGTTACTGGTCAATATGGAATTGACCCTTTCCCCTTCCCTGGGGAGTTTGTATTTACCAGGTCACAAGTGCTTACCCTAAGGATTCATTATTGGTAGACTTCAAGGCGGACCAGGGATACTATTTAGGGTGAGAAGGTTTTATCATTGTCCCCAAGGTTACCAAGGTAGATGACTAATCCCTGAAGGTCAAGCAGGCCCTGGTCTCTATACAACAGAAGGTCTCTTGCCCTTGGGTCTTGCTTATCTGCCTCCCGCTGAGCCACCTGACTGTCAAACCATGGAAGCCCAGTGATTCTCAAAAGAACGCAGTAGGTTCTAAAGTCTCTGAACACAGGCTTCAGAGTAAGACTCCTTCCAGGTTCTATGACCTTGAGCATATTATTGAACTTCCCTTCATCTCAATTTTCTCACCTGGGAAAAAAGGGAAAATAATAGCATCTAATATTTAAGGATTTGTGAAAATCAAGAAGACAGTACATACAACGCATAGAAGAGTGAGGGGAGCTGCTGTTTGTCACTGTTGTCATTTTTCTTACTAGTCCAGAGTTGCTCCTTAACACCCGCCCTCGCAGACATGAAGCTGGGGCGGAATGTGGCGAGAACATTTTTGGATTATTACCGGCTGAACCCCATGGTCGAGAAAGTGGCGATCCCCATGCCGAGGCTGCGGTAAGTGCTGAGCAGAGCTTGTGTCCTGCTTAACTGGCTTCTTGTTCAGGAGCAGCTTCCTTTAGCCTCTGTGTGGCCCTGGGCAGCATGGGAAAGATGATCCCAGCCCTGCCACAGAGACTGTAGGGGCCGAAGAGCTTCACAGCACAGTTTCCTGAGTTGGGGGTATCACTATGGGGTGAGACAGTGAGGGGGTGGTCACATTTCTGGATTTAACATGGGAAGCCACAGGACTGGGAGTTTCTGGGAGGCTGAGTCCAGCCGCTATCCCAAGCTGGTCTGGGTATATCCACGTGCTACTCCATCTGACACCTCAGCCTCCAGGATTCCTGTATCATTGGGTCTCATAAGGCCTCTGATCCTTCAGTTTCATCATCTGTAAAGTGGGGACAGTGATTCTCACTTATAAGACTATCAAGAGATGTTAGAGAACCCTGGCACATGTTAAAGTGCCAGGCATGTATGTACCTTGTACATATGATAGTTCCCTGCCGTCAAGATGCAAAGGCTCAGTGCTTAGAGGACACACCTCTGAGAAGCTTCCCCTCAGGTCCTCTGCTGTGGTCAGCTTTTTGGGCTGGTGAAGAGAGAAGGTCAGGTGATGAGTGTCCTTCCTGAGCGGTGGACCAGAGCCCAGAGTGCTGGGCATTCCCATGCCTGCTGGCTATGAGCCCAGTGAGCACTTGGGCAGGGACACCCAGTGGCATCTGGGATGTGCTGGCCCTCACCCTATGCCTTGAACTCATCTCCTACTTGCCTAGTGGTCCAGCCTCCTTGAAGGACTTAATGGTATCAACTTAAAAGGTTCCTGCCAGACCAAATCTTCCCACTGACCTTGCCCATGACCTTGGCCAAATGCTTTGCTGTCTCAGGGCCTTTGTACTGATGCACCTTCCTCCCTAATCTGTTATTAACAAAAACAATGTTAATCACTGTTATTTTCTAAGCCAAGTACTTTTTGTACATGGTCTTATTCATTCCTCATAGATATTTTCTTCCTCATATTACAAATGAGGAAAAGGAAGCGCAGAAAGGTAAAGAAAATTTCCTGAGGTCAAAGACATTTTGTAGAGGCAGGATTTGATCCTAGGCATTTATTATTCCAAAGCTGGACTGAGGTCCAGCTAAGCTCTACCCCCAGCAGGAAGCCTTTCTCACTCTCAGTGTAGGTTCAAGTTCTGTCTCAAGCTCGTGGGATGTGAGACAGATTTCCTGGCTTTGTGAAACCTCTTTCTGCCTTCCTAAAGTGAGGGTAATAATGGCAACCTCTAAGAGTGGTTTTAAAGATTAGATACAAGCATGGTCTGGTGCCTGGCAGCCAGGAGGTGCTCAATGAATGTTTCCATCTCCTGGGGCTTCTGTGCTGCAGGCCCAGGTTTCCAGACAGCTCATCACAGCCTAGGGCAAGTCCCTGGATTTATCTAGTTGGGCTGGCTGATCTCTCAGAACCCACATCCCATCCAGCTGGGAGTCCCTCCTCTCTGAGCCCCAGCTCCACGAGGAGTCTGCAGCACAATGTACTCTAGCTCAGTTGTTCACCCCCATCCTGGTGGATTAGCCTTTAGAAGGAGCATGTCTTTTCCTTCTCTGTTCTCCTTGGCTGTATGGAGCATGCATGCATGTATATATCCTTTCATTCATTCACTTAGGAAAATAACACTTGATGCCAAATCCCTAGTGGGGAAGGGGATGCTTGAATGAATAAACGATTAAAGCATGACCCTGACCTTGAGGAGCTCACCTCTAGACGAAGGTGCTCAGTTAATCTTTAGAAGTCATTCTTGCTGGGTTAAGTTCTTAAAAATTTAAAGTTTTGTAAACTCATGCTCTCAGTTGTTCACCCCCTTCCTGGTGGATTAGCCTTTAGAAGGCGCATTTGGCGGCTTCCCTGGTGGCTCAGACGGAAAAGAGTCTGCCTGCAGTGGGGGAGACCAAGATTCAATCCCTGGGTCGGGAAGATCCCCTGGAGAAGGAAATGGCAACCTACTCCAGTATTCTTGCTCGGAAAGTCCCACGAATGGAGGAGCCTGGCAGGCTACAGTCCCTGGGGTCACAAACAGTCGGACATGACTGAGCGACTTCACTTTTATAAACTCGAAAGAATTCATAGAATCCCATTTACAAGTTAATTTGGGGATTGTCTCTTTCAGGTCCTCTGTCAGCCTGAATAAAATTAACTTGATCCTTTCCCACTGTATTTTGCATGTTGCACTGTCAGTACTGATATCCGCAGAGTAACGATCGCCATTGTGCAGATACGGCATCCAAGGCCCCGGGAGTGGACAGGACTGGCTGCAGGCAGGGCCAGGTAGCCAGGCCCCACCATCCCTATCCCCAGCCCCATGCTTTGAGCATCAGTTAGTGAAGAGTTCTTCAAGATAGGGGAGGCAGGACCCTGAAACTGGGCCTAAAGGTTACAGGGGAGTTCAGGGCCCTGCTCATGGAACCCCCATTGCCCTGGGCTTTGGAACCCTCATTAGAAAAGAGCTGAAGGACTTCTTCCTCAGAGTTCACAGCCTTGAGGACTCACAGTAAAGGCACCCACCCTTAACCTAAGAAAAATAGAATAAACACCCTCTCCAATCCCGACATCTCTCCCTCATCAAACTTTGAATATCACCTAGATCTCAATTTGCCAGCAACTCTTGAAAACATGAATCTCAGGAGGATACACTGCTCTGATTTGGGACCTCACTGCATCCCCATTTTTGTATTATTTTCTACCCAAGCATTGAATAACATACATGAAAGAGCAGTTCTAGTTTCAAAGGCAAATTACATGTTTTGATTCAGAATTAATCTTTGTTTTCTCTCATCTCGATGGATAATTATACTCTGTCAGTTTCTACCCATGTGCTGGCAGGAGGCTGTCAGCATCCCTGGGGAGGTCCCTGAAGGGGGAAGAGACAAGCTGTGGGCCTGAGAGTCTAGGCTCAGGGACATGGCAGCGATGACCCGAGCTGAGACCCCACGCTTATCTCAACCACAGGGACACAAAATGTCCCATCAAGGTGGATACAAATTAGACAAGGAAAATGAACAGGCCAGGTGAGACTCTGGGGAGATGAAGCTGAGCACAGAGCGTGGGCAGGCCTCTGAGTGTGAGGTGGGCTCGGGCTCAGTGACAGTGAAGGGCTGCCTCCACGGTGGGGTTTGGATGCGTGCCTGTGTGTAGGGGGGGAATCATCAGCTCTGCATCTCACTGGAGCCCACTAAGTGGCAGGCCCTGAACGTGATCCTGGGGGAACATAGACAATGTTTGCCCATCAGGAGCCCAGATTCACAGAGGAGAAGGCATGTCCACACGCAAAGATCACAAACAATACCAAGTAACATATAAATGTGCTCAGCTACCTAGCACCTCGTGCCCTCTTCCAAAAACCTCCATGGTTCCTCCATTATCTTCAGTAATGTTTCAGTTCCGCCTCTTGCTGGTCAAAGCCCTGGCCTTCATTGAAAACTTCATATGCAGCTTCCTAGCACACACCTTTCCCTGTGAGCACCGTCTCCACCCTACCTGTTTTCTACCACTTTATACCCCAAGTAAGTAAGTCATTGCTCCCTGTTCATCCTTTTCCCTCTTCCTGGAATGTTCTCCCTGTCTGTCTCTAGGTGGAGAATGCCAGCTTATCTTTCAAAGCCCAGTCTGGATATTGCACCCCTGTTTCTTGGTCCTTGTTCTCCACTGGAGATAGAGCTCCTTCTCACTGCTGAACCCCTAACTGCATTTTGCACACACGTCTGCATGGTACATCCCATAGCATATTGTCATAGCATCTTTGTGTGTCTGACTCCACCACTAGATGGATTGCTCCTTAAGGAACTATTTTATCACTCCTGTATCCTCAGTGCACATTCAAGGCCTAGTTGGGAGTAAGTCTGACATAAGCTCTGAATATATGAGTTATGAAATAGTAGAACTGAAGCATCCCCTAAGAATCATCCACTTCAACACCTTCGTGTTATAGAAAAGTGAGACCCCACCAGAAATCACTCTCCCACAACTACTGGAAAACATTTGGCAGTCATCAGGAGTATCCAAGGAAGGTTTCATGGAGGAAGTGAGGCTTAAACTTGGTTTCCAAGGACATGTAGAATTCAAATGGAGGAAAGAGGGGGCATTTCAGATTGGGGGAAACGGCGTAGAAGGCAGGAAGCAGAAGCTGAAATGGCACATTCTAAGCTAATGACAGGGCTGGATGTTGAGGACAGTAGAGATGATAAAGATGGGACTAACAGTTCATTTTATTCATCAAACAATCCTTAAGCCGTACTTTATACTATTCAGGAATTATGGAGAAAAATCAGATGCATCAGACTAACAGTCCTATGAGAAAAACAGCTGGGCAGATAACTCCCCAGAAAATGGCATGCTGAGAGATGAGGCCCAAAATGCTGTGGGAACCAGGGGAGGGGAGGAGCTTATTTTCTGGGGAGTCGGCTTTCCACAGGAGGGAGTCTAGATAGTTGGAAGAGGGCCCTGTAGGAGGAAGAGTTGCTCTGTGGGGCCCATAGGTGAGAGGTTTGCTGCTGATGCCTCTCTCTGTGCCCCCATCTGGAGCTGTGGATGTTTTTTGCCTCTGTAAGGACCCCACAGTCATTTTGCATGTCCACACTCCTCCCTGGCTATCACACACCCTTCTCCCCATGCACGCCATCTACCTGGAACCACTCCACCTGTGATCATGCTTGGGCTTGCACACCCTCTT